>NW_003852406.1:21604451-21608287 GCF_000181295.1 Otolemur garnettii
TTTTTTTTTTTTTTTTTTGAGACAGAGTCTTAAGCTGTCACCCTTAGTAGAGTGCAATGGTATCACAGCTCATAGCAACTTCAAACTTTTGGGCTTAAGCGATTCTCTTGCCTCAGCCTCCCAAATAGCTGGGACTACAGGTGCCCACCACATGCCTGGCTTTTTGTTGTTGTTGTTGTTATTGCAGTTGTCATCGTCGTTTTAGCTAGCCCAGGCTGGATTCAAACCTGCCAGCCTCGGTGTATGTGGCCGGCACCCTACTCACTGAGCTACAGGTGCCACCAAAGTGTTCTATATCTTGACTAATTTTTTGTCTACTTATTCTATCAGTTATTTAGAGAAGATTATTGACATCTCTGATAATAATTATGTACTTGTTTATTTGTCCTTTCTGTCAGTTTTTGTTTTGGATATTTGGAAATTCTATTACTATTCTATGACTAATTCTATGTCTTTTTGATGAATTCATCCTTCTATCATTCTTAGGAAAACACTCAGACCGAGTTTTTACTCTGCTATCACACTACCATAATCTTCAACATAGAAGACTTCTGTGACCAAATTTGTGTGTTTGAGGGAGGTGTTTCTTCCTAACATCAGGCGGGCAATAAATTCTGCAGTGGATACCTCAAATTCACTTCTGATGCCATCAAGTCACATTTGACTTATGCAGTTACAAAAGATACAATATACAATATACAAGATTACAAATATTATTAGTATATATTATCCACCATCAGGTAAGTGATGAATTCTGCGGTGGACACCAAATGGTGTCCTCTAATTCAATACTGACACTCTCAAGTCATATTCAACTTATGCAATTATAAGAGATACAAGATAACAAATGTTATTGGTATATATTGAGTATTACAATTGTAATACAGTTTTTTCCTTTCTTAAAATCTGCATACTTTTTACTCTCAGTCCCATAGTGAACTTGAGTTGGAAGAGGTGAGTCCAGTCTCAAAATGGAGGGCCATCATCCGAAGGAACCAGAGCAGTTGAGAAAACTATTTATTGGTGATCTGAGCTTTGAAACTACAGATGATAGTTTAAGAGAACATTTTGAGAAATGAGGCACATTCACAGATTGGGTGGTAATGAGAGATCCCCAAATAAAATGTTCTAGGGGCTTTGGTTATGTGACTTAATACACATTCTTCTCATCAGCCCATGGAACATCCTCCAAAGTTGATCACATCTTCGGTCACAAGTCTAACCTCAGCAAATTTAAAAGAATAGAAATCATTTCTTGCATCTTCTTGGACCATCATGGAATAAAAGTTGAACTCAATAACAACAGGAATCTGCATACTCATATAAAAACATGGAAACTAAATAACCTTATGCTGAACAATAGCTGGGTCACAGATGAGATTAAGAAGGAAATTACCAAATTTTTGGAACAAAATTATAATGAAGACACAAATTACCAGAACCTCTGGGATACCTTAAAGGCAGTCCTAAGAGGGAAATTTATAGCACTGCAAGCCTTCCTCAAGAGAACGGAAAGAGAGGAAGTTAACAACTTAATGGGACATCTCAAGCAACTGGAAAAGGAAGAACATTCTAACCCCAAGCCTGGCAGAAGAAAAGAAATAACCAAAACTAAATCAGAATTAAATGAAATTGAAAACAAAAGGATTATACAACAGATCAATAAATCTAAAAGTTGGTTTTTTGAAAAGGTCAATAAAATAAACCTTTGGCTAGCCTAACCAGGAAAAAAGAATAAAATCTCGAATTTCATCAGTCAGAAATGGCAAAGACGAAATAACAACAGACTCCTCAGAAATTCAAAAAAATCCGTAATGAATATTACAAGAGACTCTGTTCTCAGAAATACGAAAATCTGAAGGAAATTGACCAATACTTGGAAGCACGCCACCTTCCTAGACTTAGCCAGAATGAAGTGGAAATGGTGAACAGGCCTATATTAAGTTCTGAAATAGCATCACCTATACAGAATCTTCCTAAAAAGAAAAGCCTGAGACCAGATGGCTTCACATCAGAATTCTACCAAACTGTTAAAGAGGAACTAGTACCTATATTACTTAACCTTTTCCAAAATACAGAAAAAGAAAGAATACTACCCAACACATTCTGGTGAAGCAAACATCACCTTGATCCCCAAACCAGGAAAGACCCAACAAGAAAAGAAACTTACAGACCAATATCACTAATGAAAGATTAATGCAAAAATATTCAACAAGATCCTAGCAAACAGAATTCAGCAACACAGCAAACAAATTATATACCATGACCAAGTGGGTTTTATCCCAGGATCTCAAGGCTGGTTCAATATACGTAAATCTATAAATATAATTCATTACATAAACAAAATAAAAAACAAAGACCATATGATTCTCTCAATTGATGCAGAAAAAGCTTTTGATAATATCCAGCATCCCCTCATGATCAGAACACTTAAGAAAATTGGTATAGAAGGGACATCTCTTAAACTGATAGAGGCCATCTACAGCAAACTCACAGCCAATATCGTACTGAATGGAGTTAAATTGAAATCATTTCCACTCAGACCAGGAACCAGGCAAGGTTGCCCATTGTCTCCACTGCTTTTCAACATTGTAATGGAAGTCTTAGCCATGACAATTAGGGAAGAAAAGACAATCAAGGGTATCTATATAGGGTCAGAGGAGATCAAATTTTCACTCTTCGCAGATGATATGATTGTATATCTGGAAAACACCAGGGATTCTACTTCAAAACTCTTAGAAGTGATCAAGGAATACAGCAGCATCTCAGGTTACAAAATCAACACTCATAAATCTGTAGCCTTTATATATACCAACAATAGTCAAGCTGAAAAAACAGTCAAGGACTCTATTTCTTTCATAGTAGTGCCAAAGAAGATGAAATATTTGGGAGTTTACCTAACAAAGAACATGAAAGATCTCTATAAAGAGAATATGAAACTCTGAGAAAAGAAATGGCTGAAGATGTTAACAAATAGAAAAACATACCATGCTCATGGCTGGGAAGAATCAACATTGTTAAAATGTCCATACTACCCAAAGCAATCTACAGATTTAATGCAATCCCTATTAAAGGGATTGTCATACTTTAAAGAACTTGAAAAAATAGTACTTTGTTTTATATGGAATCATAAAAAACCTTAAATAGCAAATACATTACTCAGAAATAAAAACAAAGCAGGATGGATCATGCTATGAGACCTCAGATTATACTATAAATCGATAGTGATCAAAACTGCATGGTACTGGCACAAAAACAGAGAGGTAGATGTATGGAACAGAATAGAGAACCAAGAGATGAACTCAGCTACTTACTGTTATTTGATCTCCGATAAGCCAATTAAAAACATTCAGTGGGGAAAAGATTCCCTATTTAACAAATAGTGCTGGGTCAGCTGGCTGGTGACCTGTACAAGACTGAAACTAGACCTACACCTTTCACCATTAACTAAAATAGACTCTCACTGGATTAAAAATTTAAACTTAAGACATGAAACTATAAAAATACTAGAAGAAAGTGCAGGGAAAACACTTGAAGAAATCGACCTGGTTGAATATTATATGAGGAAGACCCTCGGGCAACTGAAGCAACATCAAAAATACACTTTTGGGACCTGATCAAACTAAGAATCTTCTGCATAGCCAAGGACACAGTAAATAAAGTGGGTAGACAGCCCTCAGAATGGGAGAAGATATTTGCTGGTTATGTCTCTGACAAAAGTTTAATAACCAGAATCCATGGGGAACTCAAAAGTATTAGCAAGAAAAGAATAAGTGATCCCATCTCAGGGCGAGCAAGGAACTTGAAGAGAAACTTCTCTGAAGAAGACAGGCACA
>NW_003852406.1:21609283-21613320 GCF_000181295.1 Otolemur garnettii
ATTGGTGGGACCACACCTATGGCGCATCTTACAAGGGTACATGTGAAATTTACTCGGTATAGAATATAAATGTCTTAACACAATAACTAAGAAAATGCCGTGAAGGCTATGTTAACCAGTTTGATGAAAATATTTCAAATGGTATATAAAACCAGCACATTGTACCCCATTATTGCATTAATGTACACAACTATGATTTAATAAAAATAATAATAATAATAAAATGTATAATTTTTTTGGCACCCTCTGTAGATAGCACCACCATTATGAAATGATTCTTTTTATCTTTGGTACTATTATTTACTGTGAAATACACTTTTTCTCAATAGGGCTACTTTAGCTCTCTTTTAATTAGTGTTAGCCCACTAGATTTTTATAATTCTTTAACCTTTTTGTGTTTTTCTATTTAAAGGAGATGTCTTGTTCACAGCATATAATTGGGTCTTACTTTCTTTTTTTAAAAAATAGTTTGATACCCTTTCCCTTCTAAATCAGAAGTTCAGACCGTTTACATTTAATATAATGACTGATGTGATTGGACTTACATTTTCTATGTTCCTGCTTGTTCTCTATTTGTCCCATCTGTCTTTGCTTTTTCCCTCTTTTCTTACGTTCTTTTGGACTGAGAAGTTTTTAGTATTCCATTTTATTTCTATTATCTTATGAACTATACCTTTTTCTTTATTTTTTAGTAATTAATCTAAGTTATATTCTGCAAGTTTAACTTATCACAGCATTCCTACAAATAATATTATACCACTTCATATATAATATATGAGTTTAACCTCAGCATACTTTTATTTCCCTTATCTATTTTTTGTCTAAATGTTGTCATACGTTTTTCTTTTATATTTGCAACAAACCCAACTATAGGTTGTTGTGATATTTACTTTAAATAGTTTTCTTTTAAAAGAAAGAATCTTTTATATTTATTCACATGTTTACTCATTTGACTACTCTTCTTTATGTAGACGCATGTTTTGGTCTAGTATCATTTTTCTTCTGCAAAAAATCTTTAATATTTTTTATTGTGTAAGTCTCCTAAAGACAGTTTTCTCACCTTTTGTCTAAAAAAGTATTTCATCTACATTTGGAAAGATATTTTTTGCTAGTTACCAAATTTTGTGGTGCCAGAGATCTGCATTATCACTTCCAGGTTTGTTGTTTGTGAGTCTCTGGGAAAACTCACAGTACTCATAGGTAGTCAAACTCATGGTTCTGATTTATCACAGTGAAAGGATGCAAAGCCAAATTTGCAGTGAAAGGTTCATGGGCAAAGTCTAGAGGAAACAAGTCACAAACTTCCAAGAGTCTTCTGCAGTGGAATCACACAAGACACATTTAATTTTTCCAGCAATGAACTATGACAACACATGAGAAATATAACCTAATAGGAAGTTCATTAGAAACTCAATGCCCAAGGTTTTTATTCTGAGCTGGTCAGGTAAGCAACCTCTTCCTAACATATATCTAAATTGCAGTTTCCCTTAAGAAAAACAGGTGTTCAGAATAAGCTATATGGTTTGCACAAACACTTTCAGCACAGTAAACCCTCCTTTATTAGTTAGAGAATATTAGGAACCTTTCTGAAACACAAGTTCCCAGACATTCAAGTTCTAATCTTGCAAGCATACCATTCTTTCTTTCTTTTCTTTTCTTTTCTTTTGAGACAGTCTCATTCAGTGGCTCTGGAGTTGAATGCCATCACGTGTCATAGCTCACAGCAACCTCAAACTCTTGGGCTCAAGCGATTCTCTTGCCTGAGCCTCCCAAGTAAATGGAACTACAGGCAGCTCAATACAACACCCAGCTATTTTTTAGAGACACAGTCTTGCTCTTGTTCAGGCTGTTCTCAAACATCTCATGCGATCCACTTGAGGAATGGTAGGCCTCCCAGAGTGCTAGGATTATAGGCATGAGCCATCACACCCTGCCCCCAAGCAGACCTTTCTAAGGTTAGCAGTCTTGATCTTGCTATGTTAACTTTTTTCTGTGTGCTATTGATAGGCTGCCTTTTCTTTTCCTTCCTGTACTTTATAGGTTTTATTTTGTTGTCTTCTGACTTACATAGCCTCAAGGAGAAATCTGTGATGATTTTATCTTTGTTCTATTATGTGTAATGCTTTTTATACCTATAGCAGCTTTAAAGATTTTTGTTTATTACTATATTCAGCAATTAGCTTATGATGTGCCATATATATGTGTGTTTTTGTGTGTTTATACATATCCTGTTTGGTTATCCTTAAACTTCTTAGAACTGTGGGCTTTAGTTTTCAAAAACAGTGAAAATTTCTTGAGCCCTATTTTTTTTTCAATATTGTCCCATGCCTTTTGTTTTCATGCTTCCATTATACCTATGTTACACTGCCCACATTGTCCTACAGGTCACTGAGACTCTTCATTTTGAAGGAGAGTCCCTTTTTCTCTCTCCATTTTTGTATATTTTTGTTCTTGTGTCTTCAGTTTACTGATATTTTCTTATGCAATAGACCATCTGCTGTTAAGTCCCAATGATATTTTTATTTCAGATATTATATTTTATGTTTCCATGTATCTGTGAGCGAGAATACCCAGAAAAAGTAAGGTCAAAGAGAACAGAGGTCTTCTCAAGACACCCCAAGGATATACCTGTATGGTCCTCCCCTTGTAGGTATATCCTTGCAAAGTTAAGTAAAAACTTAACTTACTGGGACTTGGAGGCTGACACTTGGCTTCTGCTTCTGGGAAGGCCTGCGATCCTTTAAAAGCCAGAGCCTGCTTCTCCAGCTTGATCCAAACTGACCAATGCGAAAGGCACCCGTGGGCAGGAACTTTTGACTGGGGATAAAAAGGAGAAGACCGAGTCATTCAGGGAGCAGGTTTTGAATTCTTCTGTGCCTCCCTTCACCAGCTGTACTAAAGCCTTGCCTCTTATAAACATGGAGTTTGGGTGCTCTTTCTCTTTATTGGGCCTCATCTTCCTGCAATATCCACATTATGTTTGGGTTTTCTGTTATGTTGAGGAAACAATATACCTGTCTTTGTTGGCAGGAAGATGAGGCCCAATGGAGAGAAAGAGCACCCAAACACTGTATTTAAAAGGAAAAAGGCTTTTGTTCAGCTGGCGGAGCTTATGGCAGAAGAATTCAAAACAGCCAGGCTCCCCACCTGGCTTGGTCTTTCCCTTTTTATCGCCAGTCCAAAAGTTCCAGCCCACAGGTCCTTTCTCATTGGTCAGTTTGAATCCAGCAGGAGAAGCTGTTCCAGCCCCCACAGAACTACAGGACTTCACAGAAGTGGAAATTTCCAGGTTCCAGGAAGTTAAGTCTACAAATTCCTAAGAGCTGAGTCCCCCTGGAGAGGACCCTGAAGGTATACACTGTGGTCTCCTTGCGAAGACTTTTCTCCTAGACCTCACCCTTCCCCAGTATCCTCTCTCATCCTAACATCCTCATCTCCCAATTTGTTCATCTTTTTCGTTTCTGGTTCTGTTAATACTGACTGCTATTTTCTTTTTTCCTAATTTTATTGCTGCTTCATAGGTCTAGCAGTTTTTTGTTGGATACTCATCATTGTGAATTTTATATTATTTGCTGGATTTTTGTTGTATTGCTTTAAAGAATGTTGGAATTTTTCTGCTAAGCCATTAAGTTACTTGCAGATAAATTTGATCTTTTCAGGGATTATTTTTATGCAGCTTCAGAAACAATCTGGAGTAGTCTTTAGAACTAATTTAACTTCACTTCTAAGATGTGGTCATTTAGACGTCATCCATGGCTGCCCTGCTGTTCAGCAAGATTTCACCACTTTAAATGGTAGGAATTTTAAGAATTCTTGCCCTTTGTGAACTCTATCAGTTGTTTACCTTATAACTTCCTGGTAATTTTTCCCCCTAAAGATTGATCTTTGGCTCGGCGCCTGTGGCTCAAGCGGCTAAGGCGCCAGCCACATACACCTAAGGTGGTGGGTTCGAATCCAGCCTGGACCCACCAAACAACAATGATGGCTGCAACCAAAAAATAGCTGGGCGTTGTGGCGGGCGCCTGTGGTCCCAGCTA
>NW_003852406.1:21613390-21656544 GCF_000181295.1 Otolemur garnettii
AAAAAAAAAAAAAAAAAAAAAAAAGATTGATCTTTATTTTGGCTATCCGCTTAGGTTTCATCCTCCACATGTATGAATTATATGCATAGGACTCTTATGCATATTTAGGATTTCCTTTTCTTTATGTATTTTTTCTCTCAGATATTCTTTCCCTCCTCCCCCCCCACCCCCACATTCTGGCCATTTTAGCCTCCCTAAACTCCTGTTTTATGTTTTTTTAAATTTAGTAATATTGCTAGATTCTTGCAGGGTTACCTCTTCCCATGCCATTATTTGAAAATTACCTCCAGGCAGAAAGCTAGAGGGCTCTCTCTCTCTCTCTTTTTTTTCATTAAATCATAGCTGTGTACATTAATGCAATCACGGGGTACAGTGTGCTGTTTTTATATATAATTTGAAATATTTTCATCAAGCTGGTTAACATGGCCTTCAGGTCATTTTCTTAGTTATTATGTTAAGACATTTATATTCTATATTTAGAAAGATTCACATGTACCCTTGTAAGAGGGTTTTCTTATTTATTGCTTTTTTAGGGTAATAGTCTGTGGTCATAGACTTGTGCTGCCTTTGTTCAGTGTAAGAAGATAGTTATTCCCTGTATTTTGTCTAATTTCTTATTGTTTAAGCAGAAGGGTATTTTCAGATCATCTTTTTGTCCTTCATATTCAGAAGTAGAAAATTTCCCTTTGAATACTTCCAACTTTTCCATTTACATCATATGCTCTTCTCCTTTCTAAAGCAACTTTGTTACCAAAACCTTGGCACTTAATCCATGAGGTCTTATCAGAAGAACAAAGACAAGTGATTAAGGAGAGGGAAAGATAAATTTATTACTTTGTTAGCAAAGGAAGAAAATTATCTCAAAGTACCAAATTCATAGTTCCTAAGCAGAAATACAGGGCTTTTGAAGGTAGGCCCCTTAGTTCTAGGCTATTGTCAACTACAGTTTATGATTCTAATTGTCCCAACTCTGCTGAAGACAAAGCCGTGAACTCTGCCTACCTAGGAAGCCTACCTATACCTCTCCTAACAGTTCAGCTGAGCCATCTCCTACAACACAAAGAACAAAAGACATTCTCCTGCCCCTCTGAACCACCAACCACCACACCCATCTAAGGCAGGGATCCAGGTCTCAGTTCCTAAAAAGTATGTGGAAGTTTTAAGTAAGAGAGGAACTGTTTTGCAGTTATTTCAAGCTATTCCCTCTGTTAACAGCTTCATCTCATAGTATGTATGAAAATATATATTAGTTCAGAAGATAGCCATGATGAATATGATTAAGAACTCAAACTTCAGCTTATGCTCAGGGACTTTCTCTAGCCACAAAAATCTCCAACTATGGTTCTGATGAATATGTATTTATCTCTATATCCCTTCAGATTAGGGCTCCAGCTTGGGTGAGGAAAGTGGAGCACCTAGAGTACAAAATTTAAGAAGACACTCTCAGATGCCAATCTTGCGCTGCCTGGGAAGTCAGTGCCTCCTTAAATTTTGTCCCCTAGGTGCCTTGTTTGCCTCACTCTAGTTCAGGCTTTCCAAAGATCACTTTCATTACCTAGGCGATTAGACCCAAACCATTATTAAGTAGATAACATTTTTTTTTAAAGAGAAAGTCCTTTTTAACTTTAACTTCATAGTTAAATTATTTTAGCTTATCTCCAACATTCTATTTTCTTAGCTGATAAAGTCTGATGTAAAATGTCAGTTCCTTAGTTTTGGCTGAGAAATGCAAGAGAGAAGAAAATCCAGGGTAGCAAATACTATTCCACAAAGCCATGTGTACTGAAGCCGTATCTATTTTTAGTTTAGTCAGCCTTGGCCCTAAAAACCAGTTGCTCTCCTGACCTAGGCCAGATTTTATTAATTCCATGTGGGCTGTTGGCCACTAGGCATTCTGCCATATTTGCCATTTGAGAGTCCCAAGTAAAGCCTGATTGGGCTTTAGAAACGAATCTGGATTTCTACTAAGGAATTTTAATATGAATCAGGACATATACCTGGGCTCTGATGGTGAGAAGAATAAAGCTTTTAATCTTACATGAAATGTATACTTTTTGAAGTCTTTTGGTTCTTGACCCACTTTTGAATTGCTTTAGGGTGTTCAGGCATCTGGAACGATACAGGAATCTCTTTCCTGGTAGAATATTAAAGGAGGTAGGAGGAAGTCCAGAGGAGATGAGTCATGAAACCGTTGTTTATCTGAACTTGAGCTAAGTCTTAGGGGAGAATGGGTAAAAAAGAATACATTCTTACTCTTTTTAGTCCAGATTGTCAGAATTTCTTAGATAAGGATCTAGTATGTATTTTAGCAGTAACAGAAAGTGATTTTACCCAGAATGGTCTCAGTTAAAAATCTTCCTATGATATTTGAGGTGGTGTTTGGTATCTATTTGATATTTCAAAGGTTCTAAAACCTTGATACGATGTACAGAAAGTTACCATTAATTTTCATGTTACTATTTTGATTGTGTAACTTAAGATATTCAGTTACCTTTATTTTTATTGGCTTCTTGGGCTTTTTTTCTTGCTAGAATAAGAATATTAGGGGCGGTGCCTGTGGCTCAAAGGAGTTAGGGCACCGGCCCCATATGCTGGAGGTGGTGGGTTCAAACCCAGTCAGGGCCAAAAAAAAAAAAGAATATTAGCATATTTATACCATTTGCAAAGCACTTTTATTATGTATTGGAATGTGAAAATCTCCAGTGGAAGGAAGATGCTTATATAGGGAAGTCTTTGTAGGCCTATAAAATATACCTTTCTTTAATTACTGAGTGAGGTAATATGTTGTGATAGAAAACAGTAAACGTGGATTAAAAAAAACTTAATTATAGTCCAGGTTGAATTGCTTGTAGCTTTGTGGCCTTGAGCAGCAGGCTAGTTAATCTCTTTGAGACTCAGTTTTTATATGTATGTGGGAGGTTAAGGAGGATGTGATAATATCTGTTTGCCTATTATACATGTCAGTGTGAAGATCATAATAAAGATAGGAGAGTACTTTGGAAAATGTATAAAGCATTATCCAAATACAAATATAAAAATTATATTTATAAAATTGGTTTATGTTAGTTCAATTAAGTCTTATTTTTATTTTTGGGAAACTGTAAATATAGTTTCTCAACTAAATATTTTTTTATCACTGATAGTTTAAAAAAAGGGAAATGAAAAATGTATATTGGAAAATGGATGAAAAACATGTATTATCTTATGCAAAGGTTAAGAATTACCTATGAAAGAATTTATAAATTCTCCTTAGATTTTTTTTGTTTGTATTAATAAAATTTGAAATTTTACCTATCCTGTCTTCCACTCCTAGGCTTTGAAAATCCTTAACAGTTAGAGTCTGTGACATCATGCATGTGGATTTTCTACTTTGGGTTATCCATGGAAAATTATTCTTTAAAAAATCAATTTGGTTGCTCCTTGTTGTCTAAGACTATTCCAAACTACTCTTTCTCTACTGAGTAGGATGTTTTCAGGGGAATGCAAACTAATATAACTCTAGGATGAGGATAATTAGGGTGTTATATACATACCCATCAGAACATAAATCATAGTGATTGCTATACCAATACGGCTAAAATTATACTACGTGTAGTACCATAAGGCTGTTTGACTCCTGTGCTACCTGTAAATGCTTCCATGCCTTTGAATTTGAAAGATCAATAGTCATCTTCTCCTCTATGCTTCAGCCCTATTGAATTACTTACATACAGTTTTCCAAACCAATCATTACATTTTCTACTTTGATGCCTGCAACTCACATTCCTTCCTTTTATTGAGCTTCATAGCCTTCGCTCGTTCAGATGCATGTCTTATGTTCCCAATATAACTCTCACATGTGTACTTCTACCAAAACACTTCATTACATGTCCCACTCATTACTATTTGTTGATACCTTGATCTGTCTTATTACTCAACTGTTGGTTCCCAGTGTTTTTATTCTTTGCTACATACTTGTGTTAGTTAAAGATTGCTACATAACAAATCACCCCAAAACATAGCAGTTCAAAACACATATTTATTATTTCATAGTATGTCAGGAATTCAAGAACAGCTAAGTGGTAGGTCTCTTTCAAGGTTACAATTAATTTATTGATGGGGCGTGCAGTCTCATCAGAAAGCTTGCTATAGAAGGATCTTCTTTCTAATCTGATGGTTATTGACAGGACTTATTTCCCTTCAGGATATTGGCCAAAGGCCTTCCTCAGTGCCTTGCCTTGTGGGCCAGTAGAGCATCTCACAGCATAGCAACTGGCTTCATCAGAGGAAGCAAGCAAGGAGATTTTAAGAGAGAGTATAGCAAAATAGAGTACTAACAAGAAGGACATGACTTTTTTTGGGGGTGGGGGATGGTATTTCACTCTGTCACACAGGCTGGGATGCAGACGTACAATCATAGCTCACTCTAATCTTGAACTCCTGGGCTCAAGTGATCCTCCCACCTCAGCCTCCTGAGTAGCTAGGACTATAGGCATGTACTACCATGCCCAGCTAATTTTTTTTATATTTTGTAGAGACGGGATCTTGCTGTGTTGCCAAGGCTGTCTCTAACTCCTGGCCTCAAGCAATCCACCTGCCTCAGCCTCAGAAGATACTAGGATTATAGGCACCCAGCCAACATTTTATAATCTAATGACAGATGTGACATCTCATCAATTTGCCATATTTTCTTCTTTGTTTAAGAAAAACTTTTTTTTGTTTTTGTTTTTGTTTTTTGGTGGAGATGACATCTCCCCATATTGCTCTGGGTGGTCTGAAACTGCTGGCCTCATGTGATCCTCCTGTGACCCAATGTGCTAGGATTACAGTTGTGAGCCACCATGCCCAGCCTGTATTTTCTTCTTTAAAAGCAAGTTATTAGGTTCAGCCCACACTCAAAGGAAGACAGGTTACACAAGTGTGTGACTCCCAAGAGGCAGGGATTACAAGGGGATATCTTAGAAGTCTGCCATCCAATTCCCAAACCCTAGAACTGTAAAATGCTTAACATGTTGGATAAATTAAACTTTTCCCAAACACCTTCATAACTGGTAGTATACCTTTGTAAGAGGGCTAGTCAAGGGTCAGAATAACTTGTTATTCAGAGATTCTTTTACCTTATGTTTCTGATTTCCTTAATGATTTGCTTTTATGAAATAAAGTAATATTAATGAGAAGTTAAAAACCTTTTGCGTGTTTAGGGGCTAAATAAAACCAAGAATGCTCGCTTTTCAAAAAAATCAAAATACATGCAGTATAATTTAATAGAGATTAATCAGAATTAATCTGATAGCAAGCTATATCTTGAAATAATTTAAGCTTCTAGTCATTCCCAACATACATATCATTTTATGACTTGGATAAAATCACATTTTATAACATATTGGGTTCGTTAATAACACATTTCTTTGTTTGTATGAGGATATATAAAAATCTATGCAATTGAAGTATAGCTAAATTTGATCCCTACTATAAAATAATCTTACCTTGTAGAAATAAGCTCTTAACAGGCAGGAATAAGTATCAGACCATTGATTTCAAAAATTTTTTTCATAGTTGAGAGACGTTAATCTTGAGAACTAGGGAATCTCATCTTAGACTCATATTGTGTTTGACATTAGAATAATTTCTCCAACCCTATCTTTTTACAGATGAAGAAATGCTACTCAGTGACATACCTAAGCTTGCTGGTTGTATATCCCAGGCCCCCTGATTCCATTCAGGGCACTGGACCATGCCACATGGCTAATAACAAACCATACTGGAACCACTTGGGAATTTTAAATATACTTTTGTATATTTAAATATTTAAATGTGTATATTTTTAAATATACTTTGGCGTATCCCCAGACCTTCTGATTTAATTGGCATAAGCTAGAACTTGAGCATTGGGATTTTTCAATACTCCCATAGTGATTCCAGTGGGCAGCACACTCTTGGGAACCTCTACGCCACAGGGTGTTAGTGTGCTTAAAGAACTAGAAGCACAATGAAGTGAATAGTGTAGAGTTCAACTATAATAATTCCTTAGTCACGTATGTGGCTAGATTTTATCAGGGCAGTAAGAAAAATTTTTACATTGAGAAATAATCAAGATTTTTGCTGATCAAAGACTTTCTTTTTTTTTTTTTTTTTTTGAGACAGAGCCTCAAGCTGTCCCCCTGGGTAGAGTGCTGTGGCATTACAGCTCATAGCAACCTCCAACTCCTGGGCTCAAGCGAGTCTCCTGCCTCTGCCTCCCAAGTAGCTGGGACCACAGGCGCCCGCCACAACGCCCGGCTATTTTTTGGTTGCAGCCATCATTGTTGTTTGGCAGGTCCGGGCTGGGGATTCGAACCCGCCACCTTAGGTGTACGTGGCTGGCGCCTTAGCCGGTTGAGCTATAGGCGCCGAGCCCAAAGACTTTCTTAATAAAGCTTTCCTTTTACTAGTTTGTATTTTGTAAGTGAGATAGCTTGTGACAAAATTCTTCCTAATCATGAAATAGGAGAACAGTTTTTTGACACTGATCAGGCAAGAAAAAAGTCTTCTGCCATCTGTGTTGTAGCATGCCTTGCTGTTGTTTTAACTAGATAAAATTTTAATTACTGTTAAACAGATTGTTTATGAGGTTGTTTCTAATATTTTAGAGCAAGTGTGTAAAGAGGCAGAGAAATGTTTCCAGATTTAAAAACAAAAGTCTTTTCCTTTAAAAGTAAGTTAATCAGAATTTGACATATTGGGTTGCTTAATAACACATTTCTTTTTAAGCCCTAGATACTGCATGTTGCAAAGAATATGACATTTATAGTTTGATTGTAACCTTTCTGTGGTGCTGTCATGTTCTCTTTGGCATAAAGCTGACCAAACATTGTAACTAGAAAATACTAATTTGTGACTGATAAATAACATTTGTTTTGAGATACCAGTGCTTTTAACCAAAATATTTTTCATAATAACGGATGTGGAGTATGTGAAATAGAAGAGTTAAGAAGGGGAGATTATGATCAGATTGTAGCATTACAGAATATTAGATTTTTATTGAAGTAGTATCAGAGTGATGACCAAAAAAAACTGTATATCAGGTTGCTAGAGTAGAGGTGATGGAGTTTATTAGTTTTCTGTTGCCACCATCACAAATCACTATAAACTTAGAGGCTTAAACAATAGAAAATTTTTTAATCTTACAGCTCCATGGGTCAGTAAACCAATATGGGTCTCACTGGGCTAAAATAAAAATTTCAGCAGGGCTATGTTCCTTTTTTCATAGGCTGTAGGGTACGGTTATTTTGGGTTTTGGTAGAATTTAGTTGCCTTCCTGGCTAATAGATGAGGGGACTGTGTAGCACCTACATTTCACCCTCATTCCTTGACATATGGCCTCCTTCATCTTTGAAGCCAGCAATAACATTATCAAGGCCCTCTCAAGATTCTAATATTGCCTCCTTCATGACATCTTTCTTATCATCTCTCTGATCTACCTTCGGTTTTCCTCTTCTGCTTTAAAGTACTCATGTGATGAGATTGAACCCACATGGATAATCCAGAATAACCTTTCTTATGTCTTAGCCTTCATTAAAGCTACAAGTCCCTTTTGCCACGTAAGGTAACCTAGGCTCCAGTGGATATGGGAATATATCTTTGGAGGGTCATTGTTATGCTGGTCAAAGGGGTTAGGTCACTGGAGCCAAGGAAGCCTAGTGTCAGTTATTGACATAGTATTGTAAATCTTCATTTGTCCAACATATCTTTTTTAGTGTTTGCTATGTGCTAGTCATTGTAGTAAGCACTGGGGCTATTGTGGTGAACAAAACAGACATGACCCCTGCCCTTATATGTGTAGCACTGTACTTATAAAAACAAGCAAAACAGATATGGCATTACTTTATAAAGAATTCCTCATATATTTCATATCTATATAAGCTCTTTGAAAACCAGTACTAGTACTCTTTGTTTTGGCTTTCTCATTATCCCAACACTACAACAGTTTTTTACATAAGTGCTTAACCAATAGTGTTAACACAGGCTTACTTTTTCTTTTGCATTGAGTTAGGAACCTTGAGCATGTGCTGGCCCTCTCTTACTCTCTCCCTACCTCTCTCTCCCCCTTCCTTTCCCCTCTCTCCCTCTCTCTCCCCCTTCTCCCTCTGCTATTTTTACTTCAAAAGCAATGAGGAATTTTGAGATCAACAGTCCAAATGCAGAAGACAATTTAAGATTTAATCAGATCCCTACTGACAACTTTTTAAAAAGACCTCAAGAATTACCATGTGCTCTGTTTTACTTTTCCTAGTAATATTCTTTTTTTTTTTTTTTTTTAAGATACAGTCTTACTGCGTTGCTCTGGGTACAGTGCCAGGGCATCAATAGCTCATAGCAACCTCAAACTCTTAGGTTCAAATAATCCTCTTGTCTCAGTCTCCCAAGTATCTGGGACTACAGGCACGTGCCACTATGCTCAGCTAGTTTTTCTATTTTTAGTAGAAAATAGAAAGGCTTTCACTCTTGCTCAGGCTGGTCTCGAACTCTTGAGCTCAAGCAATCCACCTGCATTGGCCTCCCAGAGTGCTAGGCCTAGTAAAGTTTCTAAAGTGCTAATCTGTTTTGTTTTTCTCTCCTCGATTCAATAACAGAAAGCACCCAGTTTTATTTTTAAAAAGCAGTTGCTTTAAATCAGTGTTTATCGATTGTGAAGAATTGCCAATTCAGAAACACATTAAAATAAACTTCTTAACATGGCTTTTCTATAGATAGACTTTTTAAATAATGGAAGAGTTCCATTCTTAGGATTTCTGTCTTCCTCATAATTCACAGTTGTGCTCCCACTGTGTGTTGAATGTTGATCTACTCTTTCTGGGAAAAACTGCAGGATTCTCTCTATTGTTCAGTCGTTTAAAGGCACTTATGCTTAGTTTCTTCAGTGATAATGAAGATTATAATTTTATATCATGTAGTTTCCCAAAGCAGCAATGGGGAACTTTAATAATGATGGATTGGAGGAAGCAAACGTATGTGAGATTTATAGATAATCTACCTAGGCATTAATTTTAAACTTGGACATCATAGAACTTTTTATTGGAACTATTAGCAAGTGGCTAGATATGTAGTATACTTACAACACAAGTTTGAACTACAAAATGTAGATGTCATATGAGACCTTCTTAATTTCAGTACATACCAAGCTCTCCATCCCAAATTCTTCTTGATTCTTTGACAGTTTAATATTATTTGTGGATAATTTCTTATATCTGACTCTTTATGTTTCTGTATATACAGAGTGTCCCAAATGTCACCCATAAAGTCATCATACATGGGGAAAACAGGAAATTGTAGCTAAATATTTGTTATAAAATTTTACAAAACATTTACAAATGTTCTGTACATGTTGGCCACCTCTTTGTAAAATTTTATAGTGAATATTTTGTAAATAAAGGTATATTTACCTACAATTTCCCATTTCCCTGTGTGTGGGTAATCTTTGGAACATCCTGTACTGTATGCAAAACTTCATTTCTGAAAGAACTTTTGGAATAATGTGTGGAAAGTTCATTTGATTTGCTTAAGAAGAGGTGGCTGGCTTGGTGCCCATATCTCAGTGGTTAGGGTGCTGGCCACATATACTGGGGCTGGCAGGTTCAAACCTGGCCTGAGCCTGCTAAACCACAGTGACAACCACAACAAAAAGTAGCTGGGCATTGTGGTGGGTGCCTGTAGTCCCAGCTACTTGGCTGAAGCAAAGAGTCTGAGGTTGCTGTGAGCTGTGATGCTACGGTACTCAACTGAGGGCGACATAGTGAGACTATGTCTCAAAAACAAACAAAAAAAGAGGTAGCTATTGTAATATTATGTTGGGATGACACTGGGTAAAGGAAGGTGATAGCTACTTTTATTTTTTAGAGGTAGGTAGTTTAATGTACTGAAATCTTTAAAATGACACTAGATAGTGTTGGTTTCTGTGAACATTTTTTGACGTTTCAATGGCTAGTAAAGTAGAGCATCCTTTGCTATAGTTGGATTTAGTTTTTGTGTAAAAATTCTTTAATTAAATGGAAACTTTTGAAAAAGTATAACAGTGAATGGTGCAGTATTAATGACTGAAGTTTTCTTAATTCTTTAAAGAAAAGGCGGGGCACTCTGTGGTTATGGACATTAAAACATAGGAGTCACATACAATGCTACGGAGAGATGAAATTTACTAACTTACCAAAATCTTTTGACAGGTGCATTGTGTCTTTGGAAGTCAGATTTGGATTGTTAAAGCAGCCTTTGCTTAGTAAATTGAACGTCTAGGGAAAAGATTACATGGAGCAGTAGGCATACAGGTTTGCAGTAGGGGCTGTTTCAGTGAGTGTCAAAACTAAACTGACTGTAGTGAATTATTATAGCTACTATATACTAATGGCTTCAGTTATAAAGGATATGGTCCCAGAGGTAAGTCGTATATTTACCCAAATGTGTTTCTGGTGAAAATAAACCTAAATTCTTGAAGCAAATCATTTACCATATAATTGGATATATCCAATTGGAAAACAAAAGGCCTTAAGGCAAAAACTATTCTTATAGAGGCTTTTTGTTTTCTTTTGAAATTAGTACAATTGCTGATTGACTTTTTAAAAAAATCTCACGTTCTTTTAAATAAAATGTAGCAATGTGAAATTGTTTTTAAATTTTAGTAGCACAACTGAGAACAATACTATTTTTTTAGAGACAGAGTCTCATTTTATTGCCCTGGGTAGAGCGCTGTGGCATCATAGCTCACAGCAACCTCCAACTCCTGGGCTTACGTGATTCTCTTACCTCAGCCTCCCGAGTAGCTGGGTCTACAGGCGCTGGCTACACTACAATGGCTGGCTATTTTTGTTGTCATTGTTGCAGTTTGGCTGGAGCCAGGTTCGAACCCACCACCCTCGGTATATGGGGCTGACGCCCTACCCACTGAGCCACAGGTGCCACCCGAGAACAATACTGTTCTTAAACACAAGTAATCATAGAGTTTAGCTTAAATGCAAATAGTCAACTGAACATGATTTTTAAAAATACTCAAGGTAAACTTAAAAATCAAATAGATTAAATAATGTGATAAAAGTGTTTGGGAGACGTAGTACCTTTGTACTAAGTTTTTTTTTTTTTTTTAATTTAAATTAGACTGGGCATGGTGGCTCAAGCCTATAATCCCAGGTAGGGTATAATCTCAGCCATGGTAGGCTGAGAATTTGGTAGGGAGAATTTCTTGAGGCCAGGAGTTTAAGGCCAGCCTGGACAACAATAATGAGAACCTATTGCTACAAAAAACTAAAATATGGCTCGGCGCCTATAGCTCAACCAGCTAAGGCGCCAGCCATGTACACCTAAGGTGGCGGGTTCGAATCCCCAGCCTGGACCCACCAAACAACAATGACGGCTGCAACCAAAAAATAGCCGGGCGTTGTGGCGGGCGCCTGTAGTCCCAGCTACTTGGGAGGCGGAGGCAGGAGACTAGCTTGAGCCCAGGAGTTGGAGGTTGCTGTGAGTGTGATGCCACAGCACTCTACCCAGGGGGACAGCTTAAGGCTCTGTCTCAAAAAAAAAAAAAAAACTAAAATATTAGCTGGATATGAGGGCACACATCTGTCATCCTTGCTACTTGGGAGGCTGAAGCAGGAGGATCCCTTGAGCCCCTAGGGTTGAAGCCTGTAGTGAGTTATGATCATGCCACTGCACTCCAGCTTGGGTGACAAAACAAGACCTCATCTATTAAAAAAGCATAATAAAAATAAATAAACTTTAATTTCTGTACTATATGGATTTTAATGTTTGGAACCAGTGCATAGGTAGTATAACAGTAATTCACTGGAAGCAGTACTACTGTATTAGTTGAGGTAAAATAAATTCTTGCAGAATAGTAGAATTACTTTGAAATACTGTTTTCTGGTTTACATCCTTGCTTGCTTCATCCTACTTAGACAAAGCAACTATTTTTTTCCTGATAATAAAATTAGAAACAAAAGATTGTTTTTTCATTTTCAGAATTCTTTCTGTGCAATTGAAATAGCATTAATCACATCCCCCCACTCCTACGCCCCCATAGTCTCCTCTGACTATAAATCAGTATAATTTTTCTAAAGAAAGTTATTTAATGAAAGTTCTTTTACGATGCCACTAGGCAGATATCAGGATTTGCTTTTCAATTAGGTGGGATTTTGGTGGTTAGCAGATTAGACTCTTTTATAGGTGATGCATTGCCTAGTGAAACTAACATTTAAGCTATTGATCCCCACAGTGAATTTGCATGTTAGGACTAAGCTGAGAAATTTGTCACTTGCTTCATCTTAGAAGTAGGCAGAATAAACAAGAGGATTTTTGTAGACTGTAAAATTCAAACTAAATATGCTGGAAAAACCTCGAAAACTTAAAGGTCTTTTTAAGTATCAGAAATTTTATTTATTTTAATGAACCTGCAATAAAACTGACCTTTTATATGTATAGTTGATGTATTTCAACATATGTATAGATCCATGTAACCATCATCACAGTCAGTATCCAAAACAGTTTCATTGGTTCAAAAAACTACATTGTGTTATCCCTGTGTAGTTATACCATCTCCTCAGCCCCCTAATCCCTGGCAACCATACTCTGTCATTTTACTTTTGTCTTAAAAAAAATGATCATTAAATGGAATCATATAGCTTGAGGCCATTTGAGACTATTATACATCGTTTACTCAGCATAATGCCTTTTAAGATTCATGTAAGTTGTTCTGTTTATTGGAATGTCATTCCTTTTTATTGCTGGGTAATATTTGCTTGTATAGGTGTACCACAGTTTATAGTTCATTAGTTGAAAGACATTTTGATTGTGTCCATTTTTAGCTATTTTGAATAGAACATTTGTGTACTGATTTCTGTATAACTATGAATTTTTAGAGATGATAATGTTAGGTCATATGGTAAGTATATATTTAACTTTATAAGAAATTGCCAAACTGTTTTCTAAGATGGCCATACTGTTTTATATTCCCATCAGCAGTATGTTAGTGTTCTGGTTGTTCTGCATACTTCTAGCACATGGTATGATCAGTTTTTTAAAAAGTTTTAGCTATTCTAATAGATCTGTAATGATACCTGATAGTGGTTCTAATTTGCATTTTTCTAATAGCTAATGATTTTGAGCATCTTGTCATGCGCTTTTTTAATCCTCTTTGGTGAAGGATCTATTTGAGTCTTTTGCCCATTTAAGAAAAAATACAATCTTTTGGAATAATTTTAGATTTATAAAAGAGTGGCAAGGATTATGCGGCATTCCTTTATATCTCTGACAGCTTCCCATAATGCTAACATTTTATAAAACCCAAACCAAATACATTTATCAAAACCAAGAAACCAACATTAGTCCTTTCTTATTAATCAAACTCCAGTTTCCAAACTTGGATTTTGCCAGATTTTCCATTAGTCTCCTTCTATTCCAGGATCCAGTCCAGGATTCCACATTGTATTTGTCCTGTCATCTTAGTCTTTTATGGTCTGAGGGTTTCTCTGTCTTTCTTTGTTTTTCATGATCATGATAGTTTTGACTACCACTACAAGTCAGGTGTTTTGTAGAATGCTCCTCTGTGTGTTTGTCTGAATTACTCTTATTATTAGACTGTGTTTGTAGGTGTTAGGTAAGAATATCACAGAGGGACGTGCCCTTCTCATGTCTTATCAGGCAGTACCTGATGATTCACTTGATTACGGTAGTATTTGCCATACTTTTCTGCTATAAAGTCAATATCTTTGTCTTTTGATATTCTCTTCTTTAGAAGTGAGTTGCTAATTTCAGCCCATACGTGAGGAGATGGGGAGATTGTTTCATCTCATGGATGGGATATATCTACTTAGGTTATTAGAATGTCTTCCGAATGGAAGCTTTTGTCCCTTCCCTTTATTTATTCAGTTACTTATAGCAGTATATATACTTATTTTATACATTGGTTTATAATCTAATACTATGTGTGTGTGTGTGGGGGGGGGTTGTTTGTCTGTTTGCTAAAATTGTTCCAGTGTTGGTCCCTGAATCTCTTTGACATGTCACTATTCTTTTCTTTTTCGAATATTCCCTTGATTTCTGGCACTACAAGATACTGCAGGCTCATCTTGTATTTTCTTTGACCTACCCCTAGAATTAGCCATTTCTCAAAGGAACCCTGATTTCATGTATTGGAGAATTGTGTTAAGAAACCAATGCCTATCTGGGTACTGGGTATACTTTGCTACTGGGTTATTACTGTTTGGTAGGCCTTCTTAGAGGGCAGTTCTGGGAAATAACGTGTATATGCTAATCCATGTATCTATGTACATCTATCATTATTTCTATATCTATTCATCTTATTATATATTAAGTTTTATATATATATAAAGTTCATATTGATGTCTGTGATTCTAATCCAGTATCCCAGACTTGGCTTCCTTACTTTACTGTCAGTAAACTTTCCTCTCTAACAGTGATAAACTTGGCTGCAGTCATCCATTTACTTATTTATTCCATCCCAGTAAACCAAGTTCAGAATGTTTTTTTTTTTAAGAGACAGAGTCTCACTTTTATTGCCCTCAGTAGAGTGCTGTGGCATCACAGCTCACAGCAACCTCCAACTCCTGGGCTTAGGAGATTCTCTTGCCTCAGCCTCCCAAGTAGCTGGGACTACAGGTGCCTACCAGAATGCTGGGCTATTTTTTTGTTGCAGTTTGGCCAGAGCCGGGTTCAAACCCACCACCGTTGGTATATGGGGCTGGCGCCCTACCCACTGAGCCACAGGCACTGCCCGAAGTTCAGAATTGTTAACCAGTAACCCTGTGAGAAATAAATTTAACCTATACCCTTCCATGAGATTATATGTTATTCTTTTGTAATACTGTCAGATTCATTTGTCATGGACTGCATTCTTCCTTGAAGATCCCCCAACATCTTAATTGATTTTTTAAATTTTGAATACATTAAAGTTCAGTCTTTGTGATGTATATAGTTCTTTGGGTTTTGAAAAATTGCACAGGGTCAGGTATACTTCACCTTGGTACTATAAAGAATAATTTCATCACAGTAAAAAGTTCCCCTGTACATTCCGCTTTGTAGTCAGCCACTCCTCAACTCCTCCCCTCCCTCAACTCCTGGCAGCCAGTATTTTTTTTTCTTTTCCTATAGTTTTACTTTATCCAGTGTATCATATTAATGCTGTAATATATTGCCTTGTGGACCTGACTTCTTTCACTTAGAAAAATGCATTTAAGATTTATCCATGTTGTTTCATTAATGAAATAGTTCATTACTTTTTATTCTTGCATATTCTGTTGTCTGGCAATACCACAGTTTACCCATTTACTTGTTGAAGGACATGTTGATTGTTTCTAGGTTTTGGTGATTATGAGTAAAGCTATATTAAATATTCATGTACAGGATTTTTTGTAGACATTTTCAGTTCACTTGACAAAAAATTAAGTAACGTGTATTTAATTATAAGAAACTGCCAAACTGTCTTTCCAAGTTGTTGTTCATTTTTTATTTTCACCAGTAACGAATGAGAATTCCCATTACTCTGCATCCTTGGGAATATTTGCTATTGCAGTGGTTGACTGGTTGATTAGTTTTAGCTATTCTAATCTATGTGCTTTTATGCAGTGCTTTTTTGCATATTTAAATTGTATTGTTTTTCTTACTTTTGACTTTAAGAGTTCTTTGTGTATGCTGGTCCATATGTTCCATAGGTGACTGGCAAATATCATCTCCCTATCTATAACTACATTTTCTTAAAAATTTCTTCCTAGAGCAAGAAGTTTTAATTTTGATAAAGTCTGACATATTACTTTTTAATGTCTAGATTGTGTTTTGGTGTCATATCTAAGACCTCTTTGCCTAACTCCAGGTCACAAAGATTTTGTTCTTTTTTAAATGCTATTTTTTTGTACAACTTTTATAGCTTGATGTTTTACATTAGGTTTATGATTGATTTTGAGTTAATTTTTGTATAATATGAGAAGTTTAAGTGAAATTTTATTTTATTTTGCATATGGACGCTTAGTTGTTCCAACACTATTTGTTAAAAAGACTATCCTTACTTCATTGTATGGCCTTTGCATTATTGTCAAAAATCAATTGGCCATGTTTGTGTGGATCTATTTGTGGACATTGTATTCTGCTCTGTTGATTTATGTGTGTTCCTTCACCAATACCACACTGTCTTGAAAAGTAGCTTAAAACCTTAAAATTAGGTAGTGTAATTCCTCCAACTTTATTTCTTTTTAATGTAGTTTTGTCTACTCTAATTCTTTTGCCTTTTCATGTTAATTTTAAAATCAGCTCAGCCATCACTATAAAAAATTGGGATTTTCATTGGAATTGCACTAAATTTTTATATCAGTTGAAGGAGAACTGACATTTTTATTAAGTTGTATTTTCTGATTTATGAATACATACTGTCTGTCTACCGGTTTAGGTTTTCTTTGACTTAAACTGTATCATCATTTTGTAGTTTTTAGCATAAAGATCCTGTACATATTTTATTAGGTTTATACCTAAGTGTTTTATTTTTATGGAACTATTTTGAGTGGTATTATTTTTCAGTTTGGGGATTCCAAATTGTTCATTGTTAGTATGCAGAAAAGTGATATTGACTTTGTATTTTTTTTTTCAGATTATTATGAAGGTACGAACGATTAGGTTACAGTGTTTGCATTTGTGAGGTGAGCTCCCTGTTGTGGCTGTGCCCCTCACCGAGGAGGTGTGCCACGTACCCTTATAGTATGCCCACTGTGCCCCCCCAACATGAATTAAATTGAATTTTTCTCTTGCGTGGGCCTGTATTAGATCATCTGCTGGCTTCACATTAGTATTGAGTACTTCAGATACTTACTTTTCCATTCTTGGGATACTTTTCTAAAGAGAATGTTCTCCAACTCTATCCAGGTTAATACAAAAGATGCAAAGTCTCCATCTTTTTTATAGCTAAATAGTATTCCATGGCATATATATCGCACAGTTTATTAATCTATTCATGGGTTGATGGACACTTGGGTTGATTCCATATCTTGATGATTACAAATTGAGCTGTGATAAATAATCTAGTGCAAATGCCCTTGTTTTTTTGTGGGTTTTTTTTTTTTTTTTTGCCTTGATAAACTCATTTATTTTATTTAGACAGTCTTACTTTGCTCCCCTCAGTAGAGTGCTGTGGTGTCAGAACTCATAGCAACCTCAAACTCATGGGCTCAAGCAATTCTCTTGCCTCAGCCTCCTGGACTATAGACACCCACCACAACGCCTGCCTACTTTTAGAGACAGGGTCTCACTCTTGTTCAGGCTGGTCTCAAACCCATGAACTCAGGCAATTTACCTGCCTCCCAGAGTGCTCAGGCAGTTTACCTGCTTCCCAGAGTACTAGGATTTTGTGTGAGCCACCGCACCTGGCCTAATAAACTCATTTATTAATTCTAGAAGTGTTTTGTGTTTGTATTCCTTGAAAATTTCTATGTAGACAATTATCACTTACAAATCAGGACAGTTTTATTTCTTCCATATCAATCTTACTGGTGTGGTATTATTTCTTTTTCAAATGTTTGATAGATTTTATTAATAAAACTATTTGGACCTGGAGATTTTTTTTTTTAAGTTTTTTGGTTTTGTTTTATTTTTTCCTTTTTTGAGACAGAGTCTCACTATGTCGCCCTCAGTAGAATGCCATGAAGTCACAGCTCATAGCAATCTCAAACTCTTGGGCTTAAGTGATTCTCTTGCCTTGACCTTCCCAAGTAGCTGGGACTACAGGAGCCCGCCACAATGTCTGACTTTTTTTTGTTGTTGTTGTTGTTTAGCTGGCCCCGGCTGAGTTTAAATCTTCCAACCTCAGTGCATGTGCCTGGCGCTGTAACCACTGTTCTATGGGTACTGAGCCTTTTTAAAAAGTTTTAAAATAAAAATTGAATTATTCAATAGTTTTGGGGCGATGCAGCTTATATCATTATAAGTGAATGTTGGTAGTTTGTGGTTTTAGGAAATTGGTTCATTTAATCTAAGTTGTTGAATTTATATGGAGTTGTTCACAGTATGTCCTTATTATCCTTTAAATGTTCGCAGGTTCTATAGTGAATTCTCCATTTTTATAAACCTATATTGAGAATTTTTGTCTTTTTACTTTTTGTATTTATCAGTCTTGCTAGGAAGATTTGTATTGCATATATTGATCTTTCAGAGAGTCAGTTTCAGTTTCACTGATTTTTTTGGTATTATTTTGTTCTTTTGAGTTTCTTTGATTTCTGCTCTTTATTATTTCCTTCCTTCTAATTGCTTTGAGTTTAATTTGCTCTTCCTTTTCCAGTTCTTAAAGATTGTTAATTTTTTTTCTAATTTAAGCATTTAATGCTATAATTTATCCTTTAAACACTGTGTTAGCTGCATCTCACAAATTTTAATATGTTGTCTTTTTATTTTTGTTCAATTCAAAATGTCTACTTCTCGAGACTTTCTCTTTGATCCATAGATCCCTTATAAGCAGGTTTTTAAATTTGTTAGAGTCTGGATTGTTCTTTTACGCTTACATTGTTAATATCTAGTCTAATCCTATTATGGTCAATATATCATACTTTATATGATTTCAGTTCATTTGAGTCAATAAAAGTTTATTTTATGACCTTGTGTATTAGTTTCTAATGCTTCTGTAGGATGTGAGGGTGATCTGGCTGTGACATCTGTCACCCTGTTGATTGCCAGGGTTGATTGGCTGGGTAGGTGGTTGTCTCCTTCCTCCCTCACCACTCCACGTGTTTCCCTCCCAAAGACAATGCCCTTCCCCAATAAAGGACCACTGCTCTTCAGTCAAGGGTATCTGAGTAGGTGGGTTCCCCTGCTAAGACCTTAAAACAAGCTCTCTAATGCTGCTGTAACTCGCCACCACAAACAGTGGCTTAAACCAGCACAGATTTACTATCTTACAGTTCTGAAAGTCAGAAGCTTGAGGTGAGGCTCATTGGGCTAAAGTCAAGATATCAGTAGAGCTGTGCTCCTTTCTGAGGCTTTAGGAGAGAATCCGTTTTCTTACCCCTTCCACCTTTGAGAGGCTTCCTTCCTTCCTTAGGTTATGGCCTTTTTCAGCAGTAGCCTCACTATTTGTGTCATTTTTAAAGAACTTTTTTTCCTACTTTTCTTTTTTTTTTTACTGTTTTTTAATTTGTCTTTTACGCAGTTATTGAGGCATTTGGATTTATGTCAACCATTTTTTTACTTGGTTGTGCCTCTGTTATTTATTTTTCTGTTTTCTTTTTCTTAGTTTTCCCTCTCCTCTTCCCTCTTTTTTGGTTATTTGATTTTTTTTTTTTTTTGCTTGTGTTTTTAACCATATCTCTTTATATAGTTTTATTTTAATGGTTGTTCTAGGGGTTACAATATACTTAACTTTCCACAGAGTACTTATAATCAGTATTTTACTACTTCAAGTGGCACATAGAAAAGTCCCTTTGCACCCCCACCTTATATCGTACTTGTCTTTTATGTTGTATTATATCTATGTATCTATATCTATAGAAAGCCTCATCAGATATACTTGACTTTGCTTTCACTGTCAAACATATTTTAAGGAACTCAGGAAGATAAAAATAGTCTGTTACTTTTGCTGAAATAGTTAGCATCCTGTTGCTCTTTCTGTATTCCTGATGTTTCACATTTTCTTTCTAGTATCATTTCCTATCTATTGGAAGAACTTTCTTTAGCAATTCTTTAAAAGTAGTTCTGCTGGCAACACATTGTCTTGGTTTTGCTTCACCTGAGAGTGTACTTATTTCAACTTCCTCTCTGAAGGGTGTTTTCCTGAATATAGAAGGATGGGCTGACAGTTTTTTTCTTTTAGAACTTTAAAAATATTCTACTTCCTTCTGGACTTAATGGATTCTGAAGATAAATCATTCCTCTAGAAGTAATATTAACTTTTTCTGCTTGATTTCAAGATATTTTGTCTTCATTTTCTAAAGTTTAATTAGGATATGCCTCTGATTGGATTTCTTTGTATTTCTTTGTGTTTATTCTGTTTGGGGATTTGCTGAACTTCTTGAATCTGCTGTAAGTTTGTATCTTTCAAAAAAAAATGGAAAATATTAGCATAAAATATTTTTACTTAAGTATTAACTCTTTTTTCTCTCCCGCTGGTATTCAAATGTCACAAATACTGGACTTGTGACACTCTTCATCGCTGCCCCTACTTGTCCTTTTTTTTTTTTTTTTTTTGAGACGGAGTCTCACTTTGTCACCCTTGGTAGAGTGCTGTGGCATCATAGCCTACAACAACCTTAAACTCTTAGACTCAGCTCGGTGCCTGTGGCTCAAGTGGCTAAAGCGCCAGCCACATATACCTAAGGTTTCGAATCTAGCCCATGCCCACCAAATAACAAAGATGGCTGCAACCAAAAACTAGCTGGGCATTGTGGCGGGTGCCTGTGGTCCCAGCTACTACTTGGGAGGCTGAGGCAGGAGACTCACTTGAGCCCAGGATTTGGAGGTTGCTGTGAGCTGTGATGCCATGGTACTCTACTCGGGGACAGCTTGAGGCTCTGTCTCAAAACAAACAAACAAACAAACAAACAAAAAACTCTTAGGCTCCAATGATTCTCTCATCTCAGCTTCTCAAGTAGCTAGGACTACAGGCCCCCACCAAATACCAGCTATTTTTAGAGATGGGGGTCTTACTCAAGCTCATCCTGGTCTTGAACTTTTGAACTCAGGTGATTGGCCCACCGGGGCTGGCACCCCCCTTGTCTTTTTCTCTCTGTTGTTCAGGTTAGGTAATTTATGTTTATCTGTAGTAAGTTCATTGTTTTTCTTCTTCTGTCATCTCCATTCTCTCTTGAGCTCATTTAGTGAGCTTTTAAATTTGATCATTGATATTTTTCCACTTCTAAGATTTCTATTTGGTTCTTCTTGTATCTTCTGTTTCTTTTCTGAATTTATCTTTCCATTTGTTTCAAGAATATTTGCTCACACTTCTTGAAGCAATAGTTGCTTTACTATCTTTAATATTTTTTTCAGATAATTTCAACACCTGTATTCTCTTGGTATTGGCATTTTCCCCATACAAGTTGGTATTCTCCTATTTCTTTGTTTACCTAGTAAATTAAGATTATACTCTGGACATTTGACTATTATTCTAGGAGATTTTGAGTCTTGTTTAAATCCTATGCAAAATGTTAATGTATTTGTTTTAGCAGGTACTCAACTCACTATAATTCAGACAGCAAGTTTCTGCAGGTTATAACTACAGAATCAGTTCAATTTTCCAAGCCTTTGCTATTTTATTTAGTTCTGCCCCACACGTGCAGCACACATTGCCAGCCTGGAACTTGAGTAGTGGTCCATTTCCTAATTCATTTCTCAAAGTTCATGTGTGTTTGTTTGGGTCAGATCCACACACAAGCCACTCAAGGGTGAGTCCAGGAGTTCATATAAACAACTTTGAGGTTTTGTTCTCCCAATCTCCTCCTTGTTTGTGATCTCCCAGTAATTTCTGATTCCCTGTGGCTCCCCATTTCCAGTCTCTAACCTGAAAGATGGGGCTTTATCCCTCTTCAGTGTGGGGCACTCCTGCAACTGTGCCCATCCATACTCAGGGCAAGTGGCAGGACAGAGAAAGAGAAACAACAGGGATTCACTACATACGCTTAGGAACCCATAGCTTCTGTGATCAGATTTCCCTCCCCCAGAGTTTTAGACTCCTAATGGCCTTTGTTCCCATTGCTGCTGTGAGTGTCTAGTTTGAAAGAATAGAGAAAAAAGGAAAAAATTGGGGATTTTCACACTTTCTGATGAATATTAAGAGACTTCTTTCTCTCTTTCCTCAAGCCAGAACTAGAGAGAGGATTCTCCTGAAGCTGTCCATCTGGGCTTCATTAAGTTCAGTCTGGCTGGTACCAAAAGAGGGGAAAGTGATAAACATGTTGTTGCTGCAATAGTACTTCAACTTCAGGACTTACCCAATCTGTCTACTACTGTTTACTTTTCAGAGTTTTTAAGTAGCTGCTCCATGGATTCTATTAGGTCTTGCAGCTTGGTGCAAAAGGTCACTTGCTTGGTGTGTGATTGCTCCATTTTATCTGAACTAGAGTCTGACTTAAAGTTTTTAAATTTTATTTCTTTAGGAATTGTACAAGAAACTGAAGTTTTGATTCCAGTATATTTTAAATTGAAACCAGAGATGTACTAGAGTTTAGATTCTTTCATTTGATTAAGGTAAGATTTGATTAATATAACTTAATCATACCCTTATGTTTATTTTAAAACTTATAGTTGAATGTGTGCTTTATTAATGCATTTTAATTTCTCGATCTAACCTGGGATTCTGATCTCAAAAAATATTTTATGGTTCATTTACCATTTAATTAGGTAATAATCCTTCTAACAACTAGTAGATGAGAGCGAAACATGATTATATACTCAGTGAAGGTGTTATTGTTATTTTTAAACAGTCAAATCTGTTTGCCTAGAGCAGGAGTCAGCAAACTGTAGCCCCCAGGCCAGCCACCTGTTTTGGTAACTGAGGTATCATTGAAATATGGCCCCACTCATTTATTAGTATTATACAGATTGTTTATAGCTACCTTACCCCTAGAGTGGCAGAGTTCATTAATTGTAGCGTTGTTTATGTGGCCCACACGCCTAAAATCTGCCCCTTTTAGAGAAGTTTGTTGACACTTGACCTGGAAGACTGAATCAGAGTATCTTACTATTTTGTGTAATTATAATATGTGAAATGTCAGCTAACTGGTTTTAGTTATCAGTATAGGTTGTCATATGAAAACTAGAGATTTTAAAATGTGTATAAATAAGTGTACCTATACTAAGTCTGACTTCTTAAAGTAAAGGAGATATTGGTTTTCTGAAATAAATGATTTTAAAAATAAAACTTTATGCTTCTTTTTTTAGAGGAGGTACTGGCTTTCTGAAATAAATGATTTTAAAAATAAAACTTAATGCTGTGATCAGTTAAATGCCAAGTGCTTATTTCTAGATAGAAGACTTCATTTTGCTTTGATTTTTAAAAATAAAAGTTTATATGACAAATATCAAGCTTATTCCTTCTCTAAAAATATTCACACAAATGTTTTTACATACATTTTGTCTTTTCTACTAAATTTGGACAGAACTAGTAGCATTTTGAAAGAGTAATGGTTATATTATTATTATCTTTTTTGATACAAAATCTTACCATCACCCCCCCCACACACACACACACACACAGAGTAGAATGCAGTGGGTGGCATCATCATAGCTCGCTGCAACCTCAAACTCCTAGGCTCAAGTGTTCCTCTTTCCTCAGCCTCCCAAGTAGCTAGGACTACAGGTGCATTGCACAATGCCCAGGTAATTTTCGTACTTTAAGTAAAGATGGGGTCTCACTTTTGCTCAGGCTAGTCTCAAACTCCTGTGCTTAAGCAGTCCTCATCCCTTGACCTCCAAGAATACTAGGATTATAGGCATAGCCACTGAGCCTGGCCATGATTGTATGTTTTTAATATCTGTTCTGGTAACATAGGTGATTTATATATTTGACGTTTTAAATGAAAATAGTCTAGTATAAGGCTATGTTTAGTGGTTAAAGTTGGAATTAACATTTCTCTGTGAAGTTTAAATTGAACTGCTTGTTTGTGATTCCTAAAATTATTAAGTGTTTAAAATACATAAGGTAGAAGAAGAAATTAAGATTTGAGCCTACAAGGCCTACAGAATGTTTGTGGCACTTCTCAGGAAACTGTTGGGTGAAGAAAAAAGCATATTTTTGAAATATGTCATATAAATTAAAATTCCCAACCTATATCAGATAAAGGAATTTCTCTGTTTAGGGCACCAAACTCTAAAAGAAAGAATTTTTTTTTTTTTTTTTTGCTAGTTTCCAAGTAATCTCAACCAATTAAAATAAGTTTCTGAAATCTTCATGTTATAAAGAACAATTTGACAAGCAGGCTACTGAGATGTAGAGTATTTGTTTTCCTAATATAGGAGTTTGAGTATCTTAGCTTGTGTTCTTATAATGCAAATTTAGAACTTTTAAAGGGGAGAAGTCTGGAAATAGTTCTGAAAGAAAACATTTTACATCTTTTTATGCCATTATACATTTTATTTTTAAATCAGTATGAATTTAGAATTCCAGTGCCTATACATTTGAATTATGAAAGATGATAAAGTTAAACTGCCCAGGAAAGATGGGAATCTTGATGCCTTTAATATGTTAATGAGGCCACCTTAGCATGTTTGTGATGAGCTACAGTCTACATTGAATTGGGCTTAGAGAGTCCCTATCTGATTCATAGACTGAGACTTAAAATTATTAGGAATAAATAAAATTTTCCTTTAGATAATGGATTATATAGGAAGGTACTGCTGAGTGTTTTTATGGTTTTTTGCCTCTGTTAAATCGTATCTCAAAGCATCTTTTTTTTTTTTTTAACTTCTCTGAGTTATGTTCCAGTTGTGGTATGTAAAACAAGGGGAAATCTATAGAAAAGGTCACTTTGATTTTCTCTTTCCTGTAACTTTAGATTATTTAGATTTTTCTAGGTCAACATAAAATATTTCATTTCAAAAATGAAATACTGAGTCATTATCAGTTTGATGTTAAATTTATGAGTTAAAGATGGGTAGAAAATCTTTTTTATACTGAATATACTGCTTGTCTTTTAGAGTATATATGGCTGGATAAGAAAGGGCCTGAATGGACTTGTTTTAGAATTTTCTCTGTTCATATTTTTGAAGGTTCTCAGACTAAAAGACAATGTCAACTTTTTACTTTTGTAGATGCTGACTGGTATCATTGTAGAGCTGTTATAGTAGCTGTTAGGGTGTGAATTCAAGCGCAGGCTGAGAAAGATTTCTCGCACAAAGACTAAAATAGTAAGAAGAGAAAAGTTAATTTTACATTAAAGATTAGATGAGTCTTAAAGAAAGAAAGCTTATTTTACTTCCCAGAGGTGAGAAGGGCACAACGTAAGAGAATGAAGTGTTTGCTAGGAAAGGGTAGGGTATTTGGATTTTTCCTTTTTTTTTTTTTTTAACAGGCGCCCACCACAACACCCAGCCATTTTTTAGTGTTGTTGTTGCAGTTTGGCCAGGGCCAGGCTCGCCACCGTCGGTATATGCGGCCAGTGCCCCACTCAATGAGCCACAGGCGCCGCCCGGGTATTTAGGGTTTTTATTTAGGGGAAGAGAAATAAAAGAAGTGATTCCAGCCGACTGGTAGCCAAAATGGCTGTGAAGTTTGTGCGCCTGTTTTTTATTTTTATTTTTTTCTTCTCAGTGAGACTGGCTTTTCAATCCTTGAAACATGGTTTGGCAGGAACTGAAATGAAGAGCTTGCACCCCTGCTGTCTGCTTAGGATCCTTCAATGCTAGGAAAATTAACTCTTATTAGAGATAACAAGTTAAGCTTTAAGAAAAGTCAAGCCCCAGATGTTTAATCAGAACAAAGCAAAGGTGGCAGTTGTGCTATGAGTTTTCTCTTCCAAGGGACAATTATTTATTGTGAGTGTATTTCTCTTTTTGTTTGATAGATTATCTTTCTTTATTAACAAGGCTATCCTTTCAAAAACTAAATAGCAAACGCAATGTTAAATTTTTGAGATGAGTACTTTTATTGCTAACAACAATGTAGATGTATATTATTTTTGTATAGATGTGAAAAAAACAACTAGTTTGGAAATAAATTCCTCATAGAATATAATGTAAAAGCATCTTGCTTTAATCAACACTATGAGATTTTCTCTAAAAATGTTAAATAATGTATTTTTTAATAATATGCTTTTGTGCACATTTTATTTTCTACTAAATAAAAATTTGTTTTAGAAAAAATAATTTCATCTACAGAATTTGCCATTAAGAAAGGTATGCATACACTTTTTTTTTTTTGATGGTATAAATACACTTTAAAGAGAGGAGTAAAGATCGTTTTTTCTTTAAGCTTTTTAAATTTATTTCTTTTTGTTTTTTAAAATTATTATCACAAACATTTTTAAGGTGTGAAATGTTTAAATGCATGTGGATTTCTGGTTTCATTTTGAATTAATTGAAAAACAAAATTAGCTCTTCTGGTTTATTCTTACCATCACATTTATTGTCCCAGTTGCCTTTGGCTGTGTACTAGACCACTTAAAAGCCTAGTTGTTTAAAACAACAGCAACCATTTATTTTGCTCGTTGAATCCATAATTTGGGCAGAGACAGCAAGGAAAGCTTGTCTCTGCTCCATGTGGTGTCAGCTAGGATAGCTTGATTGAAGGTTGGAGGATCTGCATCAAGGTGACACACTTGCCTGCCAAATAGATCTAAGAGGTTGGCTGGGAGCTTGGATGGGATTGAGGAGTTTGGGGTTGGCTTCCTCCCCACATAGCCTTCTCCAAGCAGTTTGGGCTTCCTCCCAAAATGGTGGCTGTGTTCTAAGAGCAACTGTTCTGAGAGAAGGCCAAGTGGAAGCTGAATTGTCTCTTATAAACTAGTTTGAAAGTCACACAGCACATTTCCCTTGTACTTTGGTATTCTAAGGAATCAGTAGTGGCACAGTCATAGCTCACTGCAGCCTCAAACTCCTGGAGTCAAGCCATTTTCCCACCTCAGCTGGTACACACCCAGCTAATTTTCTTCCTCCTTTTCCACCCCCACCCCCCTTTTAGAAATAAGATATCCTTATGCTGCCCAGCCTTATCTCAAACTCCTGGCCTCAAGCAATTTTCCTGCCTCAGCTCCCAAAGTATTGAGATCACAGGCATGAGGCACTGTACCCCAGCAGATTTTACTTTTTGATAGGAGGTGACAAAGTTCTAGAAGAGCATGTGGGGTGAGAAATAGGGCTGTGGCTGTTTGCTATACTCATTCAGCTGGGAAGTGACAGAACCGTGGCTCAGTTCATTTAGGAACCTATCTTTGTTAAGTGTTCTAGAAGAATTTGTTATCTTAAAGTGATGTTTTGAAGTTAATGCTTAAGCTTTTTCTAAAAAACAACTTTTTATTTTGAAATAATCTTAGATGAACAAATAAGTTGTGAAAATAATAACAGTACAGCACGTTTTCTTCCGTTCTTCACTCTGCTTCCCCTGACGTTCACGTCTCACATAACCGTGGTGATGCAATCAAGTAATCAAGGCTGGAGAATCAATGTTGACAGTAAATCGCAGGCTTCATTAGAATTTCGCCTGTTTTTCTACTAATACCCTTTTTCAGGATCTCACATTACTTTGAGTTGTGATATTTCCTCCAATGGGATAGTTTCTCAGTCTTTCCTTGTCTTTGATGACTTTCACACCTTAGAAGAAGACTATTAGGTGTTCTAACGTCACACCATAAAATGTCACTCAGTTAATGTTTTCTCAAAATTAGATTGTAAAGTTACAGATTTGGGGAAAGAATACCTCAGAGGTGATATGCCTTTCTTGTCACATAATACAGTGCTGTCAGTGTGTCTTATTACTGGTAATGTTAACTTTTATCACTTGGTTATGGTGACATCTGCCAGATTTCTCCAATGTAAAGTTAATATTTTCTGCTTAACTAATAAATATTTGGGGGAAAATACTTTGAGGTTCCACAAATATCCTATTCTTAAATTTTTGGCCAGTAATCTTAGCATTTATTGGTGGATCTTGCCTGCAGCAGCTGTGGTATTCTAATGGTAATTTTTATTCCCTTATTTCCTCTACATTTATCAAATATAATCCTTCTGTAAGAGAACAGTCCTTCCTCATATTTATTTATTCAATTGATTATATTAGTGTGGATACTTACTCTCTGGATTAGAATCAAGTACTGTTGTATTTATTTTGTTGCACAAATTTTCTAGCTTGGCCACTGTGTCTTTTCAACACCTCACTCCCACCCCCAGCCCCTTTTTTCTAAAAAAGCAGTTTCTTACTTTCTGGCATCTTAAGATGCTTCAGGCTCGTGTTATATTTGCCCTTCTCCAGCCCTGGAATCATCCACTGCTCCAAGGAACCCAGGTTCATCTCATTGGAGATTAGTACCTGAAAACCAGTGTCTGAGTGCTGGTGTGTTCATTGCTACTGAGTGGCTATTGCTTTTAGGCCTCTCATCTGTCAGAGCTAGAAAATACAAGTGTGTATCCTAACCCACATACATGTACATGTTTATATTTATTTCTTTGTCCATCTGTATATACATTTAAAATGTTCTTATTTAAAAATTCATACTGGGCTGGGTGCAGTAGCTCATGCCTGTTATCCTAACACTCTGTGAGACCAGGGCAAGTGGATTACCTGAGCTCATGGGTTCGAGACCAGCCTGAGTAAGAGTGAGACTGCCACCTCTAAAAAATAGCCAGGCATTGTGTAGGTGCCTGTCATCCTAGCTACTCTGGAGGCTGAGGCAGGAGAATCGCTTGCGCCCAATAGTTTGAGGTTGCTATAAGCTATGACACCATAGCACTCTACCGAGGATGACAAAGTCAGACTCTATCTCCAAAAAAAAGTTCAAACTGATGCCTTTCTTTTAACTCTAATATAGCACCATGGGGATTATTCTGTATTCCTCTTTTGCTTAGTTGAATGTATTTCTCCCAGTAAGAAACCTGATCCTCTCATCATCTACGTTTATGTAGTTGTTTCAGAATTGCTAACCCATACTCCTATTAGAAACAAATATACCAAATAGAACACAGTGTCTGTGTACAGTTCTTTTTATCTTTACTTCACAGTATCTAGCCAAATGCTTTTTTCTGAAGTTAATTAAGTTAGATCTTTTCTTCCCTGTCCCTTCACCGTGTCATCGATTTGTGCTATAGTTAAATTCATTTGTTATGGTTTGCATTTTTTCTTGGGTTTCCTGGACATCCTGGTTGTTTGTTTTGATTTATATACACTAAAATTCACTCTTTGTGTTATATAGTTCTCTGGGTTTTTGAAAAATACATGGAGTCGTGTATCTGCCAGTAATAGTTCCATGACCCTCAAATTCCCCTGTGCCACCACTTTATACTCAGTCTGTCTCCCCAGCCCCATACCCTTGCAACCACTAATGTGTTTTCAATACTCCTTTACTAGCCTTTTCCAGAATCTCCTCTAAATAGAATCATATAATATGTTTCCTCTTTGGTCTAGCTTTTTTCTCTCAGCAAAATACGTGTTAAGTTTGTACCTTTTTGTTGCTGAGTAGTATTTTATTTTATGTACCACAGTCAATCATTCGTCTGTTGTGAAACATCAGGGTTGTTTCCAGTTTGCGTCAATTGTGAGCAAAGCTATAAAAACATTTACATAAAGGGTTTATGTGTGTGTGTACATGTACATTTATCGTACGTGAGCTTTTCTTTCTCTTGGGTAAATACCTGGGGGGGATTATGCACCATATTGTTGGTATATATTTAACTTCCCAAGAAACTGCCAAACTTTTTCCTGAGGGGATGTTCAATTGTACATTCTCACCACTAGTATATGAGAGTTCCTAATTGCTCTGCAGCCTGGTTAGCACTTGGTATTATCAGTTTGTTTTAGATATTCTAATGTATGAGTAGTATCTCATGGTTTTAATTTGCATTTCCCTAAGGACTTATGATGTTGAGCACCTTTCCTTTTTTTTTTCAGAGACAGAGTCTCACTTTGTTGCCCTGGGTAGAGTGTTGTGCCGTCACAGCTCACAGCAACCTCCAGCTCTTGGGCTTAGAAGATTTTCTTGCCTCAGCCTCCTGAGTAGCTGGGATTACAGGTGCCTGCCACAACGCCTGGCTATTTTTTGTTGCAATTTGGCTAGGGCCAGGTTTGAACCAGCCACCCTTGGTATATGGAGCCAGCACCCTACTCACTGAGCCACAGTCACTGCCTCTGAGCACCTGTACATATGTACACATAATACAGTGTGCAATTTACAATGTAAAACTATTTTGAATTGCACACAAACTTTATGGATATCCTGTATTTTCAAATGGGTGACTGGTCTCTTTTATTTCTATTTTCTTTTATGATCAACCAAGTAGATACAGTCTTTATAACATCTTCTTGATTGAATTAGTTACCATCATCTCTGTTTGGCTGTACTTTATAATAAACTAAACATTTCCATATATGAGTCTTGGTTATCTGCACTTATTACAGGGCAATGTAGGTATAGTTTTATAGAGCTGATAATTTCATTGTTGTCTAAAGCTAAATTGCTTTCTAAGAATTGAGTCAAACTTTGTGACTGAAAAAATATGTAAGACAGGCTCAGCGCCCATAGGACAGTGGTTACAGCACTGGCCACATACACTGAGGCTGGCAGGTTCGAGCCCAGCTCAGGTCAGCTAAGCAACAATGACAACTGCAACAACAACAACAAGAATAGCTGGGCACTGTGGCAGGCACCTGTAGTCCCAGCTGCTTGGGAGGCTGAGGCAACAGGACATGCCCAAGAGTTTGAGGTTTCTGTGAGCTGTGATGCTACGGCACTCTACCAAGGGTGACATAGTGAGACTCTGTCTCAAAAAAAAAAAAAAAAGTAAGACAAGGTACAGTATAATAAGTTCTGCTAGTGCTAAAGATTGGCTTTGGGTTGACAAATGTCCCTTTAGAAAAAAAAATTTTTTTTATTGTTGTTATTGAGACATAGTCTTGCTCTGTTGCCCAGGCTAAAGTACCTTGGCTTCAGCCTAGCTCACAGCAGCCTCAAACTTCTGGGTTCAAGTAATCCTCTTGCCCCAGCCTCCCAAATAGCTGGTACTACAGAGTAATTTTTCTTTTTTGTTTTCTTCCTCTCCTCTACCCTCCCCTTTTCTTTTCTTTTAATTTTAAGTAGAGGCAAGGTCTTACTTTGCTCAGGCTGGTATCAAACTCCTGACCTCAAGTGATCCTCCCACCTTGGCCTCCCATAGTGCTAACTAACCCTTTAACTATCAAATGAACAAACAAACTTGATACTTTCTTGGGATGTCTGTCTGTAATATATGCAACCTTTGGTATGTTCTTACAACTAATCAGTTATTAAGTGAAAGAGATTAGAAATGAATGTTTTTAAAATTGGGCAACTTTACATAAATATTTAAACTGATGGGTAAAAATAATTTAACGTATTGCTTCATTTAGCTAAATTAATAAGAGCATGTGAAACACTTAGTACTTCCTTTTGTTTCAGACTACTATTACATAACCTATAATCCAATGACTAATTGAATTCTTAGCCTACATTTAGTTTTTATCATAATGGAATAAGGACATACCTATTTGAATCTTTTATTTGCTTTTGTAAAGACTTATATTTAATCCATTTAAATACGTACAGGGACACCAAGTTCTTTAATTATACTTTTCTGTGTGTTGTATAAGGCCCTTTTGAGAATTTAATATATTCCATAAAATAATATGCTTAAACTGGGAAAATACTATGCGTTAGAGCAGGGGTATCCAACCTGTAGCCTGTGGGCCATGTGCTGATTTTTTGAGGACTGTTTTTTACTTAGTTTTTGCTTATCTGTGTTGTTGAATGTCATGAAAAGTATGCATGGACCTTTTCTTTTTTTGCTAGTCAGCTTTCCTTAGTGTTTATATATTTAACGTGTGGCCCAAGACAACTTTTATTCTTGCTATGTGTGTATTGGACACCCCTGCCTTAAAGAGTAGTGTTCCTGTCACATCAGTTAGGTAATTATGATTGATTGTTGTTGATAATTCTAGTTTACTGAGTTATTTTCTGTCTCAGTAAGAGAAAACCAACTTAAGTAGTATTTCATTTACATACTCAGATTCTAAAAATAATGTTAGTATTAGAAGATCCCATTTTTTTCTTTAAAATGAGCATGTTACTTTAAATATTTTATTTGGCAGAGTGATTTTATCAACCCACTGTTGTTGTTGTTATGATGATGCCAGTTTGAGTTAACTATCAAGTTGTATATCAGATACTGCAGGTCTTTCTATGGTGACTGCTCTTCTCACTTCTCAGGCTATAAGTAGACAAACAGCATTTTCCTAGCTTTGTTAAAAGAAAAAAATACTCTATATACACAGATTATAAATACATATTTTGTTACCTTCTTCCCTTTTCCTAAAAAGCAGGAAAAAATGTTGGGTTTTCTTTGCTTTTTAAGGACTTGATAGCAGCCTACTTCCTTCTTTATAGAAGATTAGGAAGGTGAACTTTGTGGCTTCAGTTGAATATGCTTTAGAACCTGAGACTAAGAAAGTGGAAGCTGCTTGCAATAGTGTGTGTGTGTGTGTGTGTGTAACAGTTGACAGTATCCGTTTTATCCTTTAGTGCTGAAGTCAGCATTTCTGAAAATGGGGAATTGAGGAAAAATAAGAGTTTAATTTCTTTTGAGCACTTGCTCTTCAGTTGACTCTGACTCGGGCACTTTGTTTTCCATATTATTTTTCTTAGTACAATTAGCCCACAAGGTAGGGGTGATTATCCACATTTTACAAATGAAGAAAATTATTCAAGGTAATAGCTAATAGTGGCAAAGTTAGGATTTTTGTTGTTTTTGTTGAGACAGAGTCTCACTGTGTCACCTCGGTAGAGTGCCATAGCGTCACAGCTCACAGCAACCCCAAACTCTTGGGCTCAGGCGATTTTCTTGCCTCCACCCCCCAAGTAGCTGATGCTACAGGTTCCCACCAGAATGGCCAGCTATTTTTCTGTTGTAGTTGTCATTACTGTTGAGTAGGCCCAGGCTGAATTCGAACCCGCCAGCCTTGGTGTATGTGGCCAGCACCCTAACCACTGAGCTATGGGTGCCGAGCCCAGAGTTAGGATTTTAACTTTGTCTTCTGACCTACAAGTCCATGCTTTTATCCACTATACTATATTACCTCTCCTAAGAAAAGTAATGAAAATTATTAGAAAATCTCTAAACTTTTAAGCCTCTGGGAGGGAAAATAATAATTAGACAAGACTGAGATTATCTCAACCTTACGTAGCATTTTTGTCAACCTTAAAGGGCTTTACTTTTGGAAAAGCTATTTTATGTGTGTTATACAAGGGAACCACCAGCATAATACTCATTGATGCTAATCATGTAGCTAATTCTCAATTTTATATCTCAGAAAAGTTTTTTAAATGACATTAGTGATTACTGATAGTCTTCTTGAAAACAAAAATCATCTATGAATCAAATAATATATACATGTCTGTGTTGCTGTTAACAGTAAAAATATTCATTTCAAAAATTCAACACTACAAATGTACCCCTTTGAAAGTCTGATTAAACTCATAAAAATGATACTTAGTACAATATTCACAAAGCAAACTATTATATACCTGCAAATAATGCTTTAAACCGTTTTGTCAATAAACTTGTTTTTGGTAGATCAATAAATTCTATTTGCACAGTGATTAAATTGTCTTTATTGTAATGATATTTTATCCTGTAGTAATGTTATATTGTCAAGATTAATGACATTATTTAGAATTGTCAATAGTAATGGGTTTTTGTGACATTTTTGTTATATTAACATTATTGTACACTTAACATAAATTTACCTATAGGCCAGTCATTAGTTCTTCAGTATTTAATTCTAGTGTATTAGTATTTTCAAATCAAATATAGAAAATATTCAAGCATATGATGGATGCAGGAAAGATTCCAAAACTGGAGTCCAGCTTGAAGGCCAAGTGGGTTCTTGCCTTTGTGCAGAAAAAAATTCAAGAGCGAGCTGACAGAGTAAGGCAAAAACAAGTTTATTAAGGTAAGAAAAGAAAAAAAAGAAAGGTGCTGTGCCTCATAGACAGAGCAGGAGCTCTCAGAGCAACAGAGAGTAGCACTATGAAAGCGTCTAGCTTTTATACCTTCTATTTAATTTTATGTTGAAGAAGCGTTATTCATAAAGTTTCTAGGAAAGGGATGGGGAGTTCCTGGAACTGTGGATCCCTCCTCTTTTTAACTGGGAGTTGCCATGACATTTATAAACTGTCATGGCGGCTCAGCGCCTGTGGCTCAAGTGACTAAGGCGCCAGCCACATACACCTAAGGTGGCGGGTTCAAATCCAGCCCGGGCCCTCCAAAACAACAATGATGGCTGCAACCAAAAAATAGCCAGGCGCTGTAGCAGGTACCTGTGGTCCCAGCTACTTGGGAGGCTGAGGCAGGAGACTCGCTTGAGCCCAAGAGTTGGAGGTTGCTGTGAGCTGTGATGCCACAGCACTCTACCCAGGGGGATAGCTTGAGGCTTTGTCTCAAAAAAAAAAAACTGTCATGGCATTGATGGGAGATTTTTTAGTATGCTAATACATTAAAGGCAGGGTATAATGAGCAGTGAGGGTAATCTAATGTCATGTTTCATGGCCATCTTGGTTCTAGCTGGTTTGGGCTGGCTGGTTTCTCCACTGCCTCCTGTTTTATTAGACACGTTGGTTCTGGTTTTATGACTCCTTATTGAGTAAGGTCAGTTCTCTGTCACGTGAGGAAATTGTACACTGTATGAGCAGTCAAACCACAGACTCTTTGTTTAAAAAGTGATAAATATTAGTTGACATTTGGTAAGGAAAAAGTCCAGTAATTCAGTATTTCTTTTGTAACATTCCAGGTTAACAGTACTAAGTTGGATGATATAAAAGCATTACCTGAGTCTGTCTATGTATGTATTTCAGGTTTGCAGGTTGATCAGCAGGGGCAAAAAGTTGCAATGGAAAGCACAGCCTTAGTAGTCAGAAGAGTTGAGTCTAATGCTGGTGCAGCCAGAGCTGGTTATGTAACTTTGGACAAGGCATTAAACTTCAGATCTTAAAGTTTTTTTTAATCTATAAATAAGTACTTGGACTATGGTTTTCAAGATTTTTTTTCAGCTCTATGATATTTTTGTTTCCATTTTTAAAATTATGTTAAAATATATAAAAGATATATATTTACCATCTTAACCATTTGAAGTGTATAGTTCAGTACACTTCAATACATTCATCAGGCTGTACATCTATCTCTAATACTCTTTTCATCTTGCAAAACTAAATAACCCATTATTCAGTAACTCCCCACTTCCCCCCCCCACCCCAGCTCCTAAAAACCACCATTCTACTGTATGTCTTTATAATTTTAACTACTTTAAGCACCTCATACAAGTGGGATCATTAAGTCATACAGTATTTGTTTTTGCAACTAGCTTATTTCACTTAGCAAAATGCCCCTAAGCTTCAACCATCTTGTGGCATGTAACAGAATTTCTTTCTTTTCAGTGCTAAATAATATTCCACTGTACATAAATATCACATGTTGCTTATCCATGCATCTGTTGATGGATATTTGGGTTCCAACTACATTTTAACTGTTACAAATAATGCTTCTATGAATGTGTGTGTACATACATCTCTTCAAGGTCCAGTCCTGTTTTCAGTTCTTTGGACTTCTCAATTAGAATTGTTGGGTCATATGTTAACTATATTTTCAATTTTTTTTTTTTTTATTGTTGGGGATTCATTGAGGGTACACAGAACCAGGTTACATTGATTACTTTCGTTAGATAAGGACCCTCTTATCTTTGTGTCCCACCCCACAAAAGGTGTACCACATCCCTTGACCCTCTGTCCTTCCCTTTCCTAGCTCTCCCCAGCCCCCAGTCTCCTCTGTGTAGTAGGACCTTAATTGTTCTCATATCAGAATTGAATGCATAGGATTCTTATTTCTCCATTCTTGTGATACTTTACTAAGAATAGTGTGTTCCACATACATCCAGGTTAATACAAAGGATGTAAAGTCTCCATCTTTTTTAGTGGCTGAATAGTATTACATGGTAATTACCACAGTATTACATATACCACAGCTTTTTAATCCATTCCTGAGTTGGTAGGCATTTAGGCTGTTTCCACATTTTGGCGATTATAAATTGAGCTGCAATAAACAGTCTAGTGCAAGTATCCCTGTGATAAAAGGATTTTTTTTCTTCTGGATAAATGCCCAGCAATGGGATTTCAGGATCAAATGGGAGGTCTAGCTTGAGTTCTTTGAGGGTTCTCCATACTTCCTTCCACAAAGGTTTTATTAGTTTACAGTCCCACCAGCAGTGTAAAAGTGTTCCCTTCTCTCCACATCCATACCAGCATCTGTAGTTTTGAGATTTTGTGATGTGGGCCATTCTCACTGGGGTTACATGATATCTCAGGGTGCTTTTGATTTGCATTTCTCTAATAATTAGGGGCAATGAACATTTTTTCATATGTTTGTTAGCCATTCGTCTGTCTTCTTTAGAGAAGGTTCTATTTATCTCTCTTGTCCAGTGATCTAAGGGATTGTTGGCTCTTTTTATGTTTATTAATTTGGGTTCTCTGTAGATCCCAGTTATCAAGCTTTTGTCTGATTCATAATATGCAAATATCCTTTCCCAAGGTGTAAGTTGTCTGCTTTGGTTGTTGTCACCTTAGCTGTACAGACACTTTTCAGCTTAATTAAGTCCCATTTGTTTATTTTTATTATTGTTGTGATTGCCATGGAAGTCTTCATAGAATCTTTCCCCAGGTTGATATCTTCAAGTGTTTTCCCCACACTTTCTTTGAGGATTTTTATTGTTTCATGCCTTAGATTTAAATCTTTTATCCATCTTGAATCAATTTTTGTGAGTGGAGAAAGGCACGGGTCCAGTTTCAGTCTTTTACATGTGGATACTGTTTTCCACAGCAGCTGTACAATTTTACATTCCCATCAACATGCACAGAGGTTCTAATTTCTTTATATTCTAACACTTGTTATTTTCTTTTTTTTTTTATAGTAGCCTTAATGGATATGAAGTAGCATCTCATTGTAATTTTGATCTGCATTCTCTAATGATTAGTGATACTGAGCATCTTTTCATGTGCTTCTTTGCCACTTGTATGTCTTCTCCAGAGAAATGCCTGTTCAAGTCCTCTGCACATTTTTGAATTGGGTTTTTTTGTTGTTGAGTTCAGGAGTTCTTTGTATATTCTGAATATTAAATCCCTTGTCAGATATATAATTTGCAGATATTTTCTCCCATTCTGTAGGTTGCCTTTTTCCTGTGTTGATATAGTCTTTTGGTGGACATTTAAAAATTTTTCCTGAAGTCCAGCTTATCTATTTTTTCTTTGTTTTCTGTGCCTTTGATATATACAAGAAATCATTACCAAAGCCAATGTTGTTAAGTTTTTGCTCTATGTTTTCTTCGTAATTTTATAATTTAAGGTCTTACATTTAATTTTAATTCTTTGATCTATTTCTGTACATGGTGTTAAGTAAGGGTCCAACTCCTCCTTTTCCTCCTCCTCCTTCCATTTTGTTTTTTTGTATGTGGATATCCAATTTTCATAGCACCATTTGTTAAAAAGGCTGTCCTTTCCCTACTGTGTGTTAAACATCATGTGCACCTAGAGACAAGACCAGAGAATGGAGAGAGTCAGGCCATTCATTCCTTCCTGGGATAGAGACCTGCCTGGACAGGGCCAAAGGTGGCATCTGCACTGAGGGTAGTTGGAGGTGGTTTTTTATATGGGGCCATAGGAGAGTTGAAAAATCCACTGTCAACTGGAGGATTTTGGTGGACAAATAAGGTCTTTTGGAGCAAAATTTTGGGATAGGGCTAGCTAGGGCCTTTGTGGTCTTTTGTTCCAGGAGAGGAGGGGAAGGAGGAAGGTTCATGTGGAGCTGCATTAGGCCCACAGCAGAGTGATCTTAATACTCTTGTTAAAAATAATTTGACCATGTAGTAGAGGGTTTATTTCTGGACTCTCTTTTCTGTTCCATTAGTCTGTTTGACTTTATGTCAGTACCAAGCTGTTTTGATTACTGCAGCTTTGTCATAAGTTTTAAAATCAAAAAATGTAAGATTTGCAGCTTTGTTCTGGAAAATGTTTTTGACTATTTGAGATCCTTTGAGATTACATATGGATTTTTGATAGATTTTTCTCTTTCTATGAAAACTGTCATTGAGATTTGATAGGGATTGCATTGAATCTGAATCTGCACTATTGTTTGCTGTTGACTTGGTAACAATATTATGTTTTCCCATCTGTGAACGTAAGATGTGTTTCTATTTATTTATGTCTTCTTTAATATTGATCACTGTTTTATAGTCTTCATTTTACAAGTTTCACTTCCTAAGCATTTTATCCTTTTTGATGCTATAGTAAATGGTATTGATGTTTGTCTTTTTGTTGTTGTTGTTTGTTGTTAATATATAGAAATGCAACTGATTCTTGTTTGGTTTGTATCTTTTGCTGCTCCTCTGTATCCTGTCTTGCCTCTTTGCTGAATTCAGTTAATTTTTTATGGTGAAATATTTAAATTTCTTCCTCATTTCCTTTTGTGTATATCCTATAGTTATTTTCTCTGTGGTTACCGTGGAGATTACAGTTAACATCCTAAGTTACTCTAATTTTGAATACATACCAGATTAACTTCAATAACATCCAGAAACACTACAGCTCCATCACTGCTAGATGCCACAGATTATATCCATTGTGTACCCAATAATAAACACTTTTAAATCCATTAGTCTCTTAAGTTACATAGAAGGCAAAAAGTAGACTTACAAATCCTTGTTTAAATTAACAGTATCTTTCATAATTGCTAATGTATCTTTTGTTATTGAGATCTTCATTTCTAAAGTCCTTTCATTTTACCTTGTAGGTCTCTCGTCAGCATTTCTTACAAGGCACATCTAGTGGTAACAAACTTTCTCAGGTTTTCTTTATCTAGGATTATCTTAGTGCCTTCCTCACTTTTGAAAGGCACTTTTGCTCAATATAGGATTCTTGGTTGACTGTTTTGTTGTTGTTTTTCTTCATACTTTGAATATACCTGCCCACTGTCTCTGGCCTCTGAAGTTTCTGATGAAAAATAAGATAATTATCTTATGGAGGATTCTTTGTATGTGATGAATCACTTTCTTGTGTCTTTCAAGATTCTCTGTCTTTCAGCAGTTTGATTAGAATGTATTTCAGTATGGGTCTCTTTTAAGTTCATCTCACTTGGAGTTTGTGAGCTCCTAGATGTTTATATTCCTGTCTTCCATCAAACTTTAGAAGTTTGGGGCCATTATTTTTTCATATAATTTCTATGCTTCTCTCTCTGTCTCTTCTCAAAGTCCCATGATGCATATGTTTGTCAGCTTGATAGTGTCCCAGAGACCACTTAGGCTGTGTTCATAAGCTTTGTTCACTTTCTTTCTTTTTTTTTTTTTTTTTTGAGATTTGGACAAATTTATTGAAACATAAGGTGTTAGCAAAGAAAAATTATTCCATGGTGTGTTACATTTTGCCACTACCTTGAATATATAATTTAAAATCATAAATATATATTTCATAACTAAGCCTTTGGCCAATAAAAGGAATCATTTAGCACATTTGTTAAAGATTCATAAGAAATGCACTTCAAACATCGAAAAGATCAAGATCAAGTCACTGAATTAAACACCAGCAACCCCTACTAATCTAGAATACCAAAGTGTTGAAGGAAGAGGTTTCTGTGCAGAGCTAGTCATTATTACAGCAATCAGAAGACATGGGGGCAGGCACACCTACTGGAGGTGGCAGCAGAGTGGCAGGACAAAGGGCTGGCCTGGTCAGGTGAGCATGTCCCAGAGACAGCAGCAACAGAGAGCAGTCCAGCAGGCTGTGAGGCAGATGGATGGTCCCATGTCATTTCTTCTTTGGTCTTCTACCACATACACTGTGGTTTTAGAAGGTTCCTGAGGTCCACCCTGCCAGCCGTACTGGGGGTACTCTTGGTAGGGATACCCCTGAGGAGGTGGGTATGGCCCCCCCATAGGTCCTGGACCCATTGGTGCTTGTGGATAAGGTGGGTATGGGGCTGTTGGACCAGGGCCAGGATACGGTGGAGGGTTTTCTTGGTTCATCGTGGTCCTGCAAAGTGCAGCAGCTGTATTCTGGTGCAGTCCGGAACTGAGGAGACCCGACAACACCGCACTAGACTCTGTTCACTTTCTTTCGATCATAAAAATGATCCTCAGACTCAATAACTTTAATTGTCCTGTCTTCAAGTTAGCTGATTGTTTCTTCAGCCTGCTTAAATATATCTTTAAATCCTTCCAGTGAATTTTTCACTTTAGTTATTGTACTTTTTAAGTCTCAAATTTCTTTCTGATTTCCTTTCATGTTTTCTACTTTGTAGTGATATTTTCATTTTGTGCATATGTCATTTTCTTGACTGCACACTGGTTTAGTTCTTTGAGCATTTTTTAAGTCTTTTCATAGATCTGCTATCAGATCTTTTTCAGTTTATGTAGGTTTATTTTTTTCCTTTAGATGTGACACACTTTCCTGTTTTTTGTATACCTTATGGTTTTTTAAAATTGAAAGCTAGATGTTTAAATATAATATGGTAACACTGAAAATCAGCTTTTTCCCTTTCCCCAGGGCTTGCTGGTTTTCGTTATTGTTTTTGTTTATTTTTATTGTTGTAGGCTATTTGTATATGAAGTATCAGCCTGAAAGTGTAAACTTAAAGTCTTTGCAGGTATACCTTTTTCCAGGCATGTCTAGTCACTTTCTAATTTTCTCCCTATATGTACTTGCTTTTAACTGTTCTAGTCTTTAATGTCTGGTTCCCAAAAGGAAAAAATGGTAAAAATGATCCAAGGAGGAAAAAAGGGCTCTGGCCCTGCCTCTTTGACTATAGAGATGTAATCAAAGGTAGCAATCACAGCACAGTTACCCATGTTCAGAGGACAAGGCCCTTTGCCCATCCTGGCTCCCACAAACCGTATGCAAGCTGATCCAGGAACACGTGCATAGCTGCCTACCAGGGAAGTGATGAGTGACTTGCTGCTTCTGTGCTAAGACCTGAAAGTGACAAAAATTAACACCTACTTTATCATTAAGTCCTTGCAGCTCAGCGCCTGTGGCTCAAGCGGCTAAGGCGCCAGCCACATACACCTAAGGTGGTGGGTTCGAATCCCCAGCCCGGGCCCGCCAAACAACAATGATGGCTGCAACCAAAAAAATGGCCAGGTGTTGTGGCAGGCGCCTGTAGTCCCAGCTACTTGGGAGGCTGAGGCAGGAGACTCGCTTGAGCCCAGGAATTGGAGGTTGCTGTGAGCTGTGATGCCATGGCAATCTACCCAGGGGGATAGCTTGAGGCTCCATCTCAAAAAAAAAAAAAAAAAAAATCATTAAGTCCTTGCCCAGAAAGTAATAAGCTTTCAATGAACTACAGAGTTTCAAAATATAATAGTTATATCAGACAGATTTTGCCAATGTAGTGTTGTCTAAGTGGAAAGACACATTTCTAGTTCTTCCTACTCTGTTGTATCTCTAGAATCCCTCTTTGGTTCTTGTGTCAGAAATCATGTTAGTAATAAACCTAAAATATAGTTTTCTTAATAAGTAAAGTTCTTGGTTTTTATCCTTAGAATGGCTGCCTAATGTAACTATGCTGGTGATCTTAAATGCTTAATGAGGTACTATATGCTTATAGTAATATATTATTTCTAAAAAGGTATTGCTATTGGGAATAAAATACTACACATTAGCCTATTTTTAGCCTATTTTTTTTCTATTGTAGAGGTGGGGGGGTTAGATTATTTAGTCCACTTTACATTTATGCATAAAGCATAGTAAGCCCTTAGTTCTAGGAATGCATACAGTAAGCTAGGCATCTTTGCAATCAGCTTTCATGGAATTACCTGTCCTCTTACTCTTCAGTAAAGCTAGGATATACCAGGACTTAAAGTCAGTATTCAATTATATATGCTCTTATATAATGTTCTAAATAATTTTGTAATAATGATCATAAGGTTTCGAGTAACATTTGTTATGCTTCTTGTGCCTGGTAAGTATACAGTAAACATTTGTTAATTAAGTCATCATATATGTCATGTTCAAGGACTAATTTTTTTGGATCAGGCATAACAAAGGTTTTGAAACTTGGGTAGATGTTAGGTTGAGAACGTGTATAACTTCTTGGGATGTATGTATAAATTTTTATATTTGAACTTTGACCTAAATTTTTAATTTTAAGAATTCTTTCATTGTTTTTAATATGCCAGTGGTGGTAGTGGTGGTATTTCTTAATATTTATTGAGCTCTTTCCATGTGCCTGGCATCAGTTTAACCTATTTACACAAAATTAACTCATTTAATTCTACCTATGAAGTACTTACTCTTTAAATCCATGTGGTATATTAGGAAACTAAGGGATAAACAATTTAAATGGTTTTCTTAAATGCACAGAGTTAGTGTAAGTGATAGAGCCAGGATTCAAACCCAGAAAGAATAGCTAAAAGCCTGCATCTTAACTATTATGCTGTAATGCTTCCCTGTGGTATCTATGTGAAATCTCAGATCTTTTTTAGATTAAAGGCCCTAAATTCATCAAACTCCACCCCTCTAAACATACACACATACACACACACACACAGCCTTATTTCAATCCTTTGTAATAAGATATAGTGATTACACTATCTTGAGCTCATTATGATTTGAAAACGTAGCTAAGCCATAAATTAAAAAGCAGTCTACAAGTGAATTGGGCATAAATGCCAACCTCCTACTGATAATTTCACTTTTGTTCTCATCTTACATTATTTGTCCATGATAAATTGAAATATTATGAACACATCTGTGTGTTTATGCAAGCATATTAACAAATACGAGTTTAATATGGTAGTATCAATTTCTTTTGTATTTTCATGCATGAGAAAATTCATGCATGAATTTTCCATTTTTATTTTTATGTACTGAAATAGAAAATAGGTAAAGGTAAATAATAATAGGTATGCATGTGACTGCTAACAGAAGCAAAAATAAGCAAGTTCCATGATGCATTTAAGAGGAAAATTATTTGAGTATTAAAATTATCATCAGAATTATTTGTGGTTGATTACTTTAATTGGTACACTGAAAGACAGCATTTGTCATTTCAGTTCACCATTAAAGTGGTAAAAAGAGCTAAAAGAAATAGTTTTTCTTTTTAGGTGTATTATGTTCTTTCTCTACTGAAGTAATATGCTCTTCCTTCCCATAATCTGTCTGATAACATTTTTATTTCCAATATACCTGTCTTTTATTTTATATCAGGGTGAGGAACTACACTCACAATTTAGGATTTTAGGGTGTCCCTAAAGTCATTATACATAGGGACAATGAGAAATCATAGCTTTACAAAATATTTATTACAAAAGTTTACAATGAGGTCGCTGGCCAACATGTAGAGAATATTTGGTAAAATATTCTACTCCTATATTTACTTTCTAATACTAACACGTTTTTTCTTTGAGACAGAGTTTCATTTTGTTGCCCACAGTAGAGTGCTATGGCATCATAGTTCACAGCAACCTCAAACTCTTGGGCTCA
>NW_003852406.1:21656564-21662720 GCF_000181295.1 Otolemur garnettii
TTTTTTTTTTGAGATGAGGTCTTCCTATGGCTTAGGCTTATCTCAAACTCGTAAGTTCAGGCAATCCACCCACCTTGGCCTCCTAAGTGCTAGGATTATAAGTGTGAGCCACTGCGCCCAGCCTAATACTAACATTTTATATACTACTTATTTATTTTGCTTATTTTCTGTTTCTTCCCACTGAATGTATCTTCACAAGGGTGGAGGATTTTTGTCTGATTTGTTAATTCTTATATCTTTGGCCATTAAGTCGATGTTAGACATAGTAGATCATCAAATGTTTGTTGAATAAATGAGGCTGAAATACAAGTATAGGTCTTCCCTATAATTTTTTTGTCTAGTTAATTAACTAGGATGAGGCACATAAGTAGTGAATGACTCAGGATATTTGGAACAAAGCTCAAAAAAACACTGAAAAAAAATCCATGCCATATGCTGTGATCTGAATTTGTCTCTCCAAATTTGTATGTTGAAACTTAAACCCACTGTTAAATCTTAAGAGGTGAGACCTTTAGGAGGTGATTAAGTCATGAGGGCAGAATTCTCATGAATGGGATTAGTGACTTTATAGAATGGTAGAAGGACCACGCTGGGCTCTTTTGCCCTTCCACCATGTGAAGATACAGTGTTCAGGGCACTATCTTAGAAGCAGAGACTAGGCCCTCACCCAGACCTGCTGCCTTGAAATTGGACTTCTCAACCTCCAGAACTGTGAAAAATACACTTTTGTTGTTGATAATTACCCACTCTCATATATGTTATTATAGCAGCACAAACAGAATAAGACACCGTGTGATTCAGTTTTCCCCACTTCTGGGTATTTACCCAAAATAATTGATCATCAGGATCTTGAAGAAATATTTTTCCTCCCATGTTTATTGAAGCATTATTCACCGTGGCTAAAATGTAGAAGCAGTACAATATCCATTAACAAAAGAATGGGTAAAAAAAAATGCTGTATATACATAGAATGGTGTATTATTTGGCCTTGAAGGAAATCTTTTGGGTTTATCTAAGTATTAAGGGAAGAAAAGAAAGAGTAAAGAAGGAAATCTATGATCTATCATATATGATGGGATGGATAAACCTTCAGGACATTATGGTAAGTGTGTTTTTTTTATCCAACATCTTAGCAAGGTTGCAATAGTTGTTTACTCTACTCTGAGCTTCACAAAGCCACCCAAAGACGACAAGAAGAAAGATGCCAGAAAGTTGGCAAGAAAGACAAAGACCCAGTGAACAAATATGGGGGCAAGGCCAAAAAGAAGTGCTTCTAAAGCAAAGTTCAGGACAGGTTCAACAACCTAGTCTTGTTTAATAAAGCTACATGTGACAAATTTTGTAAGGAAGTTCTCAGCTATAAGCTTATAACCCCAGCTCCGGTCTCTGAGAGACTAAAGATTCAAGGTTCCCTGGCCAGGGCAGCCCTTTTACTAAAGGACTTATCAAACTGGTTTCAAAGCACAGAGCTCAAGTAAGTTATACCAGAAATACCAAGGGTGGAGATGCCCCAACTGCTGGTGAAGAGGCATGAACATGTCCAAGCAACTGTATATTTGGAAAAATAAAACTTTACTGAATAAAAAAATATCATGCTAAATGAAATAAGCAAGTCACAGAAGGACAAATACTGCATGATTCCAGTTACGTGAGATATTTAAAGGAGTCAAACTCATTGAAGCAGAAAATAGAATAGTGGTTGTTGCCAGCAACTAGAGACGAGAGAAGTAGGAATTGCTGTTCAACAGGTATGAAGTTTCAGTTTTTCAAGATGAAAAATATCTAGAGATCTCCTATACAACATTGTTGTTATAGTTAACAATACTGTATGGCACAGAGTATAAAAAAAATAAATAACACCATTTATATTTGCTATAAATAGCATTTATAAGATGCTTTTTATCTCAGAGTAATCCTGCTTAATTATAGAAACTCATCATCAGTTTATAAGATGCTTATTTAAAATGTGCATCATATTCATATAGTGAAGATTAAACATGCAGTATATCCATAACAAATCTGAAAAAAATCCAATATTAATGTAAAATCCTTAATGTCATATATCCAGTAATAACTATCAAACATGAAAAAAGGTAGGACATATGGCCTTTAGCCAGGACAAAAATCAACCAATGGAAAGAGAGAAAGAAAGGACATATATAATAGAAGTAGTAGACAAGGACATTAAAGTAACTATTCTGTATGTACTCCGTATCTTCAAGAGAGTAAAGAAAATGCAAATATGCTAAGGAGAGAAGTGGAAGTTATTTTTTAACAGATCCAAATAGAACTAGAGATGAAAAATACAGTGTCTGAAATATAAAATACAGTATCTGAAATGAAATTAACAGCAGATTAGATGTTGCAGGAGAAAAAGATTAGTTAAAACCTAAAGACATAGCAATAGCAACTGTCTAAAATGGAACACCAAGAGAAAAAGAATACATGGAAAAAATCTAACGTCTGTGAATTACAGGACAATCTGAAGCAGTTTAACAAGTAAAACAAGTTTCAGAGGGAGATGGGACAAAAAATATTTGAAGAAATAGTAGAGAAATATTTACAAGATAATGAAAACTATAAACCCACAGCTTATAGAAGTTAACAAAATTCAGGCAGCGCCTGTGGCTCAAAGGAGTAGGGTGCTGACCCCATATACCAGAGGTGGTGAGTTCAAACCCAGGCCTGGCCAAAAACTGCAAAAAACAAATAAATAAATAAGTTAACAAAATTCAAAGCATGAAAGCCATGAAGAAAACCCCCCAAAGCAAAAAAAAAAAAAAAAATTGGTGAAACCAATGAATGACAAAGAAAAAAGTTTTAACAGCAGAGAAGAAAATGACCTTACATAACAAACAAATACATAAAAATCATCACAGACTTCTTGTCAGAAACAATTCATGCTGGTAAACAGTGAATTCCCCTCCACCTACAACTCTGTACCTGGCAAAATAGATCTTTCTAAAATGAAGGCAAAGTAAAAACACTTAGATAACCAAAAGCTGAGAGAATTTATCACCAACAGACCTGTACTACAAAAGTGTTAAAGGCAGTTCCTCAGACAGAATGCAAATGATATTAGATAGAAATTTCCATCTATAGAAAGCAATGAAGAACACTGAAAATGAGAAACGTGACTAGATTTAGAAGCCTTTTTCTCTCATTTAAGAAATTTTTTGAAAGATAATTGTTTAAAATAAGAATAGTAATGTATTTACAACCTAAGTAGAAATTTTTTTAAAGAGATATATAGCTACTAAGCCAATAGTGGAGATTAACATGAATGACAAGAAAAAAAGTAACAAAGAAAGGATGAGATGAATAGTATGGAAATAGGAAGTAGTAGATTTGTACCTAACCATATCAGTAATCACATTAAATGCAAATGGTCTAAACATTCCAATTATAAGATAGAAATTATCAGCTCGGCGTCTGTGGCTCAAGCGGCTAAGAAAAACAAGATATGGTTTTCTCTTTGCCAAATATTTGTAATTCAGGTTTCACCCTTGTAACTACTTCCAGTGCCAGGATCTTAAGTTGTTTATATAAATATCAATGAAATGTATTTCTACATATTAAGGAATACTCTTTTGTATAAAATTTTATTTCTACTTCACTATTTAAGTAAATGGAATTTCTCTGTTGCAAGTTACATTCACTTCACATTTAAAAACCAACAAACTATCTATTGGAGGATATCATAAATGAAAATTTCCCAAGTATCACCAAAGATTCCAACACACTCCTGTCAGAGGGATATCAAATCCTGGGTCATCTCAACTCAAGTAGAGCATCTCCAAGACCTATTGTCATGAACCTATCCTAAGTCAAGATGAAAGAGGATATTTTGCAAGCAACCAGGAGTAAGCACCAGTTGACCTACAGGGACAAATCCATCAGGGTGACAGCAGACTTCTCAACTGAAACTTTTCAAGCCAGAAGAGAATGGTGATGTACCTTTAATCTTCTTTTAAAAAAAAAAATTGCAGCCCAGAGTTCTATATCCTGCTAAGCTAAGATTTAAAATTGGTGGAGAAATCAAATCTTTTACTGATATGCAAACATTGAGGAAATTTGCCACAAGACCAGCTCTACAGGAGATACTTAGACCTATTCTCCCCACTGACAATCACAGTGGACCACCCACAAAGTAAATACCCAGAAGGTAAAGGACAAAATCTAGCTTTCACAGTGAAGCAAAGGATAAAACTAAGCAGTGCACTTTCACAGAATAAGATGAATAGAACTCCACCACATGTATCAATTCTCTCAATAAATTTTAATGGCTTGAATTCCCCACTGAAGAGGCATAGGCTGGCTGATTGGATAAAAAAGCACAAGCCATCTATGTGGTATCTCCAGGAAGTACAGCTAGCCACGAAGGACAAAATAAGACTCAGGGTGAAGGGTTGGAAACAATATTTTAGGCAAATGGAAATCAGAAGAAAAGAGGGGTCACAATCTTATTTTCAGATACAAGCAGATTTAAAGCAAGTAAAGTGAAGAAAGATAAACACGGTCACTTCATACTGGTCAAGGAAACAACATAACAAGGGGACATTTCAATTGTAAATATTCATGCACCCAACATAAATGCTCCCAGATTTATGAACTAGACCTTAATTGGTATGAACAGTGTGATATCCTATAATACCATAATAGCTGGGGACTTGACTACCTTTCTTACAGAGCTGGACAGTTCCTCTAAACAGAAACTAAAAGATGCAAGGGATTTAAACACGACCCTAGAATAATTGGGCTTAACAGACATATACAGAGCACACCATCCCAAAGCTAAGGAATATACAGTCTTCTTATCAACCCACAGAACATTCTCCAAATTAGATCATATCTTAAGACACAAATCAAACTGCAAAAACATCAAAACAACTGAAATTATATCTTGTGTTTTTTCAGACTACAAGGCTATAAAGATGGAATTCAACTCAAAAATTTGCATCCCCACAAAAGGCATGGAAGCTAGACAGTCTTATGCTGGATGACAGTTGGGTCAAAAAAGAGATAAAGGAGGAAACTATTTACTTCCTTGAACATAGCAACAATGAAGACACAAACCACTGGGACACTGCAAAAGTAGTCCTAAGAGAGAAATTTATCACTTTAGATGCCTATATCCAAAGAACAGAAAGAGAGCACATCAACAATCTAATGAGTCGTCTTAAATGGAAAAGGAAGAACAATCCAATCCCAAACCTAGCAGAAGAAAAGAAATAACCAAAGTTAAATCAGAAATAAATGGAATAAAAAACAAAAGAATCATTCAGAAAATTAATGAAACAAAAAGTTGATTCTTTGAAAAGATAAAATTGATAAATCATTGGCCATATTAACTAGAAACAGAAAAGTAAAATCTTAAGTATCCTTAGTCAGAAGCAAAACAGGGGAAATAACAGCTAATACCACAGAGATACAACAGATTATCTTTACTACAAAAAACTCTATGCCCAGAAATTTGATAATATGGAAGAAATGGACCAGTACTTAGAATCACACCATCTCGCTAGACTTAACCAGGAAGAAATAGATCTCTCTTAAACAGACCAATATCAAGTACTGAGATTGAAAAAACAATGAAAAGATTTTTAACAAAAAAAAACCCTGGACCAGGTAGCTTCACACCAGAATTCTATCAAACCTTCAAAGATGAGCTTGTGCCTATACTGCAGAACCTATTTCCAAAATACTGAGAAGGAAGGAACCTTCCCCAACGTGTTCTATGAAGCAAACATCACCCTGATTCCAAAACCAGAAAAAGACTCAACTAAAAAGAGCTACAGACCAATTTCACTAATGAGTATTGATGCAAAAATACTTAATAAAATCTTGGCTGATAGATTGTAGCTACACATTAAAAACATCATACATCACCATCAAGTAGGCTTTGTCTTAAGGATGCAAAGCTGATTTAATATACACAAATCCATAAATGTAATTCACCCTATTAGTAGAAGCAAACACAAAGACCATATGATCCTCTTAATAGATGCATAAATAGCATTCAATAAATTCAGCATCCTTTTTTAACAAGAACACTTAAAAATAGCCAGGCGTTGTGGCGGGTGCCTGTAGTCCCAGCTACTTGGGAGGCGGAAGCAGGAGACTCGCTTGAGCCCAGGAGTTGGAGGTTGCTGTGAG
>NW_003852406.1:21662812-21669863 GCF_000181295.1 Otolemur garnettii
AACACTTTAGAATATAGGATAAGGGGCACATTTTTTAAGCTAATTGAAGCCATCTACAATAAACCCACAGCTAATGTACCAAATGGAGTAAAACTGAAGGCTTTTCCACCTAGAACTGGAAACAGACAAGGATGTCCACTACTGCCACTATTTTTTTTTTTTTTGAGACAGAGTCTCACTGTGTTGCCCTTGGTTAGAGTGTTGTGGCATCACAGTTCAGAACAACCTCAAACTCTTGGGCTTAACTGATTGTCTTCCCTCAGCCTCCCAAGCAGCTGGGACTACTGGTGCCTGCCAGAATGCCTGGCTGTTTTTTTGTTGCATTTGTCATTGTTTAGCAGACCTGGGCTGGGTTTGAACCCGCCTAACTCAGTGTATATATGGCTGACACTGTAACCACTGAGCTATGGGCGCCAAGCCACTATAACCACTGTTATTCAACATTGTGCTGCAAGTTCTAGCCAATGCAATCAGGCAAAAGAAGGATGCAAAGGGCATCCAAATGGGGGCAGAGGAGGTCAAATTCTTACTCTTTGCTGATGGTATGATCTTATACTTAGAGAACCCCAGAGACTCAGCCACAAAACTCCTGGAAGTGATTAAGAAATACAATAATGTCTCAGGATATAAAATCAACATCCACAAATCAGTAGCCTTTGTATATGCCAGTAACAGCCAAGTTGGGAAGCAAATCAAGGGCACAATTCCCTTCACAGTAGCTTCCAAGAAAATGAAATACTTAGGAATATACCTAACAAAAGAAGGGAAGGATCTCTACAAAGAGAATAATGAAACCCTAGGTAAAGAAATAGCAGAAGACATTAACAAGTGGATTATCTTAACAATGGATACATTAACAAATATACCATGCTGTTGGCTGGGAAGAATCAACATTGTTACAATGTCTATTCTACACAAAGCAGTCTACAGATACAATACAATCACCATTAAAAACACCAACATCATTCTTTGAAGAACTAGAAAAAATAGTACTTCATATTGTATGGAGCCAGTAAAAACCCCATATAGCCAAAGTCATTCTTAGTAATAAAAACAAAGCCAGAGGCATCACTCTACCAAACTTCAGGTTATATTACAAGTCTACAGTGATCAAAAAAATTGTATGGTATTGGCACAAAAATAGAGACATAGACAAATGGAATAGAATAGAAAACCAAGAGTTGCCATCTGAGTCTTGATAAACCTAACCAAAGCATGTACTGGGGGAAATAATCCCTATTCAACAAATGGAGAACTGGATAACCACATGTAAAAAACTCAAACTGGGGCGGCACCTGTGGCTCAAGGAGTAGGGCACTGGCCCCATAGGCAAAAAAACTGGACCCATACATTTTACCACTTAGAATAATTGAATCAAGATTGAATAAAAGATTTAAATCTAGACTTGGCACCTGTAACTCAGTGGCTAAGGTGCCAGCCACATGCACTGGGGCTGCCAAATAACAATGACAACTACAACAACAACAACAAAGTAGCCAGGCTATTGGGCACCTGTAGTCCCAGCTACTTGGGAGGCTAAGGCGAGAGAATCACTTAAACCCAAGAGTTTGAAATTGCTCTGAGCTGTGATGCCATGGCACTCTACTGAGGGTGACATAGTAACACTCTGTCTCATAAAAAAAAAAAAAAAAAAAAAAAAGATTCATCCATTAAAAAAGATACAGACTTTACATCTTGTGTATTAACCTGGATGGAATTGAAATACATTCTTCTTAGTAAAGTATCACAAGAATGGAGAAGCAAGTATCTAATGTATTTCATACTAATATGAAGCCAATAGACAATCTAATACATGCCCACATAACAGAAAAACTCAAATCAATTCAAGGAGGGGGTGAGGGGAACATGAGAGAGGCGGTGATGGGTGTGCTCCCACTTAGTGGACACAATGTTACGGTCTATGACACATCTCTTGGGGGTGGGATAATTTATAAGAGGGACTCTATCTAACAAGTACAAAAATTGTAACCTATTTCTTTGTACCCTCAAATTAACCTGAAATAAAGTAAAAAAGAAAGTATCTGTACCCTTTGCTCTACATGTAGTAAGATCATAAATAGGAGGTAAATGAAAGTTCCTACAGTGCTCAAGTTAATTCAATTTGGTAACCTTCCTATTGGCTTAGAAAATTGTACATCTGGGAATTCTTAGCTTAGAATTTTATTTAATTCACATTTATTGCTGATAAAATTTATGTTCCTTACCAATATATCATTCTGTAGAAAGGCAGATTGTATTTGTTTCTTGATTGCTATTCTAATCAACTTTTACGAGATAATAAAAGTTATAGAAGCTTAGAGAAAGGTATTTTCCCCCCAGGAGAATGTGTACTCTTTTTAGATTGCTTATGTGGGAAAATCTTAACATACCTGATAATAGCTGTTTAACAAATATTTGTTGATTAAGTGATCTGATATAGATGAAAATTACTTTTTTAATTGACTTAGAAAAGAAATATTACTTCATCCATAAACATATTTCTTTGCATACTGTGAGTGCCTGTGTGGCAAGCACTAAAGTGTTCATTTGCTCTCACACTATTTTATAAAGCAGAAAGTATTATCTCAGCTTTACAGGTGAGGAAATTGAGATAATGGAAAGGTTATCTAACTTTTCTAAAATTATCCAGGGACTAGGATTTAAATCTACATTTATTAGACTCAAAAGCTCAGGTTTTTCCTAACATATACCATCTCTATTTGTTTATTTGACCTATTTAGCTTATTTTATATTTTATAGCATTGTTGTTAAAACAATAGAAATACATTTATTCTACATTAATTTCACCAGTTTTAAAAGTCAAATTTATTGAGGCATAATTTATGTACAATAGAATGTACCTCTTTTAAAGAAGACAGTTTGATGAATTTTGAAAGATGAACCACCACAACAAATCAAAATCTAGAACATTTCCATTGCTCTCAAAAGTCCTTCATATGTCTTTATAGGCACTCCCTTCCTGTCACTACTGATTAACTTTTATCCCTATCATTTTGCTTTTTCCAGAATGTCACATAAATGGAATCGTATAGTAAGTAGTATTTTGTATATAATAGCTTCATTCACTTATCAAAGTGCTTTTGAGATTCATAATCATGTTATTACAAGTATCAGTATCAGTGTATTGCTACTTGTGTTTTATTGTATGGATGAGCCACAGTTTATCCAATCACCAGTTGATGGACATCTGGGTTGTTTTCAGTTTGGGATTATTATGAATAGACTGCCATAACTATTCATGTCCATCATCTGTTTAGTTTAGAATTGCTGGGTTAGTATGGCATTCTCCTGAGTGACTACTTCGTAGTTGCCTTAGTCATAATCTAAAATACAAAACAACCCATTGAAGGCTCTGCACCCTCTTTTGTTTACTGGTTTTTTTCTTTTTTTTGAGACAGAGTCTCACTTTGTTGCCCTTGGTAGAGTACTGTGGCCTTATAGCTCACAGCAACCTCAAACTCCTGGGCTTAAGTGATTCTCTTACCTCAGCCTCCCAAGTAGCTGGGACTACAGGCACCCACCACAACACCTGGTTGTTTTTTTTTAGAGATAAGGTCTCACTCTGGCTCAGGCTGGTCTTAAGCCTGTGAGCTCAGGCAATCCACCTGCCTTGGCCTCCCAGAGTGCTAGGATTACAGGCGTGAGTTCTAGGCCTATAGTCCAATTTCAGTTTGCAGAGTATCTCTTCTTAGATTTTGGATCAGTTGTGACTTAAACAAATTAGTAACCTCTCTGAAAGAAAAATGGAACTTAAAATTTCCCATTCTTTTCTTTTTTTTTTTTTTTTTGAGACAAGAGTTTCACTTTGTTGCCCTCAGTAGAGTGCTGTGGCACCACAGCTCACAGCAACCTCCAACTTCTGGGCTTAGGCGAGTCTCTTGCCTCAGCCTCCCAAGTAGCCTGGACTACAGGCCCCTGCCACAATACCTGGCTATTTTTTGTTGCAGTTTGGCTGGGGCCGGGTGTGAACCTGCCACCCTTGGTATATGAGGCCAGCACCCTACCTACTAAGCTAATTTATAATATTATCTCATTTAGTTCTCAAGACACATATGAAGTACCTGTGAAGTAGATGTAATACTAGTCCTAGTTTACTGATGAGAAGACTGGTGAGAGAAGTAAAGTACCACCGGCAATTAGGAAAACTAGGATATGAGTGAGTCAACACTTGACTCTGTATCTACTTCCTTAGCTGGAAAATGCAGGTAATACCCACTTTATAGCTATGACAATTACATGGGATTACATTAATAAGGACTCAAAACTGCTAGTCTTGTCATGTCTTTTTATAAAAGTCTCCATTTTCCTGTCTCCTGTCCTGCTATTCTGTTAACTATTTATTAATTATTAAGAGAAATACATAATGTAAGTGCAAAACTTATCATTTTCTTTAAGTTGTAAAAGGTTGTACAATGTCAGAAGGCTGGTATATTAGATGTTTCTTTTTATCACAAACATTAGGCAAAAACTCTGTCAAATAGCAAGTCAAATTCGTAGTCTAGTACAGCCTGACATTGTTTTCACATAATTCTCATTAGTATATTCTTTCAGTCATTTTTTCTGATATGATGCTTTCTGAATTGCTTTGCGAGGTAGCTCAAAACTGTATTCTACTATGTCTGTATTAAAAATTAGCCCAATAGTTAGAATTTACTGGGTGTGGTGGTGTGCGTGTGTAGTCCTAGCTACTCAGGAAGCTGAAGCAGAAGGATCACTTAGGCCAGGAGGAATTTGAACATAGTTGCAGTCAGCTATGATCATCCCACTGCCCTCATGTTCGGGCAACAGAGTGAGACCCTATTTCAGTCAGTCGGTCAGTCAGTCTGTCTTATCTCAATTTGGGTGCCCATTTCTTCAACATACAGCTTCTTCTGAATGGCTTAGACTCCGTATCTTGTGATTTTTAGAATAAGTACAAGCAAGCTTTTTAATGAACCTTTTCCCTTTAGTCCTTATAATTTGCAGGATGGCACCAAAGTTAATAAAAGATGTTCCATAAAAATGTATTATCAACTACAGTTCTATAGAACTTCTTAGGTTATTTCTAGCAGTTTGCACTGTAAAGTTTTCCAGTGTATAAGCTATATAGTGTAAACACATAATTAAGTTTTCTTTTTCTTGGCTGTCCTAGTGAGTGGAGAAATCTTACACAGCTGGAGAAGGCTGGGAGTCCTTTCTGAACTGATTGACTTGCATACCATATGCTTACTTTGACACATTGCTTAGAAGCAAGCTGAGAGATTTTTTAGTTAAGTACTATACAGTACTTGAAAGAACATTTTAGCTACATTGTAATTGTTCAGCTTTTCCAGATACAAAGCAGCTCTTTGTTCTTTAGAAAACATTTCTGTCCTAGTTCTTTATATTATTGCTTTCAGTGCTAGAAAAAATTAAGCTGAATACATTTAGAAGCTCTTTTAATAAATAGATTTTAGTTTCAAAAGCTGAAGTGAATGTTAGTGGTTTAAGATTAATGAATTAAAAAAATCATTCTTTTATCTAGTTGGTGAGAAAATATATGGTGATTTAGAGCCAGGTAATACGATAGCATGGTCTGATACAGAGGACTTACACTTTGAAGCCAGATAAACCTAGAAGTAAATCCCACCATGTGTTTCCTAATAATTTTTCTTCAGCAGAGTTAAAAACTACTTAATTTCCTCAACTACATATGTGTAATAACATGAGCTCCTTTTTAGGTTTTGATTTAAATAACTGAAAATATGTATGGCACTTGGCATATGTCAAAATGACTTATTAAATGCTCTCTTTCTCTGGAACCTTCCTCCTGCCCCCCCTCAGAGGAACAACTTTCTTTTTTATTCAAAAGAAAAAAAATGTTTTAACCTAAATATATCTCAATAAGGTTTGAGGATAGAAAAAAGTGGTGGGGTTGACCTACCCGTGAAGTGCTGCTGCTGATTTTCAGTGTGAGCTCTGAATGGTAGGAAGACTAAATTGTCAAATAGGCAGTAAACTCAATAGGTTAATATAAAAATATACTTAATTGTAAACATTGTGACAATGTAAACGTCTTCAGTGTGTCTGAATAAGGCACATTTAAAGTTAATGTTTAGGGAGTAGTTTGAACTTTAAAACATTAAGAAAGGCATTGATAGAGGAGAAAATGTATAAGTAAACTACACCTTGTGCCTAAACTCAATCTAGAGAAAAATACCAGTAGATTGGTAATTAATTGTAAAACGGAACCTCAAGAATCATGATACAAGTAAAGAGCTACATGGGAAGAAAATGATTGATTTGTACATTGAGAAGGACTTTCTGGTGAATCAGTGTGATAGAGACTGCTAGCTTTTTCACAATATCTGTTTTCTCCTTCTCAATAATAGAACCCTGATTTGTTTTGTTTTGTTTCTACTCGGCACATAGCTGCCTGGAACAAAGATATTCCCAGGCCTCCCTTGAAGCTAAGGGTAGCCATGTAACTAAGATTTGGCTAATGAAGTGTCGGAACTGTCTTATGAAGCTTGAGGAAAGTCTCATTGAAATGAACTGATTGCACTGAGAAATGTGCTCTTTTGTCTTCTGCCTTTCCTCTTCTTCCTGGGCTACAACACAGACATAATGACTGAGGCTTCAGTAGCTTTCCCGGGTCATAAGTTGATGCAGAAAGGTAGAAAGTACCTACTGGTAGGTCCTTGATGATTATGTAACTGTGTATAAGCTCTAGACTACCTACTTCTGGGTTTCTTTTACACAAGTGAAAAGTAACAGTGACTGGATATTTGGTGTCTGTTACTCATAGGAAAACCTAATAGCAGTGCGGTACAGGTATCCAACCTCCACTAACATCACCTGTAGTTACCAATGAAATAACCATAAATATATCTAAAACACGTATACAACACTGGAAATTTGGGAAAGAAAATATTCACATACTTGAAATATAGAAATGTCAAGAAAAAGTGATTGGGGTTGGGGTTGGTGTTAGGGTTAGGAAAAAAAAAGGCCAGGCATTGTGGCTGGCTCCTGTGGTCCCAGCTACTTGGGAGGCTGAGGCAGGAGACTC
>NW_003852406.1:21670046-21695777 GCF_000181295.1 Otolemur garnettii
CAGGAGACTCGCTTGAGCCCAGGAGTTGGAGGTTGCTGTGAGCTGTGATGCCACAGCACTCTACCCAGGGGGACAGCTTGAGGCTCTGTCTCAAAAAAGAAAGAAAGAAAATTTGAAGGTAAAGGATGTAGACATAAAGGATAGAGGATAGACTACAAAGATCCAAGATATAGCATTGACATTCCAAAAGAGACAAGAACAAGCAAATTCAATGGGAACAATTGTTAACACTACAGGAGAAAACATTCTGAGATGAAGAATGACGTGAGTCTATATTCAAACAAGCTTGTTGCCAAAGACCAAGAAAACTTAATGATAAGAGAATGACAACTAAATCATCCTGGTTAACCTTTATACTTTCCCTTGTTAAAATCATCATCATCATCGGGCACCCAGGCAGGGAGAAAAACAAGCAAACATACAAAAGTTATTCATTCACAAAGGAAGATAAGTCAGACTAGATCTGGATGTTCTTACAATTAAACAACAGCAGACAGTTGAGCAGTGTATACAGAGTTCTGAAGACAATTTGGACCCCAAAATTTGTTCTCTAGCCAAATTATTTGATGAAGAACATCACATTTTCAATTAAGCAAAGTTTCAAAATATATACTACCTACCTATCCTTGCAAAAGAATTATTTAAAAACATACTCTAGCTGACTGAGAGATTGTTCAGTTTATAGGCAAAAGCCAAAACCAACTTTTTTACATATATGATTTTATTGTAGGGTTTAGCTAGCTCTTGAATTACTGCTTTGTTAATTTTAGAAAGCAAGTATAAGAACTAAAGTTATTCCCTCTAGAGCATGGATGGATTGTTCTGCAAAAATCAATGTGCTAATGTTCTTAATCTTTAGAATTACCTGAGATAGTTTAGGCACACATATTTCTATTTGCAAATAATACCTACTGGTTAAATATGTACTTTAATGCTTATGGAATATTATAGTGATTCTCAAAGTGTGGTTCCCTGACCAGCCTCATAGATTTTACCTGGAACTTGTTAGAAAGGCAAATCCTTGGGCCACTACCCAGGTTTAGTGAATCATAATTCCTGGGGTTAGAGGCCATCAATCTGTGTTCGAACAGGCTTTGCAATAAAATTTAAGAGCCATTGGTGTAATACATTGGGTCCCAGACTAAACTAATCATCAGAATCACTTGTGATGACTTTGAAACATCTTTTCCCCACACAGATGGGTCTTAATCCTCTGGGTTTGGAAATCACTGGTCTGCTAAAGCTTGAAATCAAAAGATCTAGATTTGAGGAGTGGACCAAAATGGTGGACAAGAAGGATCATTCAGCTGAGCTCTCCTAGAATGACTGGGGAAAAAGAGAGAACATGGCCATACCTCCACAGGGACCTTACCCAGAGTTACAGCCATTAAGCATTCAAACATACAAATAATAGAGATTTCTGAAGGGGAAGAAGATTGTCCTAAAGGAATGGAGGCCATACTGGAGACTGTCATAAATGAAAACTTCCTAAGTTTTACTGAAGATCCTGACACACTCCTTTTGTTGGGTCCGAGAAAGCCTCCCAAATTAACCCCAACCGACAAACTCGAGACTTGCTCCGATGTAAAGGGCATAAGATGAGATTTATTACAGACCTGGGAAGCCCGGGGGCCCCGGGCCTGGACTCTCCTGGCATACAAGCCGAGGACGAGCCCCGAACTCGGGGTGAAGGCAGTTTTTATGGGGTACAGAAAGCAAGAGGGGTAGGGTTGGATATGAGTACACTTTTCATTGGTGGTTGGTGATTTCATTAGTAAAGGTGAATTTGGATTGGTACAGGTAAGGGGTGGAGGGTCCCTTAACCGGGGGCTAGAGTTGGTGCAACCTGGTTACCTGTATTTCAAGGTAATAGAAACTTATCTGTTGCCCAGGGTGGTACTATTTGGTTGAGTAACTATGAAAGGAATGAGAAAGGTTGCAGGGTGGGCCCTGCGGGTGTGGTTTAATGGAATGGGGAGGGTTACAGGGTGGGCCCTGCAGGCCAGGGCCCAGGAACAGAACTTATGTGGAAACAACAAAATGGAGCTGATCTGGTCCTCACACTTTCAGGTGGATATTGAAGCCCAGATCATCTCAACTCAAACAGAGTTTTTCCAAGGCACATTATAATGAACCTGTCTAAAGTCAAGATGAAAGAAAAAATTCTGCAAGCAGCCAGGAGTAAGCACTAAGTGACCTACAGAGGCAGAGCCATTAGGATGACAGCAGACTTTTCAAATGAAACCTTCTAAGCCAGAAGACCATGGTTATCCACCTTCAACATTCTTTTTTTTTTTTTTTTTTTTTTTTTTTTGCCGGGGGCTGGGTTTGAACCCACCACCTCCAGTGTATGGGGCTGGTGCCCTACTCCCTGAGCTACAGGCGCCGCCCAACCTTCAACATTCTTAAAACTATTTTCAGCCCAGAATTCTGTATCCTACTAATCTAAGCTTCAAAATTGATGGAGAAACCAAATCATTTGTGGATATACAAACACTGAAGAAATTCACCACAAGACCAGCTCTGCAGGAAATACTTAAACCTATTCTCAACTCTGAGCATCACTGTGGACTACAAGCTAAGTACATACCCAGAAGCTAATGGACAAAATTTAGCTTCCACACAATGGCATAAGGGACAAAACTACAAAATGGACTTTCACAAAATAAGATGAATAGAACTCCACCACACTCAATTCTCTCAATAAATGTCACAATGGACTGAATTCACAACTGAAGAGGTACAGGCTAGCTGATTAGATAAAAAAGTACAAGCCATCTATATGCTGTCTCCAGGAGACACACCTAGTCTTAAAGGATCAATCAAGACTCAGGGTTAAGGGATGGAAAATAGTATTTCAAGCAAATGGAAATCAGAAGAAAGGAGGGGTTGCAATCTTATTTTCAGATATAAGCAGATGGGGGTGGCGTCTGTGACTCAGTGAGTAGGGTGCTGGCTCCATATACCGAGAGTGGCAGGTTCGAACCCAGCCCCAGCCAAACTGCAAGAAAAAATAGCCGGGCGTTGTGGTGGGTGCCTATAGTCCCAGCTACTCGGGAGGCTGAGGCAAGAGAATCATTTGAGCCCAGGAGTTGGAGGTTGCTGTGAGCTGTGATGCCATGGCCCTCTACCAAGGGTGACAAATTAGAGTTTGTCTCCAAAAAAAAAAACACAGACACAAGCAGATTTAGAGCAACTAAAGTTAAGAAAGAGAAAGACGGACACTTTATTTTATTTTATTTTGAGACAGAGCCTCAAGCTGTTGCCCTGGGTAGAGTGCCATAGCATCATAGCTCACAGCAACCTCCAACTCCTAGGCTCAAGCAAGTGAGCCAGGCACAACGCCTGGCTATTCTTTTTTTGGTTGCAGCCATCATTGTTTGGCGGGCCTGGGCTGGATTCAAACCCACCACCTTAGGTGTATGTGGCTGGCGCCTTAGCCACTTGAGCCACAAGTGCTGAGCCAAGATGGACACTTTATATTCATCAAAGGAACAATATCACAAGAAGACATTTCAATTATAAATATTTGTGCTCTCAATTTAAATGCTCCAAGATTTATGAAACAGACCTTGATGGGTCTGAGCAATATGATATCCCATAACACTATAACAGTTGGTGAATTTAACACCCCTCTGACAGTACTGGACGATCCTCTAAACAGAAACTAAACGCAGATGCAAAAGACTTAAACATGGCCAGGCATGGCGGCTCACGCCTGTAATCCTAGCACTCTGGGAGGCTGAGGTGGGTGGATTGCCTGAGCTCACGAGTTCAAGACCAGCCTGAACTAGAGCAAGATTTTGCCTTTAAAGAAAAAAAAAAAAAAAAGGTGGAAGTTGTGGTGGGCACCTATAGTCCAAGCTACTTGGGAGGTTGAGGCTAGAGAATCACTTAAGCCCAGGCAGGCATTTGAGGTTGCTGTGAGCTGTGACACCATGGCACTCTTCCGAAGGCGTCAAAGTGAGATTCTGTCTCAAAAAAGAATAAAAGAGCAAAGAACTTAAATGTGACCCTAGAACAAATGAGATTAATAGACATATACAGAACACATGATCCCAAAGGTAAAGAATATACATTTTTCCCACCAGCCCATGATATGTGGTCCAAAATAGACCACCTCCTAGGATACAAATCAAGCCTCAGTAAAATTAAAAGAATAGAAATTATATCTTATATCTTCTCAGACCACAAGGCAATAAAGGTGGAACTCAACTCTAACCAAAACATTCATCCCCACACAAAAACTTGGTAATTAAACAACCTTATGCTGAATGATAGTTGGGTTAAGGAAGAGATAAAAGAGGAAATTGTTAAATTCCTCAAGCATAACAACAATGAGGACAGAAGTTATCAAAATCTGCGGGATACAGCCAAAGGAGTTTTAAGAGGAAAATTTATCACATTAGATGTCTACATTTGAAAAACAAGAGAGCACATCAACAAACTCATGAGCCACCTAATAGAACTGGAAAAAGAACAACCTAATTCCAAACCCAGCAGAAGAAAGAAATAACAAAATTAAATCAGAGATTAATGAAATTGAAAACAAGGAAATTATTCAGAAAATTAATGAAACCAAAAGTTGGTTTTTCGAAAAAAATAAATAAAATCGATACCTTTGGCCAGATGTAAAATCTCTAAAACTTCAATCAGAAACGATAAAGGGGAAATAACAACAGATGCTGCAGAGATAAAAGAGATCATCTCTAAATACTACAAGAAATTCTATGCCCAGAAATTTGACAGTGTGGAGGAAATGGATCAATACCTGAAATCACACCTTCTCTCTAGACTTAATCAAGGAGAAATAGATCTCTTGAATGGACCAATTTCAAGAACTGAGATTGAAGAAATAATAAAAAAACCTCCCAACAAAATAATGCCCTGGTCCAAATGGCTTCACACCAGAATTCTGTCAAACCTTCAAAGAAGGGTTTATACCCATACTGCAGAAATTATTCCAATACGTTGAGAAGGAAGGAATCTTACACAACACATTCTACAAAGCAAACATCACCCTGATACCAAAACCAGGAAAAGATCCAACTAAAAAGGAGAATTTCAGACTAATTTCACTAATGGATATAAATGCAAAAATTTTTAATAAAATCCTAGCCTATAGATTAGCTACACATTAAAAAGATCATTCATCACCATCAAGTAGGTTTCATCCCAGGGATGCAAGGCTGGTTTAACATACGCAAGTCCATAAATGTAATTCATCATATCAACAGAAGCAAAAACAAAGACCATATAATCCTCTAAATAGATGGCAGAAAAAGCATTCAATAAAATTCAGCATCCTTTTCTAATTAGAACACTTAAGATTTTAGGCATAAGTGGCACGTTTCTGAATCTGATTGAAGCCATCTATGACAAACCCACAGCTAATATTATCTGAACTATAAGCTTTTCCACTTAGAATTGGAACCTGACAAAGTTATCCTCTATCGCCACTACTATTCAACATAGTGCTAGAAGTTCTAGCCAGAACAATCAGGCAAGAGAAGGAAATAAAGGGCATCCAAATGAGAGCAGAGGAGGTCAAACTCTCCCTCTTTGCTGACGATATGATCTTATACTAAGAGAACCCCAAAGACTCAACCCATAAGACTCCTGGAAGTCATCAAAAAATACAGTGATGTCTCAGGATATAAAATCAATTTCCACAAGTCAGTAGCCTTTGTATATGCCAATACCAACCAAGGTGAGAGAGTAATTAAGGACACAACTCCCTTCACCATAGTTCAAAGAAAATGAAATACCTAGGAATATATAGAAAATATATATTTCTCTATATAGAAAATTATGAAACCGTAAGAAAAGAAATAGCAGAGGATATTAACAAATGGAACAACATGCCATGCTCATGGCTGGGAAGAATCAACATTGTTAAAATGTCTATACTTCCCAAAACAATCTACAGATTCATGCAATCCCCATTAAAATACCAACATCTTTCAGGAATTGGAAAAAATAATTATTTGTTTGGTATGGAACCAGAACACACCCTGTATAGCAAGGCAATTCTTAGTAATAAAAAGAAAGCTGGACTTGCGGCTATACTACAACGCCATAGTGATCAAAACAGCATGGTTTGGGCACAAAAATAGAGACATTGACATTTGGAACCGAATGGAAAACCATGAGATGAAACTAACCTCTTACAGCCACCTGATGTTTGATCAACTGAACAAAAACATATACGGGGAAAGAATCCCTATTCAAAAAATGTGCTGGGAGAACTGGATAACCACATGTAAAAGACTGAAACTGGACCTACACCTCTTACCACTTACAAAAATTGATTCAAGATGGATACAAGATTTCAATCTAAAGCATGAAGCAATAAAAATCAGCAAAGAAGGTGTGGGGAAAACACTTAAGATATCAGCCTGGGGAAAGAGTTTATGAAGAAGACTTCTATGGCAATTGTAACAACAAAAATAAATAAATGGGACTTCATTAACCTGAAAAGCTTCTCTATAGCTAAAGAAACAACAAGCAAAGCAAACAGACAACCTTCAGAATGGGAAAAGATATTTTCATATTACAAATATGCAAAAATAAAAGCTTTGACAACTGGAATCTATAGAGAACTCAAATTAACAAAGAAACCTCAACAATGAATAGAACCTTCCCTAAAGAAGATGAATGGCTAACAAACATATGGAAAAATGCTCATCATCCCTAATCATCAGAGAAATGCAAATCTAAACTACTCTGAGATATCACCTAATCCTAGTGAGAATGGTTCACATCACAAAATCTCAAAGCTGCAGATGCTGGCATGGATGTGGAGAGAAGGGAACACTTTTACACTGCTGGTGGGACTGCAAACTAATACAACCTCTTTGAAAGGAAATATGGAGAATCCTCAAAGAACTCAAGACTTCCCATTTGATCTTGCATTCACATTACTAGACTTCTACACAGAAGGAAAAAAATTATTTTATCATAAGGACATTTGCACTAGACTGTTTATCGCAACTCAATTTACAGTTGCCAAATGTGGAAACAGCCTCAATGCCCACCAACCCAGGAATGGATTAACAAACTGTGGTATATATATACACCATGGAATACCATTCGGCCACTAAAAAAGATGGGAACTTTACATTTTTTGTATTAACCTTGATGGAGGTGAAACACATTCTTCTTAGTAAAGTATCACAAGAATGGAGAAGCAAGAATCCAATGTACTCTCTTCTAATAAGAAAGCAGTAGATGAACTAATACAAGGGGGTGTAAGGGAATGAAGGAGCGGGGAGAGGGGAGGAGGGAGAAGGGATGGGGGGAAAGAGGAAAAGAAAAACAAAAAAAAAGTTTTTCATTAAATCATAGCTGTGTCCATTAATTCTATCATGGGGTACAGTGTGTAGTTTCTATATACAGTTTGAAATACTTTCATCCAACTGGCTTTCCTGTCCTTTTCTTAGTTATTGTGTTAAGACATATATTCTACATTTAGAAAGACTCACATGTACCAAGGTGAGAGAGTAATTAAGGACACAACTCCCTCCATAGGATAAACCATAGATGTGATCCCACCAATCACCCTCCACCCATCCCCCCCCTTCCCCATAAAAATTTTTTTATCTTAATATTTCTTCTTTTCCACTTGGCACCTGGAGCTCAGCAGCTAGGGCACCAGCCACATACACCAGAGCTGGCAGGTTCGAACCTGGCCTAGGCCTAGGCCTAGGCCTGCCAAACAACAATGACAACTACCACACAAAAAATAGCCAGATATTGTGGCAGCCACCTCAGCTACTTGGGAGGCTGAGGCTAAAGAACCACTTAAGCCCAAGAGTTGGAGGTGGTTGTGAGCTGTGATGCCACGGCGTTCTATTCTACCAAGGGGCAACATAGTGAGACTCCATCTCAAAATAAAAATTAAAAAAAAAAATTTCTTTCTATACCCTAACTTTTTATACTAATGTTAGTTACTCTTCATTATATGCACATGTGTATACTGGCACCACTACATTATTACTGCCAGTATATACTGCCACCAATATGTTATTTGCATAATTATATACACTGTTACCTTGGGACTTTGGGACAACAGTACATTATTTTCAAAGCTTCAAATTAGCATAGACCGATGAAATAGTTAAGCTCTATTTCTATCTCTGGGGAAAAGTTCTGCTTCAGTAGACTATACCAGAACAACAGAACAGTTATTAACAGGAATCAAGCATTATAATGCATTTATAAACTACTCCTGGATTTGTGGGGCCTGTGGGAATCCTGCTTTCAAGAGCATAATTACTCTAAACCACCTGGAGACCAGGTGGCTTTATTGGAATATATGTATATATAAACATTTATAATTATGACTCTCATTTCTATCCTTTTCTAATATTAATATGACATACAGTCATGTAATTATATGTTTGGATCTGAAGAAAATTCAGAAGTTCCAGTTGCAGTTGCTCCATTCAGAAATGCTAATACATTTTTAAAACAACTATGTCACTTTCCTTAAAATTGTATTTTACCTATGTGAACAGATTCATGGTCAAAATTCCACTTTGTCTAAAATAAGACCTATTTATGTCTAAGCTCCATTAACAACCCGGTAACCTGTTATAAGTCAAAATAATCTTCTGGGGAAGGAGGGTATTCATGTAAAATGTAATATTTATGTAAATGGTCCTACATACCCTGTGCCACATCAGAGCACAGGCTTTGGAGTCAGACTAACTGACTTTTTTAATACTAGTTATATGAACTATTGAAAAATCATGTGGTCTCAGGTAAATTGTTTAATGTCACAAAGCCTCAATTTCATCATCTTAAAGCACAAATTTTTTTTAGCATGTTTAAGTTTTCATCTTGGCCTTATCTCCATCCTGTTCTTCAATGAATCCTTTTTGGGATTAAGGGCTCTTTGCCTTAGTCTTTTCATTTGTAAAGTGCAAATAATATAATTTCTTGCACTCAAACCTTGAAGATATGGGTTTAGTTCCAGACCACCAAAAGAAAGTAGATACTGCAATAAAGTGAGTCACATAAACTTTTTATTTCTCAGTACATATAAAAGTTATGTTTGCATTATGCCATAAGATGTCTATTAAGTGTGCAATAGCATTGTCTAAGAAATAATGTACTTATTAGGAGAATGAGGGAGCAGAGAGAGGGTAGGTGGGAGTGGGGGGGGGGTCACAGTGTATGGCAAACCTTTTGGAGGCAGAACTCAATTATATGAGGGAGTTTATCTAACAAATGTAATCTGTGTAACCTAATTCTTTGTACTTTCAGTGAACCCCAAACAAAAAAGATAAATAAATTTAAAAAAGAAATGTGGGGTGGCACCTGTGGCTCAGTGAGTAGGATGCCAGCCCTAAATACCAATGGTGGTGGGTTCAAATCCATCCCCAGCCAAACTGCAACAAAAAATAACTGGGCATTGTGGTGGGCACCTGTGGTCCCAGCTACTGGGAGGCTGAGGCAAGAGAATCGCCTAAGCCCAAGAGCTGGAGGTTGCTGTGAGCTGGGATGTTACGGTACTCTACCGAGGGCAACAAAGTGAGACTCTGTTTCTAAAAAAAATAATAAAAGAAAAAAAATAAAAAAGAAATGTGTACATCTTAATTTAAGAATACTTTATTGCTAAAAATATATTAATACTATATATTAATACAGTAGGGATCATCTATAGGATGATCATCTAAAAGATCATCTGATCCTTTAGCAAATCATAACCTTTTTGCTGGTGGAGGGTCTTGCCTTGATGTTGTTGGCTGCTGATTGCTAAAGGCTGGCTAGACCAGTATCTTAAAATAAGGCAACAATAAAGTTTGCCATATTGATAGATTCTTCCCTTCACGAAAGCTTTCCTTATATAGCAGGTGATACTGTTTGATAGCATTTTACTGACAGTGGAACTTCTTTCAAAATTGGAGTCAGTTCTCCCAAATTCTGCCATTGCTTTATCAACTAAGCTTATATAATACTCTAAATCCTTTGTTGTCATTTCAACAGTGTTCACAGCATCTTCATCAGGAGTGGATTCCTTCTCAAGAAAACACTTTCTTTGCTTATCCATAAAAAGCAGTTCCTCATTTGTTAAAGTTTTATGCTGGGTTGCAGTAATTCAGTTCCATCTTCAGTTTCTGCTTCTAATTCTTGTTCTTTTTCTGTTTCTACCACATTTGCAGTGACTTCCTTCATTGAACTCCTTAAAGTCATCCTTGGTGGGTTAAAATCAACTTCTTCCAAATTCGTTAATGTTGATATTTTGATCTCTACCTGTGACTCGCCAATGTTCCTATTGGCCTCTACAATGGTGAATTCTTCCCAGGTTTCAGTGGACTTTGCCCAGATCTGTCAGAGTAATCCCTAAGTCTTTGGGGGGAAAAAAAAGAACCCAGAACCCAGTCTCCTTCTCTCCTTTTCCTTTTCATATCAGTAATTTCATTGAGGAGACATGCCACAGGATATCTTATCTTCTAAGTATGTCTGGTGGTTTCCTGATTTAACTTGCTCCTTTATCCCCTATATTTCCTCTTAACTAGAAGTTAAAGAGATACAAGTTATACATTTTTTACTAAAATATATGATAGGTTGAAATATATGATAGGTTTAGTAAAATATATTTACTAAAATATATGATATGTATTTTTTATTATAACTAATTTAGAGACACAGTTTCTAGTCACCATTAATGAGACTGAAGTTGACTACCTGACCACTTCATTGTAGAGTCTTAGCTTTTTCTTGACTAGGTAATGTTATATTTGTTGTTACTTTGCACAGTATGAATCTCTAGGTCATCGCAAACATTTACCTGATTGAAACACTTGCCTGAATCTGTAATTTCATGAGAGATTGCACAACGGTAATAAGATAAATAAACAAATTCTTTACGAATTTTCATCAGCTCAGAATATGCAAGGTTTTTTGGGAGGGGGGATTCTCCTTTTTTAATGTCATTGTAGATTTATAGATGTTCATTGACTGAGTGTGTGTCAGTCAACTTCAGTCATAATTCTTACAACTTTTATTAGCAGGGGAGGAGCCATTTCAGGTTGATTCCTATGTCTTTTTAGTATGACACTATATTTTTTAATTATGGAAATGTTTCAATATAATACTACAATTAGAGAACAGTATAATGAACTCCCAATATACCTGTCACTCTCAGCTTTAGCGATTATTAGTATTTGTCCGATTTTATCTATCTCTTGCTGCTTTCTTGACCCCCTAAATAATGATCCCATTGATATTTCAAAGTTCCCTTGTTTTTCTGGCATGGCAAGATTTACCAGCCCCAGACCTGGATTATCCATTTCTCTAAGAAGCTGTGATTGTTTTTAGTAAGGAATGGTATCAGATAACAAAATCTGGGCATAGGGATTATTGAAAGCTTTGTTTTGATTTTTCTCTGCTTTCTCTTCATATGCCTCATCATAATGGTAGCCTTATTCCATAAGTATTCTAAAGCATACTCTCATTTGAGTAATGGAAGAAGAGAACTTCTCATATGTAAGGCAAAAATCTTTTTTTCTATTTCTTTTTTTTTGAAACAGAGCCTCAAGCTATCCCCCTGGGTAGAGTGCCATGGCATCACGCTCACAGCAACCTCCAACTCCTGTGCTCAAGCGAGTCTCCTGCCTCAGCCTCCCAAGTAGCTGGGACTACAGGTGCCCGCCACAACACCTGGCCATTTTTTGGTTGCAGCCATCATTGTTGTTTGGCGGGCCAGGCTGGGGATTCGAACCTGCCACCTTAGGTGTATGTGGCTGGCGCCTTAGCCACTTGAGCCACAGGCGCCGAGCCTTTTCTATTTCTTTATTTTTTACATTTTTAAATTAATTGATTTTTTTTCTTGCCGTGTTATCCAGGCTGGAGTGCAGTGGTTCAGTCATAGCTCACTGTAATCTCAAACTCCTGGGCTCGGGGGATGCTCCTGCCTCAGTTTCCTAAGTAGGTACAACTACAGACACATGCACACCATCATGCCTAGTTATTTTTTTTTCTTTTAAGGCAGTATATTGCTTATATTTTTTCTTTAAAGGCAGTATGTAGGTCTTGAACTCCTGGCCTCAAGCTATCCTCCTGCCTTAGCCTCCCAAGATACTGAGATTACAGACATGAGCCACCATGCCTGGCCCTGTTTTTTATTTTAATTGCTCAAAACGTTAGTCATAGCTGACAGATTATTCAGATGTTGACACATAAGTATTTTTTTTTGGCCAGGGCTGGGTTTGAACCCTCCACCTCTGGCATATGGGGCCAGCGCCCTACTCTTTTGAGCCACAGGTGCCGCCCAACACATAAGTATTTTAAATGAAAGATTTTTTTTTAAATAAACACCATTTAGTGTTATCGGTTTGCCTCTACAATATAAGGAAATATGACTTCTGACAGTTTGCTTGCACCACACTTTGGTTTTTTAGTATTCAACACATTTTCTTGTACTGACAATGAAGATGACACAATGTATTATCTTCCTCTTAAAATCTGTATATGATTTTCAAGATAAACCCAAATCTTTGCCTTCCTGATGCCTCACTGAAATAAAATGTCTAAGAATGAGAAATGAAGAAACCATTACCATGACTACCAAAGGGTGATAGTTGAACAGATTCTGGATCCCTGTCTGGGTACCAGAGGCACAAGTGTGCCCTCTCCTCACTTCCGTGTACCTCTCTCAGCCCTGCTCTAGGACTATAAATAGCTGGCGGCATCCCAGGCAAAACAACAGGTAGATTCCCTTTAGAAAAATTGGGAAAAACTATGTCTTCTAACTTGTACATTATGTCCCCAGGAAAAAGAGAGAAGAAACCACCTTCATTCTGGCATTTAGAAGGTTTGCTGACTCCCCACCCACTCAGCCTAAAGGAACACTACCAGGCAGCTTGTGCTTAGCCCACACAGACCTCCCTGTTTTTATTCCCTTGAGTAGAGCAGTGTAGCCAAAATCAGATCATCACACCATACAAAAAATCACAGAATTACCATGACCAACAATCAGACTACTCCCTTTACTCTCGACAGACTAAAATATTTTATACATCATACATAAAACTAATCCATAATTTCCCATGTTTCCTAATAATCCCAACAATAAATGACTGAGGACTACTTGCATTGCGATCACAACTGGCAGGTACACCATTTGGCCAACAGGATCAAAAAGTGTTAGATTTTTTTTCCCATTAGCACTAGAATGACAAGACCTGGCTTAAATTTAGGAGCATCATTCTTTTTTTCTTTTGAGCATCGTTCTGACTACTGTGTTGAGAAGAGATGTGGGGGTGAAGTAGTAGGCCAAGGGTAGAAGCAGAGAGACCAGTTTAGCCATCGCTGCTGTGTTCCAGGTGAAGTAAGAAAGTGATTCTGATGTGGTGGTAACAGTGGAGTTAATGAAAACAGTTCAGCTTCTGGGTATAATTCGAAGGTAGAGCCAGGATTTCCTGACTGACTGGATATGAAGCAAGCCAGAGAGAAGTCAAGATTTTTAGTCCGAAGAATAGGAAGGGAGGAACAGGTTGAGGGAAAGCTTTAGAAGTTAAATTTTTGATGTTATTTCTGAATTCTTTTTGTCCTTCAAATAAAGATGTCAATTATTTGGGTATATCTATCTGTAGTCAGAAGATAGATATGGCCTGGAAATAGAATTTGGAGATAGCATACATATACACACACTTCTATTTAAAGGCGATTGGATGCAGTGACTTAGGAGTGAATAGAGATAAAGAAGAGGTGTAAGGACGAAGACCCTAAGGCATTCCAGCATTTAAGGGTCAGGGAGATAAGAAAGAAGGCTCAAAGAAGAATGAGGAAGAACAGCAAGTGGATTATAGGAAGAACCAAGTGCTTGGTGCCCTTGAAACCATGGGAATGAAGTGTTCCGTGAAGGAAAGAGTCATTCGCTATTTTATGCTGCTTTGGTCAGTTACCATGAGCACTGAAAATTCACTGTTGGACTGAACAGTTGGTAACATGGATGTCAGTGTTCTCTTGAAAAGATATGTTTTTCAGGAATCTACTAAGGTGGTAGGGTGTAAATATGTAAGTTGTTTGGCCCTAACTTCTTAATAAATGAAACTACAGATTCAGTATCCCAAATCTAAAAATCCAAAATTCAAAATGTTTCCAAATCCAAACTGTTTTTCGTGCTGACATGACACTCAAAGGAAATGCATTGTAGCATTTCAGATTTTGAATTTTCAAATTTGGGGTACGGAATAATAAATATAATGCAAATAGTCCAAAATAATTCAGAAATCTAAAACACTACTGGTCCCAAGCATTTTGGGTGAGGGATACTCAACTTGTTTTTTGTTTTTGTTTTTGTTTTTTTGAGACAGAGCCTCAAGCTGTCCCCCTGGGCAGAGTGCTGTGGCATCACAGCTCACAGCAATCTCCAACTCCTGGGCTCAGCCTCCCAAGTAGCTCGGACCACAGGCGCCCACCACAACGCCCGGCTATTTTTTGGTTGCAGCTGTCATTGTTGTTTGGTGGGCCCAGGCTGGATTTGAACCCGTCACCTTAGGTGTATGTGGCTGGCGCCTTAGCCACTTGAGCCACAGGCGCCGAGCCAGGATACTCAACTTGTATTAGATATATCTTTTGGCCTAGGAGACAGTGTGAAAAATTATTGAGATACCAAGGGAGCCACAAACTAAGAAAATTTGGACATCTCTGTTTTAGAGAATTATGTTAATTGACCATTTCATCAAAAGAAGGGAGCACCTCTTTTCTTTATGCTGAAAAGTTTGAGTTAGTAATTTTAAATCTGATCAGATTATATGCAATTAATGAAATTACCCTAAGATGGTTGTTCAACATTTAGAAAATAAAGAAAACTTTATAACATCTTTGCATGAATTTTTTCTTCTTGCCTCCGTAGGTATGGTCTGAATATGCGTTGCTTGGCAGCTCGGGTCAACTATAAGACTTTGATTATCATCTGCGCACTCTTCACTTTGGTCACAGTACTTTTGTGGAATAAGTGTTCCAGTGACAAAGCAATCCAATTTCCACGGCACTTGAGTAGTGGCTTCAGAGTGGATGGATTAGAAAAAAGAGCAGCAGCATCTGAGAGTAACAACTATGTGAACCACATGGCCAGACAACAGTCTGAGGAGGCATTCCCTCAGGAGCAGCAGAAAGCACCCCCTGTCGTTGGGGGCTTCAGTAACAATGGAGGAAGTAAGGTATTAGGGCTCAAATATGAAGAAATTGACTGTCTCATAAATGATGAACACACAATTAAAGGGAGACGAGAGGGGAATGAAGTCTTTCTTCCATTCACTTGGGTGGAGAAATATTTTGATGTTTACGGAAAGGTGGTTCAGTATGACGGCTATGATCGGTTCGAATTCTCTCATAGCTATTCCAAAGTTTATGCACAGAGAGCCCCTTACCATCCTGATGGCGTCTTTATGTCCTTTGAAGGCTACAATGTGGAAGTCAGAGACAGAGTCAAGTGCATAAGCGGGGTTGAAGGTTGGTATTTCTCTGCTTCACTTGCATTTTTAAAGCCTGATTATGTTGAAAAAAAAATAGATGTTAATATACAGCAAGTACACACAGCTTATTATCAAGAGACCTTTCATCACTCTGACTTAGCAGGGAGGAAGAGTCTGAACCTACGGCAACTTTCTAAATGGTATCATTGAAGGGCAGTAATGAGATGATACCTACACAAATAGCATTATAAAAATTCTCACCAGTACAGTCAAGGCACAGCATTTTCAGAAATTTTACATTAACGTATAGTTATCCTCTGAGGGGAGATGGAAAAAGGAGCGAGACCATCCACTGGCCCTATCTATTTAGTATACATACCAGTGTGAGCTGGTTAGCTAGGTATCATCTCTGGAAGGAAGTTTTAAGTCCTCAGGACAGGACAGTACATAAACACTTTTTCTCTGAACTTACGCTGAACTCCTGTGGTGTGTCGCATAACTGTCTTTATTGCCTTTAAAACCTGAGGTATTGGTCATTCAAGCTTGTCCAAAAACATACAAGCAAGCAAACCTGAGGCAGGGGAGGTTCCTTATGGATAAATTAGTATGCTTTGGAATTTGCTTTTCAAACCAGAAAACCAGATTGAATGTGACTTTAAAGTATATCATTTAATTAGAGGAAAGAGTTCCATGTGTTTTGAGATAGTTCAATTTTTATTTTTCTCATTTTGCTATAGAGTGATTTTAAAATCTGTGTTGAAACAAACTTTTAACCTACTTAATATATATTTTTGCTTTGAAAGAAAAGTTTGTGCTCACTTGGTAACTCTGTAGATACTTTATAATATCTTTACCAGATGCTTAGAAGAGGAGTGGGGGCCAGATTCACCTATTATACCATTATATCATTATCAAGTGACTATACTATTATAAAGTAATTGTACTATTATACCATTCACCTCTTCACTATTATACCATCATAAAGTGATTCAGGAGGGTAGTAGTTTGCTAGCAACTTCAAAGATAATCATGGCCAAACATTTTTTAAGTGACTTTTAAAAGTTTAGGCTCAACGCCTGTAGGACAGCGGTTGTGACACCAGCCACATACACTGAGGGTGGTGGGTTTGAACCCAGCCCAACTAAACAACTGCAACAAAAAAATAGCCGAGTGTTGTGGCAGGTGCCTGTAGTCCCAGCTACTTGGGAGGCTGAGGCAAGAGAATCACTTAAGCCCAAGAGTTGGAGGTTGCCGTGAGCTCTGACATTACAGCACTCTACCCAGGGCGACACAGTGAGTCTCTGTCTCAAAAAAAAACAAAAAATAGAAGTTTATAAAATTAATAGGTATTTAGATTCTAAAGAAAAAATAAAGCACCTATACATACTATTAATATTTTGATTTTTTTTATCTTTTTGTTGATGTTGTAGATAAACATCTTTTAAATAGAGGTCATACTGATTTTGTATTGCGCCATTTTCACCTAACAAATTAAGTTTACTTCCCCTTGTGATTGAATATTTGTTGTACATTTTAATTACTAATATTTGTGGTAAGGATGTACCACGATATACACATGTAATGTATGGGACCCTTCTCTTTTGTTGGACACTTATCCATGATGACACTTAGGTCATCTTCATTTTTCCTGGTGTTATAAATAATGTTAGGGATATTCATTGCTAATCTTCATTTGCTATTTTAATTTTATTCTCAGAATACAATATTCCTACTCCAAGAATATAATTAACTGTTAATATCAAGTAAACTGCCAAACTCCTGATCTGTTTTGCAAACTGCTTTCTTAAAAAGCATTAGCAGATCCCTTGTCAGTCAACTCTTGCCATCATGGAACTTTAGTTTGTTGTTTACAAAGGAATACCTCGTGAGATCAAGTATCTTCTCTATGTGTTTTTATATTCTTTTGCCTTTTTAAAATGTTATTTGTGGATTTTTTTTAATGTGTTTGTGTGAACTCTTACTTACATAGTAAGTATAGAAACATTCATATTTGTTAAAGGTGTTGCCTTCAATTTTTTAAAATTTTACTATGGTTTGTTAGTTATAGAAGTTTTTAGTTCTATGTAGTAAATTTAAGGAGTCTTTCCGATATCTGTACTTTGGTTTATGCTTAGACATTTGCCACATTATAATCAGCTTTTTACTTATAGTTTCTCTAGTAGTTTTATAGTTTCTTTTTTTTTTTTTGCATTTAACTTTTTTAGTTTTGCTAAATTGATTTATATTTTGGCTGTGGTATAAGGTTAGTGCCTGATTTTAGATTTTTTAGCGCGACATGTATTGAATAATCTCTTTTCCCCACTGATTCACAATGCAGTTTTATACTAAATTCTTACAAGTACTACTGGCCTACTTTTCTGTTTCATTGCTCAGTCTCAGTTCTTATGCATTTGAACATTATTGTGGTTATCACACATCTTTAATAAGATTATATAAAGCTATCTTTTATTAAATAATAATTCAATTTGAGGTCGCGTGGGGGGAATCTTTCCTTGATATTTGACCTCACTAATTGTTCAAGAAAGAAAATGATGATATTCCTTTGTAAACAACAGATTGAAAAGCAATGTTCCATGATGCCAAGAGTGGACTGACAAGGGAATCCTTGTACTCAGCGACAGAAAGCCTGAGTAGGGTCCACTTTTTTAGAAAGCAGGTTAGCAGACAAAAGGTATAAATGTTAAAAAGTTTATGTATAGCCTAGGTCTTTTAGCCTGCATGGCCCCTAATTCCTTAAACATTGTTTTAAAAGTATATTAAAACATATACAATTTTGTAGGTCTCCACTCTGTGCTATGCCCAGCAGATGCTTGGTAATTTATTTTAGAACTACAAATAGAGATATATCTCTGAACATGTACATGATACAACAGTACAGTATTTTATGCAATGTACTATTGTAATTCCTATGTAGGAAGTTACTAAAATAAACACTAATACCAAATATTTAAAAGTTGTGCTTAGTGGGTGGTGCCTCTGGCTCAATGAGTAGGGTACCAGCCCCATATATTGAGGGTGGCGGGTTCAAACCCGGCCCTGGCCAAACTGCAACAAAAAAATAGCTGAGCAATGTGTAATCCAGCTATTTGGGAGGCTGAGGCAGGAGAATTGCCTAAAGCCCAGGAGTTGAAGGTTGCTATGAGCTGTGATGCCATAGTACTCTACAGAGGGCAACAAAGTGAGACTCTGTCTCTAAAAAAAAAAGTTGTGCTTAGAACTTTTCAAGAGATAATCCATTAATGAATTATTTTAAGAATTTAAGGTTAAATATGCCTCTTTAATCCTTTTTTAAAAAAACTGTTCTTAAAGATTAGATTTTAACAGGAAGGATATGAAAAAGAATTACAGGTTGGGTGTATATAAGTTACCTAGTCATAATTGGCTTCTCAAGCAAATACTTTAACCATCAGATTGTGTACTTACTTATCAGACCACACTTTGACACGGAGGGAGAAATGAGTTAACCCGATTGTTAAGTCTAAGTGTTTAGGATTGGCTCAAACCCCGCCCCCCCCCAAGCACAGTGGTTATGGTGCCAGCCACATGCACCGAGGCTGGCAGGTTCGAACCTGGCCCGGGCCAGCTAAAACAACAATAAAAACTGCAGCAAAAAAAATAGCCAGGCGTCGTGATGAGTGCCTATAGTCCCAGCTACTGGGAGGCTGAGGCAAGAAAATCACTGAAGCCCAAGAGTTGCTGTGAGCTGTGACACTCTAGCACTCTACTGAGGGTAATATAGACTCTGTCTCAGAAAAAAAGAAAAGAAAAGAAAAGAACATTTCAGGACTGACATTTAAAATAAAATTGCAAAGCAGGATTATGAAACATGGCATCTGTAGCAATGAGCAAAAGGCAGTCATTAAAAAGTACTTTATTACATTGCATTGCTGTCTATCAACAAATAATGGATGAGAATGAACATTTAATTTTGTTCTTCATACCTAGTTAATTTGGTATTAGTTTCTTATGATTATGAAAGCAATATAATAAGGAAACTCAAAAGTTCCTGATAATCCTATAACATTCACCAGAAGGAACACAGTGAGGAGTATATTCAGGATATATACTGAATAGGATAGGCTTATAAATGTCTGGACACGATTATTCATTTTGCTTCTCGATTTTCTAGGTGTACCATTATCTACACAATGGGGACCTCAAGGCTATTTCTATCCAATCCAGATCGCACAGTATGGGTTAAGTCATTACAGCAAGAATCTAACTGAGAAACCTCCTCATGTAGAGGTATATGAAACAGCAGAAGACAGGGACAAAAACAGCAAGCCTAATGACTGGACCGTGCCAAAGGGCTGTTTTATGGCTAGTGTGGCGGATAAGTCTAGATTCACCAATGTTAAACAATTTATCGCTCCAGGTAAGTTATGTTATCTGTGTCTGCTAACTATTGATTTATGAAACATGATATTCCCTTACAATTTTAATATGGCTTTAAAAAACACATGGTATCACCCAGATGTAATAATGCCTAAGGAAGGAATAGCTAAAAAAATCAAGATTATAAAAAGGAATATTTACTGAGTGAAGAGTTGGGCCATAGCCTGAATGTAAGATCCAGACTACTGCTCAGGGTTTCCCTCCCTCCCGGAATCTATCTTCCCAGAGGAATGAAGTTCCTATGTTTATTTTAACATTTCATTAGAGTATAGTTTAATTTTTAAACTTTGGCAGTAAGGTAGAATTTTTTTTTTTTGGTAGAGACAGAGTCTCACTTTATCTCCCTCCGTAGAGTGCCATGGCATCACAGCTCACAGCAACCTCCAACTCCTGCCAGGGATCCTCATACTTTTTAAACAGGGGGCCAGTTCACTGTCCCTCAGACCCTTGGAGGGCTGGACTGCAGGCCCCAGGGCAAGTAGGCTGCTAAGGAGGACAGGCAGTGGCAGCAAAAATACCTGGCAGGTGGGATAAATGTCCTTGGTGGGCCATAGTTTGAGGACGCCTGTAAAGCCTTAGGCGATTCTCTTGCCTCAGCCTCCTGAGTAGCTGGGACCACAGGCGCCTGCCACAACGCCCAGCTATTTCTTTTTGTTGTGGTTTGGCCAGGCCGGGTTTGAACCCACCACCCTCCGTATATGGGGCTGGCGCCCTACCCACTGAGCCTCAGGCGCCGCCAAGGTAGAATTTTTTTTTTTGATTGAGAGACTTTCCTTTCCTCTGCCTACTTTTTACCAGTAGCTTTTAATTTTTTTTTTTTTTTAAGAGACAAGAATCTTACTTTGTTGCCCTCGGTAGAGTGCTGTGGTGTCACAGCTCATAGCAACCTCCAGCTCTTGGGCTTAGGAGATTCTCTTGCCTCAGCCTCCGACTAGCTGTTACTACAGGTGCCCACCATAACATCCGGCTATGTTTTTGTTGCAGTTTAGCTAGTGCTGGGTTCAAACCTGCCACCCTCGGTATATGGGGCCAGTGCCCTATTCACTGAGCCACAGGCTTTTAATTTTTTAAGGCTTTTAATTTTTTCAAGACAATATAACATTACTAAACAGGCCTGCTTCCCATATTGAATTTTGTTAATGTGTACCAGATTATCTCAAACTTCATATATAAAACCATTTTCATTAATAAAATCTTTTATAAAATCAAATTAATTTTATGCAACATTTCCCCTTTTACTAAGACAGTCTCATTAATTAGAATGCAATGTACTTTTCTGCACTAATCAATATCCCTGAGAATTAATGAGTCCATTACTTAAAAAGACAATGAAATAATTTTAAGTAGCACCTCAGGCTTTGTTCTCTATGAAGAAAGGTTACCAAGAACAGAACTTATTCCCACCTCCCACCAACCTTGCAGTCTGTAAATAAAAGAGAGGAGAGGTTTTAAGACCTCTTCTGTATTCTCTCCTTGTTCTTTGTTGATAACTGTAATTTACAGACCTTGAAAGCCACAATACAAACCTACTCATTCTAGGGGGCCTTAAGTAATGGATTTATAAGTACTTAATGGTGTGCAAATACTGGTTGACCTTTAATTTTTTATTCTGTGACTAGAACTTCTTTTCTCCATGGCATTCTGTGATATTCCAGTACAGAGAGCATCTTTGCTTAATGTTGTAAAACAAGCTTGACTGGGTAAGAAGATAAAAGGGAATGTTTAAGAATATTTAACTTATAATACCTAAGAGGTAATAACAGGAAGCAGCAGGAAATTATCAGACTAAGCAAAAGAACATTTCCTTTTGGGTGTACCCAAGAGCCTAATTTCTTCACTAATCAGTAATGTCAGGACGAGAGTAAAAAACAGCAGCTCTCACATTGACCTCCTTGAATATGTGGGAGGGTTTCTAAAATAATCTTTTGAACGCTATTCTGTTTAGAACAACAGATTTCAGTTGGTTGGGGGGGCGGGTCTGGGTAATATGAAAGATGGGTTCTCACATCCTAAGTGAGAGATCTTCACCTCAGCCTTTTATTCGGTAGCCAGTAGCTGGAGATAAAATTACTTCTTAAGGTGGTTTTAAGCATTTTGAAAGAGAGAAATCTGTGACAGCCACTCTCCTGGTGGGACTCCCTGTTGGTGAGAATGTGCTAGCTGGAAATGGGGCACATCTAGTGATAGTCTGAGTATCTCTTTCTTCTGAAATGCTTAGGACCAGAAGTGTTTCGGACTTTGAATTTTTTTCAGTTTTGGGATATTTGGATGTACATAATGAGATCTTGGGAATGGGACCCAGTCTTGAGCACAGTGTTTATTGCTGTTTCATGTATACCTTATATACATAGCCTGAGGTTATACAATCTTTTAATAATATGTGCAGCCTGTCACATGAGGCCAAGTGTGGAATTTTCCATTGCATGTCATGTCAATGCTCAAAAAGTTTCAGATTTTGGAGCACTTTGGATTTCAGCCTTTGGGTACAGATGCTCACCTGTAGTTGCACACTGCAAGAGCATGAAGGAAAGTGAGTTGGAGTCACATGGGAGTTACTGCAGAGCAGGAGAAGGGAAGCCAAGAGGCAAAGAGGCTTTATTGAAACACAGCTATGAGAGATGAGGCTTTTAAAAAGGTATAGACCTCACTGAAGATAAATTCAGAGAATGGCTGTTAAGAATAAATAGGAACTTGTACAGAAAAGCATAAGTGAGGCCTAAGTGAGATGAGCTTCTGGATGACCAAGAATTAGGCTTTATTTTCTTTTTAGACCTTGAAGATTTTCTTTTTCCTCGTGAAAGGAAACAAAATCATTTAGAGTAAAGAACCATAATATGGTTCTGCAGCTTATTTTTATTGTTTATTTGTTGAATCATGTTTTTTTCTTCTTCCGAATTTTAAAACTGAATGAATTGAACCTTTATATCTTTCTTCATCTATTAAATTAGCTTTCCCCTTCCCAGTTTTTAAAAAAGCAGTCATTTCATTTCTGTGACGTCAGTTTTTCTCTCATCTCTCTAGCCATTCATTCTCAGGCTTCTTGTGAGCTTCTCTTCTGACAAATTCTTCTCTCTCTCTCATTGTTCCTCAAAGTTCTGGGCAGGGCCTCTTCTCACTCTACTTAGTCAATCTGTTGATTGAAGGAAGGGACGATAACAGTTTTCACTGTATGTGAAAACACTGATTTAAAGACTTTTTTTTCCAGCTTTATCAAGGTATAATTGACAAAATTTTATATGTATTTAAGGTGTGCAATGTGATGCTTTGATGTATGTATATATTGTTAAAGGATTACCATAATCAAGTTGGTTGACACATACATCACCTCACATACCAGTCTTTACCTTTTTGTGTGTGCAGTGGTGAGAACATTTACTATGTTAGTGCATTTCAAGTATATAACGCAATATTATTAACTGCAGTTACCATGCTGTACATTATATCCCCAGAATTTATTCTTCCTTTAACTAAAAGTTTATATCCTTTGACCAACATCTACTTATTCCCTACACCCCCATCCCCTGATAACCACCATTCTACTCCCTATTTCTGAGTTCTATTGTTTTAGAGTCCACATGTAAGTGAGGTCATGTAGTATCTGTCTTTCTCTGACTTATCACACTTAGCATAAGGCCCTCAAAGTTGATCCATGCTGTCACAAATGGCAAGATTTCTTTTTTTTGTCATGGCTGAATAATCCATCATAAGAGAGAGAAAGGGAGAGGGGTGTGTGTGTTGTATTTATTTTCTTCCCGTATCTTCTTTATCCATTCATCCATTAGCAGACCACTTATGTTATTTCCATGTCTTGGCTATCATGAGTAATGATTCCATGAACATGGGAGTGTAGATATCTTTGAGATACTAATTTCATTTCCTTTGGGTATTAACCAAGAACTGAGATTAAGGGCAGTGCTGGTAGCTCAGTGGGTAGGGCGCTGGCCACATACACTGAGGAAGGTGGGTTCGAGCCCGGCCCGGGTTAGCTAAACAGTAATGACAACTGCAACAAAAAAATAGCTGGGCATTGTGGTGGACACCTGTAGTCCCAGCCATTCAAGAGGCTGAGGCAAGAGAATCACTTAAGCCTAAGAGTTTGAGATTGATGTGAGCTGTGACATCATGGCACTCTACCAAGGGTGACAAAGTGAGACACTGTCTCAAAAAAAAGAAAAACAAGGGGGCGGCACCTGTGGCTCACAGAAGTAGGGTACCAGCCCCATATGCTGGAGGTGGCAGGTTCAAACCCAGCCCTGGCCAAAAACTGCAAAAAAAGAGGGAGGTTGATGGATCATGCGGTAGTTCTACTTTAAATTTTTAGGAACCTCTATACTGTTTTCCTTAATGACTACATCAACTTACATTCCCACCAAAAGTGTACCAGGGTTCCTTTTTCTCACATCCTCACCAACACTTGTCATCTCTTGCCTGTTGGTGATAGTCATCCCAACAGGTGTGAGGTGATATCTTATTGTGGTTTTGATTTGCATTTCCCTAGTGATTAGTGATATCTCTAGGAAGTGATATCACTTTTTATGTACCTTTTGAGCATTTGTATGTCTTCTTCAGAAAAATGTCTATTCCTATCCTTTGCCTATTTTTAAATCTGATTATTGGGTTTTTGCTGTTGAGTTTTATGAGTTCCTGATGTATTTTAGACATTGCCTCTGTGAGATGTCTGGTTTCCAAGTATTTTCTCCCATTCCATAGGCTGCTTCTAATTTTGTTGATTGTGTCCTCTACTGTGCAAAAGCTTTTTGGTTTGATATAGTCCCTCTTGTTTATCTTTGCTTCTTTTTCCTGTGCCTTTGGTATCAAATCCAAAAAATCTTTGTCAAGACTATTCTTAAGCATTTATCATCCTTTGTTGCCTAATATACATGTACTACATAAACCAAAAAGAAATAATTATGGTGACTTTGGGAATAACTATTCAAGGAGAGGAGAAGGCACAGATTTCAAACAATAAGAAAACCCAGAACTTTTTATTAGTAAATTTGAAGCAGAGGTCTTTGGATAGCATAATACTTTTCAGTGGAGCTCAGAACCTTACCTAGTAGATTGCCATCATCCAATTTGCTACCATTTAGATCCTCCTGAATGATGCTGGTAGGTTATTCTCCTCTGTACATCTGTAAGATGGGATTTAAAAGACTTATCTCAAAGATTATTGTAAAGACTGTAATTGTTTGTTAATTTAAATTGAGGATTGTATTAATACTTCTCTGTCATTTCTTCTATACGTTGTATGATTGGTAACCCCTTTTGCTAGTGTTAAGGTTTTAGGAAAGTTAATAGTGGCATTTTAAAAGGTTGCATTCCATAACATTGTTCATAACTGATCAGTTTGAACTGATCTGTTAACATTAAGACGTAAGGTGATCCATTGAACCATGTCATTTCATTAAATTTATATAAATAAAGTAAAACTTAGAATAGGATTCTGGGAGGAAATGAGTACTTCACCTTCGTTCCATTTGGACTTCTAAAGGTGGGTCATTGTTATCCAGTTTGGCCAGAATAGATGTCATAGTTAATAAGATTGTCTGATGAATGAGGCATTACTGTAGTAATGGAAAAAATAAGTAGCACTCAAGAGAGTCTGCTCTGCTGAATATAATTTAATCTTGAGTGATTTATATATGTCAATTCAGAATCCTGCAGTGTTTTAGGGATGCGGTACTGAGCTTCAGATTACATTTCACTATAGGATCAGAAAAATGCTACTTAAGAAAGAGAGGAGAGGGTGGCGCCTGTGGCTCAGTGAGTAGGGCATCGGCCCGATATACCAAGGGTGGCGGGTTTGAACCTGGCCCCTGCCAAACAGCAACCAAAAAAAAAAAAAGAAAGAGAGGAGGTACCCGTAGTTCAGTGGGTAGAGCAC
>NW_003852406.1:21696034-21717309 GCF_000181295.1 Otolemur garnettii
TAGGGCACCAGCCCCATATACCAAGGGTGGCAGGTTCAAACCTGGCCTTGGCCAAAACTGCAATAGCAAAAAAAATACCCAGGCATTGTGGCAGGGACCTGTAGTCCCAGCTACTCGGAAGGCTGGGGCAAAGGAATTGCCTAAGCCCAGGAGTTGGAGGTTGCTGTGAGCTGTGTGATGCCACAGCACTCTACCGTGGGCAATAAAGTAAGACTGTCTCTACAAAACAAAATATGTCCTGGCGGTGTCCATAGCTCAGTAGGGTAGGGCACCAGCCACATACACCAAGGCTGGCGGGTTTGAACCTGACCCAGGCCTGCTAAACAACAATGACAACTGCAACAAAAAAATAGCTGGGCGTTGTGGTGAGTGCCTATAGTCCCAGCTACTTGGGAGGCTGAGGAAAGAGAATCACTTAAGCCCAAGAGTTTGAGGTTGCTGTGAGCTGTGACACCATGGCACTCTACTGAAGGCAACAGCTTGAGACTCTTGTCTCAAAAAAAAAAAAAAAGAATGTGAAAGAGCACATGTTGACATTTTTCTAGATAAAGTAGATTTTTACTGTATTAGAGGTTTACTTCTGAAATCAGTTTTTTTTTAAGTCACTCAAAGCATTTTTTAATGCATAAGCCTATCAAAACATTTTTATTCTTGATACAGCTCCCATAATTCTCTGTTCTATCAAATGAAGTAATTAAGAGCCTTGAGCCAAATGTATCCATATGGTAGTTTCCAATGTTGTGAGAGTTAAATGGTCAACTCAACATACTTACACTCTCCAAGCTGATCACACTACCATCAGTTGACATTTCTAGTCTTTGCTGGGGGCACACTAAAGATTTTTCCTCAGTACTCCCCAAAGCAGAGATCTGCTTCTATGGCTGTGTCTAAGAGGATAACCCTTTTGTTGATTATTCTCATCTGGATGCCATTTCCAGTATCATTGGTCTTTTATACAGTCTGAACTTGAGTCCAGAACACCTGGATTCTAGTCCCTCCTCTATTTATATAGTTAACCTTGGGCAAACTATTTAACCTTGCAAAGCCTGCACATCTTCATCTCTAAAATGAAAATAATAATTCCTGCCCTACCAACCTCAGGAGATTATTATGAGGATCAATGTGATAATTTGCATTTTAGAAATTTAAGCTGTAGACAGATCAAGATATTTATATTTCTGGCTCAGCACTGTAGCACAGTGGTTACAGCACCAGCCACATACACTGAGGCTGGCGGGTTGGAACCTAGCCCAGGCCTGCTAAACAACAATGACAACTGCAACAAAAAAATAGCCAGGCATTGTGGTGGGCACCTATAGTCCCAGCTACTCGGGAGGCCAAAGTGAGAGAAGTCCAAGAGTTTGAGGTTGCTGTGAGCTATGATGCTATAGCACTCTACCAAGGGTGACATAGACTGTCTCAAAAAAAAAAAAAAAGTATATTTCCTTCTCATATTTAAAAATTTATACTTTTTTTAAATTCTTATTCCTATTGCTATATCTCTTTTCTTTGTATCTCTTTTCTTGATAGTTCTAGATGAGCAGTATTCTGAAAGTCATCTTTCTAGGAACTAGCCATCATTATACTACAGATATGCAAGAGAAATTTTTTCTTTAGTAATTTGTCAGCTAAAACAGCTTTTACTATTTTTTTGGCTTTTGAAGACAGTAGCTTTAGAATAACAACAATTACTATGTTCGAAGGCATTATCTTTTTTTAATCCTCACAATTACCCTGCAAAGCAATATTATCTCCATTTAGCATATGAAGAAACTGTGGCTCAAAGAGGTATGTCTTGCCAGACTTCTCAACACCAGTGTAGAACAAGAGTTTGAATATAGCTTTCTAACTCCAAAGCCTTGCTTTCTCCTTGCTATCCCCAAACCCCACCCCTCACTTTTTGTTATATACATGAACTCATGGCTTAATGTCCACAAATTTTATTCATAATTCTAGCAAATATCTGAAATCAAACCTATTGTTTTCAGCATCAAATTAAGAATATATATTGTGGAGTCAAACTAAGCAATTTAGATACAACCCTTTGTCCCTTGAGCAAGTTACTTCTCTGTGTCTCAGCTGCTCGTCTGTAAAGTGGAGGTAGTAATAGCACCTACCCTTGTAATTACTCAGAGAATTAAATGAATTAATATGTGTTAAACTCTTAAACGTTGTAAATAATGGTAAATGTTAATCAAATAATTTTAAAATTATAATGAACCATTCTTCCAGGTTCTGATCACCCTCTTGCAGTATTACGTGCTGAGCCAGCTTTTGGCTGTTTTTTGCAGAATGAGTATATTAGAATAGTCATTGATTATTGATCAGCTGGAGTTAGATCTAGAAGAGGCAGTTTGAGTAAGAATGCCTTAGACATTTGTTCTTAATCCTCTAATGTAAACCAGACAGAGCAAAAGGTAAGAATTTCAGCCTGATGCTAACAGGACATCATGAACTCACCAATTCTGTCATTAGTTTTTGGTTAATTTAGTAGAAAATAAAAAAATAATGATCTGAGGGTGGCACCTGTGGCTCAAAGAAGTAGGGCCCTGGCCCCATATACTGGGTAGTGGGTTCAAACCCAGCCCCGGCCAAAAAAAAAAAAAAAAACTACAAAAAAAATAATAATGATCTGATATACAAAATATTCAAGTGTTCATTTTGTATGTTCAATGGTTGTCAAGGATGAATTGCAATTAAATTTCAAATACAAGTATGCTTTTATTTTAACCAGTCTTTGTTGGTCTGTTCTCTCCTACAGAGACCAGTGAAGGTGTGTCCTTACAACTGGGAAACACAAAAGATTTTATTATTTCATTTGACCTCAAGTTCTTGACAAATGGAAGTATATCTGTGGTTCTAGAGACTACAGAAAAGAATCAGCTCTTCACTGTACATTACGTCTCAAATGCCCAGCTCATTGCTTTTAAAGAAAGAGACATATACTATGGTATTGGGCCCAGAACTTCATGGAGCACAGTTACCAGGGACCTGGTCACTGACCTCAGGAAAGGAGTGGGTCTTTCCAACACAAAAGCTGTCAAGCCAACCAAAATAATGCCCAAGAAGGTAGTTAGGTTGATTGCAAAAGGGAAGGGATTCCTCGACAACATTACCATCTCAACCACAGCCCACATGGCTGCATTCTTTGCTGCTAGTGATTGGCTGGTAAGGAACCAGGACGAGAAAGGTGGCTGGCCAATTATGGTGACCCGTAAGTTGGGGGAAGGGTTTAAGTCTTTAGAGCCAGGGTGGTATTCTGCCATGGCCCAAGGGCAAGCCATTTCTACACTGGTCAGGGCCTATCTGTTAACAAAAGACCATATTTTCCTCAATTCAGCTTTAAGGGCAACAGCCCCTTACAAGTTTCTTTCTGAGCAGCATGGAGTTAAAGCTGTGTTTATGAATAAACATGACTGGTATGAAGAATATCCAACCACACCTAGCTCTTTTGTTTTAAATGGCTTTATGTATTCCTTAATTGGGCTGTATGACTTAAAAGAAACTGCAGGGGAAAAACTCGGGAAAGAAGCAAGGACCTTGTATGAGCGGGGCATGGAATCTCTTAAAGCCATGCTGCCCTTGTACGACACTGGCTCAGGAACCATCTATGACCTACGTCACTTCATGCTCGGCATTGCTCCTAACCTGGCCCGCTGGGACTATCACACCACCCACATCAATCAGCTGCAGCTACTCAGCACCATTGATGAGTCCCCAATCTTCAAAGAATTTGTCAAGAGGTGGAAAAGCTACCTTAAAGGCAGCAGGGCAAAGCACAACTAGAGCTCACAACCAAAATCATACTTCAGCCTCTGCTACATAAGGAAACTACAGGCTCTCTCAGCAGAGCATGGGCACATTTTTAAAAGGTTGTATACTAGGTTTTTGTGGATTATATCAAGGTGACAAGTGATCCTTAATGCCAGTCCTCTGAAATAATTGCATTCCATGGGTTGGATGTTTAGAAATATAGGTGGCATTTAAAACAGAAAGCGTTTAGACAATGGGCTGAACAAAGCTGTTCAACTTTGCCTTGCCCATAACCCTATACAGTCCACAGATAGTCTGGTCACTGTCGGTTTGGAAAAGGTAATGGTAAGTAGTTACTGGTCAACTGTCTAGCAAGTACCTGAAAACTTAGTATGGGGCTCTTTCTAAATGTGCTAATTTATGTTGAAAGCAGACTTTGGAAAAAATAATGTGCTGTAATACAGTAAATATGTACTTGTAGCCTGGATAGTGGACTGTGTTCAAGTTTTTAAAAAGATATTTCTTTTCTATAGGTTAACTGCTTGGAAGCAAATGAACATTTGCTGTATTTGTTCAATTTGTTATATGTGGAAAATATTCTGAATTATAGTTTTCTTGAAATGTGCAAATTAAAAACACAACCAGTGTTCAGGCTTCACAGTTATATAATGTAAGCACAACTAAAACGAAACTTCTTGACTGCACAAGAAATTATAAAAATGTTATCTGTTTTGAAACTTGATCTACAATCAGTAAAAGTTTGATAATCAGTCTCTTCCTCACACATTGTGATAGATTTTTTTTAATTACTATCTAGAATTTTGTATTTTATTTCAGACTACACTTGAGAGTTTTGTACATTTTGTGGGGGGACATTTTGGGGACATTATTTGGGAAATTTATTAAATACCTAAATTTGGAAAGGATCTGATAATTTTAAGGCCACCACCACTTCCTTTTAGAATTTTTCCCTGCTTTAAAGAAAAATACCATGTCAGATATTACATACAAGAATCATAGCAGGATTTTTTTCCCTACCCTGATCACTCTTAACCATCAAATTCCCAAACTGTTAAATCTGTGTGTTATTATTTTGCCTTTGAAATGTAATTTTACCGTATTCCACCTATTAGAACAGATGCTACTGCCATTTGCTGTGTGCATGTATTCAGATCTTTATTTTGGCTAGATATCTTACTATACCTCACATGAAGAGATTTCAGAGCCCTTACACTATGGGCAGTGTCTGCTATGAAGCTTCACTAGTTTAAAACCAGGGATTAGGTGAAAACCCAGTGGTGTTTATTTGCTCTGGCTTTTGTTTTAGGTATGACAACACACTATATCAGTACTATATCTTATAAAGTTTGAACTACGAGACCCCGCACTTTCAGGGGACTAAGTCTGACAAACACAGTACAGTTTTATCTGTGATCTATTTATATATCAAATGCAGATGTAAGAGCCAGGTAGGTTACTTGCCTACCCACCGTATCTTAGTTGAGTGCAATCTACCAAGCACTACTTAGAAACTGGAAAATATATATACATACATATGTATATATGTAAAATACATAGACGCATCAAAAGGGGCAGGAGCAGAGAAACTGAGGACAATATTAAGCTGGCCATAGAAAAGTAAGCTTAAACTCCTAACGTACGTGACAACTCTTAATGTGGCCAGTTGCGGGTTTTTAAGTTTTCATCTAGCTTTTGACCTTTGTCTGATATATTAGAGGTCTCAATAAGAATATCTGGACTTCCCTAATTTTTATTTGCAAAGCCAATGTTCAGAACAAACTTTCTCCAATCTGGAAACCTATTTCATTCCTCATATTTGTTATTGTTTAGAGAACGGTTCAGACTTCCACTTTGTGTTGCCTCCTGGTCTTCAGATTAGGAGAATCAATAAAAACAGTATGGTACTGCTTCTGTGACAAATATCAGTGCCTTAACAATGTGGCTGTCTCTTTCCACTGAAGAAGGAAAGACCTTTTGATCTAGAAATGCCATTGCTAGGTGGCACCTGTGGCTCAGTGAGTAGGGTGCCGGCCCCATATACCGAGGGTGGTGGGTTGGAACCCAGCCCCGGCCAAACTGCAACAAAAAATAGCCGGGCATTGTGGTGGGCACCTGTGGTCCCAGCTACTTGGGAGCCTGAGGCAAGAGAATTACCCAAGCCCAGGAGTTAGAGGTTGCTGTGAGCTGTTAATGGCACGGCACTCACCGAGGGCAATAAAGTGAAACTCTGTCTTAAAAAAAAAGAAAGAAAGAAAGAAAGAAATGGCATTGCTATTTCACTGCTGTTTGTTTCACACTGCCTTTCACACTGCAGCAGCAACTTGATTTGTCTTGTGATCCCAGTTTCTAAGCGGATGAGTTGAACATAGAGCAGCATCGTCAGCACAGACCAGTGATTCTCAAACTGTAGAATCATTTGGGAGCTTATTGAAATGCAGATCCCAGACATTCAGTAACTCTGCCTGTGATGTATAATACTCTGCATTTGAACAAGCACTCAGGTGATTTTGATGCAGCGAGCAGGGGGCATACGTGGAGGAACACTGCCCAAGACTGTCCATTGCAGTTTTGCCTCTAAACAACTAGAAAGTTTTCTAGGGTTTTAAATCATGTAAAATGTTTACCTATTATGAGCTTAGAGAGAGTGGGGAGGGTATTTTTAAGTTTTTTCCTTTACATTTTTCTTTAAGATGATAGATATTAAGAGTTTTGTTTGTTTCTGTTTTCCTTGAGTTTGCTTTGATGATGAATCTATTGCCACTTCGGTTTTAAAACCAGCCAGAAGTTTCTGGATGAAGGTCAAGTTTGAGCCTTTAGGAGTTATTGTATATAAAGACTTCATCCAAGAACCATCCAGTGTATGTGAGCAAATGTAAAATGACACACAAGCACAACTCTCCAAATGTGGCAGTCCTTTCTTTATTTTTCCAGTGCAAACTTTCGCTGAAAGCTGCTATTTTCATTCTTGTAATTTGTTTTTCTTGTTTCTCTTCCAGTGTACATGTGGGTTATATACCATGTGTTAAATATGCAATAAAGTGTTTACTGGATGCCCTTCTGAAGGGTAGTCCTATGTAAAGCTGTACAGACTTTGCAGTTCAAGCACAATGTGCACATGTTAGTTTTATATACAGCGAAACTTGATTTTTTGCAGATGGAAAGGTATTTTGTTTCTATACAAAGTAAATGCATTGTTTGTGCTTAATGTAAAGCTGCTTTATAAAATTGTAAAATAAAGTTTTTATCTTACAAGGAATATGCCTGGATGTTTCTCTTTCTTTTCTAATTATCCTATGATTATTTGAGCCCAGCAAGCGGATTTGTGACCATCATTTGCTGTTCACCCCGTGACAACTAGTCAGATGACAAGTGTTCATTAAGGGCGTGCCAGGCCTCATTAGACGTAGTGGGGAGCAAAGGGTAACGTGGGCTTTAGTCTTAAGGAGCTTTAGTGTACAAGGGGACACAATATGTACAAAACAATTTCAGGAAAAGTAAAATGCCAAGTTATGTAGTTGGAGAAAGTGTTAGGGAAGAGACAGAGCCAGAGCTGGGGTTTCAGGGGTGGGAAGAAAACAGGAAGAGGAGGGAGTAACATGAGCAAACCAGGGATGCCCACGCCAAGGGTGAGGTGCCTTTTGCCTTGCTGGTTCAGGCTGGGTAATCATTTTTGATTAGATTTATCTTAGAGTTTGTCTCTCATATGTTTTCTGTACTTGCCTCTTTAGAACAATAAGCATTATTTAATGTTTCCCCTTCTCAGAGTGTAATGATTTAGGCTCCCAGACACACACAAAACCAGAGACCAGTCTGGCTTCATGTAATGTTTCATTGCGCATTATTTTTTGGATTGTGAACCTTCTATACCATTTGTATAATGGAATTCCCATTGATCCCCCTTCAACTTTTTCTAGCTGATTGGTGCGTAGATTTTGACAAGCTGCTGCATTCTTGGCAGCTATGTCTTCTCTACCATCCTCATCCTGATAAGCTTGGGAAATAGCCATAAGTTGCAAGCAATCTCGAGCTGAATGAGGTCTCAGACTGCTCTTGCTTTGATTTTGCTATTTGTAGTCAAACATAATACATTAGCCATTCTGTTTCAGCACACGGAATGTCTCATATCTGTCTCCCCATCACCCTTGAGACGGGGCAGTCCCTCTATACCACAGAGGGCTTACTCAGTTGTCCAGTGAGCACTCCTTTCCTTCCTATCCACAGTGCTCTGATGACTACTCTGTGCCTTGGGACCCTGCCTCCTCTAGCCATGACTGTTAGATATGGACCAGTATCTGCTCAAACTGAGCAGTTAGTCTTCCCCAAGGATCCAAAATTGGGATGGATAAAAATACTGAAGTCGATACACAGTGAAAAACAGAATCTTGACAATGCTCCAGGCCCTAGACCCAGTGTATTTCTGAGGTCAGCTGCATTCCACTCAGGTCCCGTGAGATGCTATACCAGAATGAACTGGGTTCCTTTGTCTATGTGCAGTGAAAAACCAAACAATGGAGTACAAGGTTTTTACAGCAAGAAAGGTTTATTGTCAGCTGGCCAAAATGAGGAGACAGGAGTCAGACTCTATCATTCTGAGCTGGGGCTGGAAGGAAGTAGGAGCAGGTTTCATAGAGAGAAATGAAGCATGATCTGATTGGATCTTGGGATAGGGTGATGCCTGGAGACATGGCTCCTGCCATGGGGTGACACCAGGGATCAATCTGGTTGGATCCTGGATCCTGCCATGTGATGTCCATTTCCTAATTCAGTCCCCACTCCTTGGTCTGAGCCCTTAGACTCTGACTGGGCTTGCACACTTGGTTCATCTGGGCATGCAACCTGGGGGTCCATGACAACAAAAAACTCACAACTTCGTTACATTACAGTTGAAGCAGATTGGTCTGACATATAGTGACAATATATCCTTAGGATAAATTCCCTGTTTGCTTAAGTTGGCTTGATTTGGTTTCTGTTACTTGCAACAAATGAGCCCTAATTAATAATACCAGTCTTCATTACTGAGAAAAATAGATTGTAAATTCTGCATTTTCCTCCAATCTGGCCCACTGTAGTAGCTTGTTAGAGCTGTTGTAACAAATACTACAGACCGGGTGATTTTAATAGATTTGTTTTCCTCACAATTCTGGAGGCTAAGAAGTCCAAGATAACCATGCTAGTGGGTTTGGTTTCTTCTGAGGCCTCTCTCGTTGGCACATGGATGGTGTCTTTCTCCTGGGTCTTCATATGGTCGTTCCTTCATCTGTGTTGTCTATGCTTTAATCTCCTCTTATTGAGGACACTAGTTGGATTGGAGCCCACACAAATGACTTCCTGTTACCGTAATTACCTCTTTAAAGCCCCTGTCTCTTGATACAGTCACATTCTAAAGTCCGGGGTGGGGTTAAGACTTCCACCTGTGAATATTGGTGGTGGGGGGGGGGGACACAATTGAGTCCATAGCAACCACTCTTCATCCTAAGTGCCTAGAAACTGAACTAGCCAGGGCTGCCATTTAATTTAATGATCACCAGGAAAGGCCAAAGCTCAGGATACATTAGTTGGGCAGAAATCTAGACTTGAAACTGAGGAGACAGAACCCCCTTGCTTGACCCTTGGAGCATCAAGAATTTACTCTTTCACCCCGTGGGCTTCATTTGCCTCATATGACTGTAACAGAAATCTCTGATCTTAAGTGTTTTATAAAGGAACAAAGTGTTTTAAATTTAACCACTAAATTGAAATGGTGGTTAAAAAAAAATACATGCACCAGCATAAGCTGCTAGATTTTTATTCTTTTTAACCCATGTGCCATTTTCACTAGCCCATTTGGAATGTAAAACTCTAAGAGGTATTGGAGAAAAATGTATAGAAACAGAGTACATGAAAATTGTAAGTTGTGAGATTTTGTTTAATGGCGATTTTTAAATCTCAAATCTGCATTGTCACTGCTACAAATAGTCAACAGTACAGGGATATAATATTGATTGTCATTATACTAACTCATTAAGGATGTCAAATCGAAAATGGATGAGCATGTAAATGTTGTAGTGGTGATGAATTTGAATGTTTGCTGCTCAATTTCTGGTGAAAAGAGATGCATTTACCATCTGGTAAGAATGATGGATAAGTCACATATATACATTGCATTTCCTGAATGTTAAATAGCAGCAACACTATGTAATTTTGTTAATCCTTTTCTAGGAGTAGAAGGATTTTGCAAAATGACAGGACTGCAAAGCAAGCTATTGAAAAGCAGAGAGAGAAGAGCAAAAGCGGCAGAAACAAACTCTGTGAAGGACCAGAAATAGAGCAGGCCGACAACTGGGGTTAAACACACGGCTTAGACAGGATATTCTTAGGCAACCCAGAGCTCATCGCATCTAAGCTTAACCTCAGGAAGAGCTGGTGCCTTCCTGGGATTTGGCTCTGCTCTCATCAGCATCTAGTGGAATCAGAGATAATAACGGCTACTCCATTTCAGTGCGGAAAATCTAGTAAAGAGTGTTCATCTCTTTGAGGACCAGAGAAGGAAATAATCCCTGGAGTGGGGTGAGGGTGAGGTTCTGTCTGTAAGCAAACATGGCAAAAACGTATGATTTTAACTGAATGCCCATCATTCTGTCATGTTTCTTTTTCAGCACCGGTGAAGGTAAATCTTTGCAACTCAGTTGAATACAGTGGGAGACCCCAAACAAATTCCAAAATCCCATCAGTGGCGTGACTAGGTAACCGGCAGGAGAGTGTGTGTCTTCTCAGCTACTGCAGGCGACAAAGAGGTACTGTTTCCATCTGGAAACACTTCCCAGAAGAAATGGCCTCGGCAGTTTCTTGTGAGCTCAGGTAAGTGAGTTCTTAGTGTTCAGCTCCAGCAAACTGTGATTCTGTATTGGTGCTTCTTGCTAACCTGTGTTTAGGAAGAGAAAACCAGCAGCATTATAGGTACTCCTCCAGCTAAATCCCGTCCATGATGCTTTATGACTCTGGAAGCCTGGCAGATGAGAAAACCAAACAGTGCTTGCTCAAGGCCATGCAGTTCTTTTCACTAAATATTCATTGAACAAAACCTTCCTGCTAATCATGTGCTGCCTTCCAGAAGCAGAGATGAGAAGATCCTGCCCTGCCTGGAGTCATAACCAGTCAACGCCAGGAACTGAGCCTGGTCTGGAGGGCTTTTCCCTCTGGCAGGCTTTGGGTAGCTTCCCTTTCCAAAAATCACAGACAGAGCAGTGGTGCTAATACTAATAGCCAAGGTATCTGAGCACCCACGGCGGGTCAGGCTCTTGCAAAAGGACTCCATGGGTGTTCTTTACAGTCCTTTTGACAATCTTGAGGGGAAGTATGTGAACGCCACAGATGCAAAAACAGACTAGGGGCAGTGAAACAACTTGCTAGAGGCCATTCAGTGATTAGGCAGACTCAGGTCTGGAGCCAGGAATGTCTGACCCCAAGTTCTATGTTCTGAGCCACTGTCCTAGACCAGTGCTTCTCAATCTTCTAATGCTGCGACCCTTTAGTACAGTTCCTCATGTTGTGGTGACCCCTAGCCATAAAATTATTTTTGTTGCTACTTTATAACTATAATTTTTGCTACTGTTATGAATCGTAATGTAAATATCTGATATTAGGCAACCCCTGTGAAAGGGTCATTCAACCCCCAAAGGGGTCGCAGCCTACAGGTTGAGAACCGCTGTGCTAGACGATCACCACCATCCACTAACTCCTTCCTCCACCTCGTGTCCCGCACGTGGACTCAGCTAGAGGGGCAGAATCTCAGCTCCAGCACTCTTTCACATCCACCATGAGAGTGAGAAAACGAGCCCATTTCATCTGTGGACTCTGCTTCAGATCTGCTGAGATTGGTCCTTGCTCCACTGCATGGGCAGAGGAGCGCAGACACAAAGAGAAGAAGTTCTTTCAGTGACCGAATCTCCTCAGAATGTGCCCTCATTTATTTCTTCAGCTTCCACCCACATTGCATTCTGGATCAGCAGTAAAGCCTATAACCTCTCTCCAGCACCCTCCTGCCGTTTGCTGGACTTTTTAATGAACATTTAAAAGCTAAATGTATTATAGATTAAGATGTAAGTAGAGTGTGCTTTAATATGTGCAAACACGGCTTGGCACCTGTGGTTCAAGTGGCTAAGGCGCTAGCCACATACATCTAAGGTGGCGGGTTTGAATCCCCAGCCCGGACCCACCAAAACAACAAGGACGGCTGCAACCAAAAAATAGCCGGGCATTGTGGCAGGTGCCTGTGGTCCCAGCTATTTGGGAGGCGGAGGCAGGAGACTGGCTTGAGCCCAGGAGTTGGAGGTTGCTGTGAGCTGTGATGCCATAGCACTCTACCCAGGGGGACAGCTTGAGGCTCTGTCTCAAAAAAAAAAAAAAATGTGCAAACACACACACACAAGCAAATGCACAAATTCACAGGGATGGTTACCAGGCCCCACGCTAACCACAAGATACAGTGATGAGAAATTCTTTGACAGGTACATGGTTTTTTAATTCTTTGCCATGAAAAATAAAACAAAATGTTTAAAATATTACATATTCCAAATTAGAGCTTGAATGAATGAGAATCTAAAGAATCTTTTTCCATCATACTTTTTACACTCCTTTCATTAAAATAATGAAATACTTTATCCTGAAGAGTGGTTGTAAGATAAGAGACTAGGCAAGCAGGCAGTTTTTTGTAGTGGAGGAGCAGAGGCTTGGGTATGTGGTCACTGTCAGGGGCCGATGTACTGGTGACAGAGCTGAAATGATACTCGAGTCTCTGGACCTGAAGTCTAATACCTTTACCTTGAAGGCTTCACGTCTTATGGGGATCTGGAGAAGAGGTTTCAGAGACAGCGCTCCTTCCAATTATCAGCTGTGCTCTGTCTCCTTACATCTGAGCTGTCGCCAACAGTAACAGGGAGGTGACCCACGAAACCACCCCCAGGCCTGTCTACATGTTGCCTGGCTTCCTTGTTTAAAGCTAAATTTTTATTTTTAAAAAAAAAACATATTTTAAGGGAGTAAAATACTTTATCTTAAGGTGTGAATTACTTCATAAACTTTAAGAAAGATAGTTTTACTTTGGGCCTAAGGAAAACCCGAGCAAGGCTGGGCATGGTGGCTCATGCCTGTAATCCTAGAATTCTGGGAGGCCAAGGCAGGTGGATCACCTGAGCTCACCTGGTGGATCATTGACAACAGCCTGAGCAAGAGTGAGACACTGTCTCTACTAAAAATAGAAAAAATTAGGGGGGTGGTGCCTGTGGTCAGTGGGTAGGGCACCGGACCCATATACCGAGGGTGGCGGGTTCAAACCTGGACCCGGCCAAACTGCAAAACAAAAAAATAGCTGGAGGTTGTGGCAGGCGCCTGTAATCCCAGCTACTCGAGAGACTGAGGCAAGAGAATCACTTAAGCCCAAGAATTGAAGGTTGCTCTGAGCTATGACACCACAGCACTCTACCCAGGGTGATAGCTTAAGGCTCTGTCTAAAAAAAATTAGTCAGAGGTTGTGGGCACCTGTAGTCTCAGGTACGCAGGAGCCTGAGGCAAAAGGTTCACTTGAGCCCAAGAGTCTGAGGTTGCTGTGAGCTATGATGATGCCATGGCACCCAACCCAGGGTGACAAAATGAGACTCTGTCTCAAAAACAAACAAAAAACAACAACAAAACCCACAAGAAGAAAACCTAAGCAGAGCAGGCTTACACCTCTGAACAAATCCTCACAATTTGCATGCAAGTAGCCAGCCATAACCTATGGGAGGTAGATCCCGCCCACTGCTCACCAGCTGAGGGGCGTGGAGCCAGTGACTTTGCCTCTCCACCCTCAGTGACTCCCCTGGCTGTGTGGACACAGGAGTGGAGGTGGGGGGCCTAATGTGGAGACTCTTGTTGGAGCTCTGCTGATGGAGGGGTGCTGGAACAGAGGAGCAGGGGAGATGTGGTGGGACTAAGGGTACACATCATAGAGCTAGTGCACAGCTTTGCAGGCCCAGGGCTAGCAAGGTGTCGTTAAGGACAAGTCCTAGGTCTGAGTGACAGAAGGGCCACTTCTCCTCTGAGAGGGAGGCAGTCTGGATGATGCCATGGGGTCTTCTAAAAACTATGTCCTCTCTTGGGCCTAAGAACAATGCTGCTTCCCACGGTAACTAAAGATATGTGGAAGAAAGAGGATTTGGGATGTGTGACTGTGTATCTCACTTTGTTCACCGATGAGCTTTCCACTCCTGCCTCCCTGCAAGCCTGTGTCCATGTAGCCAGTGGAGTCATCATAGAACAAACATCAAATGTTCAAAACTCTCCAATGGCTTCCCAGTGCCTGAAAACTTGATCCAAATTCTTCAGCAGGCCCAAAAGGCCCTCCAGGAGCTTTCCTTGCCCATCCTCAGCCCTCATTCTTGGCCTCTGTCCTATTACTCACTGGGATCCACTCCCAGGGCTCTGGCCTCAGGGCTTTTGCACTGCTGTTTCTTCTGTTTTGAACTCTGGTTCCCAGTTTTTCCTGGGGCTGGCTGCATCTCCTCATTCAGTCATCAGCTTCGATGTCAACCACTCCGTGAGGCCAGCTCTGCCCACCCACTAAGGTGACCATCCAGGTGCTCCCTATCTCAGCCCCTTGCTTTATGGACCTGTTCACATACAGGCTTGCTGGTGGACTGCCCCTCCTCCCCTGCTGTCATGTAGCATACATAAGGACATGTCTCTCGGCTCTCTACCTTATCCCTAGCATCTCAAGACAGAGCCTGGCACAAAGAATGAGCTCAAGAAATATTGGTTGGTGGCTTGCCTCCCGTAGCTCTGTGGTTAGGACACCAGCCACATACACTGGGGCTGGTGGGTCCAAACCTGGCCTGGGCCTGCTAAACAACAATGACAACTACAACAACAACAACAACAAAATAGCCAGGTGTTGTGGCAGGTCCCTGTGGTCCCAGCTACTGGAGGCTGAGGCAAGAGAATTGCTTAAGTCCAAGAGGTGGAGGTTGTTGTGAGCTGTGATGTCGTGGCACTCTACCAAGGGCAACATAAACTCTGTCTCAAAAAAAGATTGGTCAGTGAAAGGAACGAATGACTGAATGAATGATTCCAAAAAAGGGATAGGGGCCTGCGAAGTTATTTTCTCCTCACAATGCTTTGGCAGCGTTCTTTATATCCTCTAGCACCAGCATCGCCTGGGAGACGCCACCCCAAACCTACTGACTCAGCATCAGCAACATCCCCAGGTGACTGGTGTGCACATGAGAGTGGAAGAAGCTCTTTCTAGAGCACTGATTCTCACATGTGCCTGCACACTGGCATCACCAGGTGAGTTTTAAAAACCAGTGATGCTGGTGGGGGATGTTGGTAACACTGGGGGCTATGCATGGGTGCCGGGTGTGCAGGACATCTCTGTGCCTCCCTCTCAACTCTGCTTCAAGCCTAAAACTACTCTGAAAAATAAAGTCTTTTAAAAAACAATGAACACAGATGCCTGGGCCACTCCCCCAACCCCTCCATGATTCTGAGTGAATCTGTTCTTGGGGCAGCCCAGACTTCCCAGCTGATTATGAGGCGCGGCCGCTGTCAAGAACTTGCTAATGTCTGACATTTTTTTCGATTGGGAAGCAGGAAGCAGAGCTCAGGGGATGGTCAGGCTTGATGAGAGTATGAGGAGAATAAAGGAGATACGTGATTGCCTCCCTGTCCTCCGAGGGCCAGCAGGACACTCCTTCACCTTTATTGGTTATGGGTGGGTTCCTTTCCCTTGGTTCCCAAGGTGCTCCGCCCTGTTTTCCTTTTGTTCAAGAAGCTATCAGGGTCAGAGCGAGCTCAAGACCCGTGTGTGCAGACTAAACGGTAAGCCGTTCCCATCATCTATGCCTTGATGTAAATGCAGTAACCAGATAGCACAGCCAGTGGGCCTGGGGCCGTGGCAGGGAGGCCCACATGTGCACCACACGGGCTGGCTCACTCCCACCTCCTGCTGCAATTCTCTCTCCCTCCCTGGTTTCTTGGCTCCTTGTCCTCCAGAGCTGCCTCTTGGGGGTGGGGGAGGGAGAAGTCATTCACCTCAGGGCTTCTCATGCAGTTGCTCATTTTGCCCTGCTGCCTTAAATCCATGTGCCCAGCCTCCGGTGACAGCCACTGTGCCTGCCTGCACTGTGAGCAGGCCTTACAGCATGTTAATTTTATTTTTTTAATTACTAACTGAATTAAAATAGACTGAGAGGAAAAGGTGATCAGAACTCAGCCCTGGGTCTCTTCTTGGCTGATTGTGCAAGATTCTTCCAGGGCCTTGCAGAGACCCCCCACCTACCCAGCTAGGCCTCTTTCAGGCAGGAAGGGGAGATTCTGGAAAATTTTATGAAAGCCAGGGGGTCTTCCGCAAGAAAAGTGCTGAGAGAGTTTTAGGTATATATTTAGGGCCTTGTTGTCCCTGCTCACAACTGTTGGCTCTCCAGATACTCTGAGTGTTATCCAAAGATCTGGAAAGGGTCCACAAACCCCAAATGAAAGAACACAATATTTTTTATATTTAAGAATTCAAACTCACAAACTCATAAGCCTTCAGAAGCCAGGCTCATGAAAAAAATATAAGTGAATAATTGGGTCAGTGGGTACTAAGGAACAGTGGGAACTACAGTGGAAATGAAGCATTTAAAGTCATTTCAGGCTCCGCACCCATAGCACAGTGGTTAAGGCGCCAGCCACATACACCGAGGCTGGCAGGTTCGAACCCGGCCCAGGCCAGCTAAACAACAATGACAACTGCAAAAAAAAATAGCTGAGCATTGTGGTGGGTGCCTGTAGTCTCAGCTACTTGGGAGGTTGAGGCAAGAGAATCACTTAAGCCCAAGAGTTTGAGGTTGCTGTGAGCTGTGATGCTATAGCACCCTACAGAGGCATAGACTCTATCTCAAAAATAAATAAATAAGTCATTTCAAAAATTGACCAAATAAAATACATACACTCTACTGAGGCATAAACTCTGTCTCAAAATAAATAATAAATAAATAAATAAAGTCATTTCAAAAATTGCATTATTACTAGATAGACCAAATGAAATATATCTTCTGGGCAGCGCCTGTGGCTCAAAGGAGTAGGGTGCTGGCCCCATATGCCAGAGGTGGTGGGTTCCAGCCCTGACCAAAAACTGCAAAAAAAAAAAAAAAGAAAGAAAGAAAGAAATACATCTTCAAGCTAGATTTAACTCATGGGCAACCTACGTGTAGTGCAAGAGGTTGAAGCTGGAGAGGTTTGCATCAGATTTGGAGAGACTCAAGGAAAACCGAGGAGCCACAGGTAACTGAGACATGCCCTTTATTCAGCTTGTGGAGTGAGCAAGCGCAGCAAGACTGCCGGGCCGGGGCGGGGAGGGGAGGGGGGAAAGCCTTATATATCCACCAAAACAACAGCAGCTCTGAGTCAAGCACTCATTACATAAGAATGACATAATAGTGCTCAATCATGGTTACTTAAGATAATATGGCACCTGCCGGCCTTTAGGCAAGAGAGCCTAAGCAACTCAGCTTCCCCACACTATGTATATTCAGAATTTTCTAGGTCTTTACGCCTGCCCCCACCCTCCACCTGCTGCCAATCATTTCTGTGGGGGCAGGAGCCTCTTCTCTTCAGTCTTACTTGATGAGAGTTCCCTCAGTTCTTTTCTTCCATGCTCTTTTTTTTTTTTTTTAGAGACAGTCTCACTTTATCGCCCTCAGTAGAGTGCTGTGGCGTCACAGCTCACAGCAACCTCCAACTCCTGGGCTTAGGCAATTCTCCTGCCTCAGCCTCCTGAGTAGCTGAGACTACAGGCACCCGCCACAATGCCTGGTTATTTTTTTGTTGCAGTTTGGCTGGGGCCGGTTTCGAACCTGTCACCGTCCGTATGTGGGGCTGGTGCCCTACCCACTGAGCCACAAGTGCCACCCTTCTTCCATGCTCTTGTCAGTTCTGCCAGTAGTCTGCCCCGCTCAAAGGCTCAATTAAACATTGTTATAACCCAGCCCTCTTTCCCCTGCCCACTCCTGTTCCCCCCACCACCACCTGCACCTGTTCCCCCCACCCTCTCCAGCCCATTTCCCTCCTCCTCCCTTCTCCCCCCAGAGTTGACTCCAGGAACAAGGCAAGTTCCTCCTCCCCCCAGGGTGGCCGAGAACACATTCCCAGGCCCCCTTCTTTCTCCTAGGGTTGCCAAGAACAAGCTTCAGGTACAAGGGAAAAAAGTCCCAAGTTTCACAAAACCCCCAAGTTCTCAGTAGATGAACAATGGTGGAAAACTCACTGAGACTTGATTAATTACTATTGTATAACCATAACCATTGTGATATGAAATGTGCCCATTGTCACCTGAAACTGTATTAATTATTGTTCCATTGCTGTATCTATGGCTACCTGAGTTGTAACCCCCTTTAACCAGCCACGTTTCACTTCTGTAATATGCTTACACAAAGCCTATAAAAGGTAACTCACACTCTCACCGGGTGCTGACTGTCTCTCGGAGCAGCAGCCCCTGCAGCAGGTAAAATAAATTACCAATTAATTAACCTAAGTGGGGGTCCGAGTCTATTTTTCCAGGTCCCCTAAGTTATTTCAACATCACTTTTTCCATGAAGCATCCCAGAGAGCCCCAGAGATACAGCCAGACTCACCTTTTCCCTGCTCCACTGCCTAACCCCGTATGCTGGGGGGGTTGGACCTCCAGTGAGCCACGTGCCATGCCGAGGCCACTGTGTGTTCTCTTCATCCTAACTCCATTGTCAACCTTAATCCCCAAGCTGTGTCTAGTGACCAGAAGATGTTTTGCTTCCTAAGGGACATTTGGCAATGTCTGGAGACATTTTTGATGGCCACAAAAGTTCTGGAGGGAAGGAAGCCTACTGGCATCTAGTGGGCAGGGGGCAGGGCACTGCTAAATGCCCTACAAAGCACAGAACAGCCTCACAACAAAGGATTATCTGGCTGAAATGTCCACTGTACCAAGGCTGAGAACTGTTCTCATGGTCCTGGATAAAGCCTCTAAGGGCAGGCCCACAGCATGGTTAATGCGATGCTCCCAGGGTGTAGGACCCAGGGTCTGCTGTGCAGTAGCACTCAACACTGGCGTGGTAAAGGGTTTAATGGTAGCAGGTGGTGGGAGGGGAATAGGTCTAAAGAGAGAGACCCAATTTTTAGCCCCAAACAGTGCATAGCTGAGTCGAGAAGGAGCCCACATACACGATCAGCTCTCCTCAGGCAGACAACACAACCAGGGGCTAACAACTGTGCAGTGAGTATGCTCGGGAGGGGCCTCACCAGTTTCGGAAAGGGGCATTACAATTGGGTGTTCATTTTTTTGTTTGTTTTTTTGGAGACAGAGTGTCTCTCTGTTGCCCTGAATAGAGTGCCATAACTTACAGTAATCTCAAACTTCTGGGTTTGAGTGATTCTGTTGTCCTAGCTTAGCTTCCTGAGTGGCTGAGAGTACAGGTGCCCACCATGATGCCTGGCTAGTTTGTGTGCATACGCAAACATATATATGCATATATATGTATGGGTTTGGGGGGGTTGTTTTGTTTTGTTTATTTGAGTAGAGATGGAGTCTCACTGTTGCTCAGACTGGTCTCAAACTCCTAAGCTCAAACATTCCACACACGTTGGTCTCCCAGAGTGCTAGGATTACAAGTATGAGCCACCCTAGCCAGCCTGGGTGTTCGTTTTAGTTGGCTCTTTATTTTTTTTTCCTTTTTCCTTTATTAAATCTCTTTGGATTGCAAGGACAGAAATGCACTCAGGACTCTTTGAGAGGTGGAAGATTTACTGCAAAGAGATACATGGATGAAAACGCAGGCCTTGGGAAGAGCAGAGCATCTGTGGGAAGGCTGGGCCAGACCATCACTCTGGAACCTTCCATTAAGAGATATAGATATAGGCTCAGCACCCAAGATCAGTGGTTAGGGCACCAGCCACATACACTGGAGCTGGTGGGTTCGAACCCAGCCCAGGCCTGCTAAACGACAATGACAACTGCAACAAAAAAATAGCTGGGTGTTGTGACGGGCAACTATAGTCCCAACTACTTGGGAGGGGCTGAGACAAGAGAATCACTTAAGTCCAAGACTTTGAGGTTGCTGTGAGCTATGACACTATGGCACTCTACTGAGGGTGACATAGTGAGACTCTGTCTCAAAAAAAAAAAAGATGTAGCTATAGAGGGACTTTATCTAACAAATGCAATCAGTGTAACCTAATTCTTTGTACTCTCAATGAATCTCAAACAATATAAAAAATAATAATAAGGGTGTGTCTGTGGCTCAAAGGAGTAAGGCGCTGACCCCATATGCCGGAAGTGGTGGGTTCAAGCCCAGCCCTGGCCAAAAACTGCAAAAAAATAAAATAATAATAATTAAAACAAAATAAAATGCCAAAAAAAAAAAAAAAAAGGAAAGAGATGTAGCTCTAGCCCCGTTGCTTCTCTCCACACTAATTTTTCCACTTTTTCATTTCCAATGGCCTAAAACTATTTCCACTGGGACCATCCTTTTTCACTTAAATTTTAGATCAGAAATTTGGTTCATAAATACAATTTTTGTCCATATCAAATGGCATCGATGATAGCTTCTGACACGGCAAGGTTTCTTCTGTGGACTTTATTTTACCAAGTTCATTTTCCACATTCATCCAGACTTTCTGCTGCCCCTTCACCTGGGACCCTACAGGACCAATTTATCCACCTGCTGCAGTGCCTAGGCCCACAATTCTCTTTAGGGGTCTTCCAAAACGTTTTAATTTGGGAGGGGGAGGGGGGAGGAAGGGTGATCGGTGTAACGGGCACAATGTTAGGCTATATGACATATCTCCCGGGTGAGGGGCACAACTTCAACTTGGACTTCACCTAGCAAATGCACACAATGTAACCTAATCATCCGTACCCTTGTATTAATCTAAAATACAAAAGTTTTATTTTAATATCCTTTAAAAGCAGAAGAAAATAATATAAAAGTATAAAATAATGAATCTGGCCTGGGTCATATTCATGGTTATGCCAATGCAGTCATGCCATCTAATTTTCACTTTATTTTCACGGAGAGTGGGGGCCACGACGGCACTGCCCCTCACAGCACTTCCAGCCCTCTCTCCTCTCAGGCGCGGCCCCCACCACTGAGCAGCGCTTCTGGTTCTTAATGAAAATTCCACAGAGAATCCCCTGGAGACATTTTGAGTACAAACATGTAACTGAGAGGTACTCAGACTTTGATGAATTTTCCTCAGGAAAGGGTTTTCCGGAACAGACTCCATTAAGTCAAGTTAATTCCTTGATCAATTTTCTATAAAGCTCACTTAAACTATTTCCAATTTTTGCACTTTTTCATTTCCCATTGACTGAACACTATTTTCATTGGAACCAACTCTTTTTCGCTTAAATTTTAGATCAGAAATTTGGTTCATGGATCAAATTTTTGTCAGCATCAAATTGCACTAATGGTAGCTTCTGCCTTGGAAAGTTTTCTTTTGTGGGGTGTTGGGTTTTTTGCTTTTTTTTTTTT
>NW_003852406.1:21717859-21719201 GCF_000181295.1 Otolemur garnettii
ACAGCTCACAGCGACCTCCAGCTCCTAGGCTCAAGCAAGTCTCCTGCCTCAGCCTCCCAAGTAGCTGGGAATACAGGCATCCGCCACAATGCCTGGCCATTTTTTTGGTTGCAGCCATCATTGTTGTTTGGCAGGCCGGGGCTGGGGATTTGAACCCGCCACCTTAGGTGTATGTGGCTGGCGCCTTAGCTGCTTGAGCCACAGGCGCCGAGCCAGTGTGTTGGTTTTTGTATGCATTGGATGAAAGACTTCAAAGTTGCTTGGTTTAAATCATGAGAAAATTGTGACTATTCATGAGACAGAGAGTGACCCAGGACAGGAGGCTGAGTAGAAGAGAGCAGAGGTTAGCAGCCTTGTTAAGTTGCTGAATGCACCAGGAAGGTCAGAGAGTCCCGAAGAAGTGGGGAGAAACAAGTGGTGGGATCAAACTGTTTTCTGTTCCACTCATCTTTGTTTATCATGTCTGTGTTATAGGTCCCTCAGCTGTCCTTGGGTAAGAAGTCCTGTGTTATAAAATGTGACTGCCTAGAGCTGCCGCTGAACCCAGTGGCGAGAGTCAGGGTTGCTTAGAAAGCAGACAAAGCAAAGGAACCAGGTGACTGGGGCTGTGGGAAGAACAGTCTCCCTCTGTGCAGTCCTCCCGTTGGGAATGACTTCCCTGCAATTTCTAAACGGCGCAGGGGGGGCAGGCAGTCTCGCCTTTAACTTATGGATGAGGGAAGAAAATAAGGGTAGGAAAGTGGGCCTTCTTGTTTCAAACCCAGTGATTCTCCCATGATGCCTCCCAGTCTCTCAACCTCTCAAAGGGGTAGCCAAGGTCTGCACAACACTTTCTAGTTGGCAGAGGTCTCCCGGCTGGCTTCCCTGGCTCCCCGTGTTCCTGGAGCCTGCAACAACAGTACCAATGGAGGCCCACCTGACCCGTATCTAAATATTTCCAAGTTATTCACCAGCTCCCTCCAGGATGCTGCCGGCTGCCTCCTCCCCTGGGGCACAGAGATACATTACATATTAAGCCTTAAAAATTGGTGTGTCTGGAGAGTCGGAGCACCACTGTTTGCCCCGAGGTACGTTTTTGTTTTCTGAAAAATTTCTCTTGGGACTGCCATCCTTGCTGCTGGGGGCTGCACCACCCCTGCTGCCGCCTGAGCAGAGGGAAGAGGGGACACAGTGCCAGTCAATTCAAGGAAAGTTATTCACCAAGCTCACGAACCCTTAAAGGAGAAATGTTTTCGGCTCGGCGCCAGCCACATACACCTAAGGTGGCGGGTTCGAATACAGCCTGGACCCGCCAAACAACAATGACGGCTGCAACCAAAAAATAGCCGGGCGTTGTGGCAGG
>NW_003852406.1:21719288-21722805 GCF_000181295.1 Otolemur garnettii
GCCATAGCACTCTATCTAGGGGGACAGCTTGAGGCTCTGTCTCAAAAAAAAAAAAGGAAAAATGTTTTCTTTTCCTACCCTGAAAAATATACCTTTATAGTAATAAAATTAAAAAATAATTGTTTTTCATGGGACTAAGAACTGATTTTGATATGACTGAAAATTAGTAAAATATCAAAGATGACCACGCTTAATCACTGCTTTGTATGTCTGAGTGCTCGGTTGATGGGCTAATGATGGTTAAATGAATAATAAAATAAACATACATGTAAGTTATACATTATTCATTTATTTCACAATATGCATCTCCCTTTATTTCAGCAAAATTACTGATTATGTTGTAATAACAAATTGTTTTTACCATTCTATTGGCAGAAGTGCCAAATGAGGAGACTTTTCTTGAGTCGCTGTTCTTAGACAGTTTTTTATTAAATCCAATTTTCTGAGACAATAGAAGCTGGGGTTATCAATATACTGTATTACTTGTATTCCTTAAAGTAGTATTTAGATTCATAAATAAGCCATACACTTTACATAGCATGTTGAAGCTGCATCATGGGATCCTATGTGATAACTTATCATTATCATAGAAAACAGTACATAAGATCGAATTTTTTTCATATGAATTTTTCATAGTTTTCAACATCTCTTTCTCTCTCTGTTTTTTTTTTTTTTTTTTAAAAAGACAGAGTCTCACCCTGTCACCCTAGGTGGAGTGCCATGGCATCATAGCTCACAGCAACCCCAAACTCTTGGGCTTAAGCAATCCTCTTGCCTTAGCCTCCTTAGTAGCTGGGACTACAGGCATCCACCACAACACCCGTGGTGTTCATCCCAGATAATGATTTGTTTTAAGCTGGACACAGTCGCTTGCACCTATATTCCCAGTTACTCAGGAGGCTGAGATGGGAGGTCTGCCTGAGCCCAGGAGTTGGAGCTTTATTACCCACACCCCCAAAATTCATCTTAGATGTTTGGCTAGTTTTTCTAGCTAGTTTTTAAAATAGAAAAACCTGGCTAGTTTTCATTCTTGCTCAGGCTGGTCTCAAACTCCTATGCTCAAGCAATCCACCTGCATTGGCCTCCCAGAGTGCTAGGATTACAGGGATGAGCCACCTCGCCTGGCCTCAGTGTGTCCTGAAGCATTGTCTAGCTTGGTGCTTCTCAGAATGCCCTTTTAGATGATGTTTGTTGCTGTCTGTGATGAGAAAGGGAGGTTGTGAAAGAATGTGCCACTAAACACACTGCTCAATTCAGCTGCTACTGTTTGGTTTTTTTTAGACAGTCTCACTATGCTGCCCTGGGTAGAGGGCCATGGCGTCACAGCTCACAGCAACCTCAAGCTCTTGGGCTTAAGTGATCCTCTTGCCTCTGCCTCCCAAGTAGCTGGAACTATAGGTGCCTGCCACAAGCCCCAGCTATTTTTTGTTGTAGTTGTCATTGTTGCTCAGCTGGCAGGGGCTGGGTTTGAACCCGCCAGCCTCGGTGCATGTGGCCGGTGCTGTAACCACTGCTATGGGCGCTGAGCCAGCTGCTACTTTTTCATAGCAAGACTTTCTCAGTGGAGGAAGCAGTATGTTGACTTACATTCCTGAATCAGCATTAAGAATCCGTGTAGCATCTCTTCTGTCCTTCTTCCATATTTTTCAATGCTAAGATATTATGAAGAAAACCAAAAATACCAGTATTTTGGTCATTTGTTCAAATCTCTTTTCAATTAAGACTCTGCCTTAATCTGCCAGAAAATAGTCTCTGTAAACAGGGCTGTTTGAATGAGACTCTTCCCCTTAAAGGTCATATGAGCATTTTATTTCTTTTCTCTAATTTCCTTACATTTTCTTGGAATGTCCCTTTTATTGCATATGTTATGTGCAGGTACTTCAAATGTATTTTAAAAAACAAACATTTTCTCTAAACAATTAAAAATATTTTCAATATTTAAAAAAAAGCTAGGCCTGCATTTTTCTTAAAATGACCTTTTGCTATAATTACTGATGAAAAACAATAGTTTTATATCAAATAATTATAGACAGCACAAATTCTAAAAACAATTTCATTTTCTGTCCAAGACCATGATTTGTTCTTTCTTTGAGGATCTTTCTCACTGACTCTGCTAGTCATCTGGTATTTTGTCCAAATTATATCCGACTGCTTTCAGGGCATTTTGCTGGCCTTCCCATCAAGGGTCTGAGAGGGGCTATAAGGTCAAACTTGTTATGTGTTTCATCAAGCTATCTGATCTTGGGACAGTTCCAGAAAGTATGGTATTTAATCATCAAATTTTCCAAAGAATGCTGTTGCATTGACACAGTTGAAGCCACATCTCCTAGTATGAATGGCACAGAGAATGCTGCTGCATTTTTGGCCAAAATTCTGGCTCACACTTTTTTTGACAGTCCTGTTAGTGGCATTACCATATGTTCACCTTCAACACTTAAAAAATCAGTGCCCATAATTGAACATTATTTATTCAGTTTGTCACTTAAATCAAAACTTTTATTCCCTGAAAAAGGTGTAAAGCCAACTAAATATTCCTTAATTTTGACTTTGTTTTCTTTTCCTGTAGTTCAAAATGGGTGCAATAAACATTAGTCATTCAGTGCGGCTTCTGTCCCTGAAACAGAAGTAGTATTTGTATTGAGCAATATTTACTTTAAAAAAAAATTTATGTGTAAGTTTTTCTCTCATGTTTTACTCACCAAATTAATAATCTCATTATGAATTCTACATCCTAGATAATTATTTGTTCATCCCAGATAACCATTTGTTTCAAGCGGGACATAGTGGCTTGCACCTGCATTCTCAGCTACTCAGGAGGCTGAGATGGGAGGATTGCCTGAGCCCAGGAGTTGGAGCTTGACTACCCACACCCCCAAAATTCATCTTATATGTATGGCTATTTTAGCATCAAAATTTAAAGTTGATGGATTTAAACTTAGGCTTCATTATTTTATTTTCCACATATATTATGCCATTAATGCTTCTTCTGTCTCAAATAAAACATAATGCTTGATGAATATTGAGCACATTGAACAATGCCATCAATGTCTCCCATCCTTGTTTATTTATCTTTATTGAAGGCCATAATGATTTGCTGTTAATTCATTCCCTTTCTCTGTTTCTAGTAATTGTGTGTGTGTGTGTTTGGGTTATAGGCCAAACCTGTTCATCTTTGTTGTTGGCAGCTTTTAAACTTCATCCAGATTGCCTCTTTCAAGATTTCTATTTCTTTTTCTTTTTTACTCTTTTATTTTTGAGTTCCATTTTCATAATTTGTACCATAATCTCTATTTTTACTTATTCTCAACAATCCAAGGGATTAAAAAACAAAATTAAGTATACTAAGAGTATAACATGTGAATATATTTTCATCATAAAAATATAAATTAAATCAATTGTAAAGATTAACTTTTTAAAAGGCACGGTAACATAAAATTATTTTATTAAAATATTAAAATGGGGCTTAGCGCCTGTGGCTTAAGTGGCTAAGGTGCCAGCCACATACACCTAAGGTGGC
>NW_003852406.1:21722995-21725452 GCF_000181295.1 Otolemur garnettii
AAAAAAAAAAAAAATTATAATGGATGGAACTGGAAAATATTTTTCTTAGTAAAGTATCTCAGGAATGGAAAAAAAAACATCCAATGTACTCAGTACTACTGTGAAACCAATTTACAATCACTCACACATGCATGTGAAAAACGTAACACAACTATAGCCTAAGGATAAAGGAGAGAAGGAGAGGGAGAGGGTAAGGGAGGGGGTGGGACGATAGAGGGAGGGTTGGTAGGGGGACCACACCTATGGAACATATTGCAAATACCAGTTGGATTCATCAGGTGTAGAGCAGAAACGTCTTAATCCTATAATTGGGTAAAAGTGGTGAAGGCTGTGTTGCTTTAGTGGGATGTAAGCATTCCAATTTGTACAAATAATCAACACATTTAATCTTATGATGGCATAAATGTATTTATGATCTATGTATAAATGACAATAAAAAAACTTAAAAAAATGAAAAAATAAATAAAATAAAATACTAAAAATTATCTAATAAAGGTAAAAGGCAAAATTATAAGTAGATTATGTTAAAAGTTAAAATCGAGATTACTTAAATAAATCTGGAATTGTCAATCTAACTTTTTAAAATTATAATTAAATTTTATTAAACATTTTATAAAAATAAAACCACTTGTGGTTCTAGCATTCAGGGGCTAACTAGTTGGCAATGTAAGGCATGGTATCAGGACATCTCTGTGGAACCTTTCCTGATTCCTGAACACATCAGGTTTGCCAAAGAATAACTGCTAATTTTTATTGATCGCTGACTGTGTGTTCTAAGAGCCCAATCAAATAGGAGGGATTACTCACGTTTTTAGGGTAGGAAAATAGGCTTTTCGGGATGTCCTCAGCTGGTGAAAGAGCAGAGAATCAGGATGTGAACCAACTTTTTCTGACTGAGTCCCGCCCTAGAAAAAGTCCAGGGGGCAGGGCCCCTCACTGTTTCTGGGCAGCGGGGCGGCTTTTTGTGTCCTCACACTGATGCCACAGCAGCTCCTTCTGGCTGCTGGAATCCAGGCCGGTGAAGGACCAGCGCCGGCCCGGGCGGCAGCGGCGTTAGGTGGGGGCCAGAGCGACACGCGGGCGCCACCTGCAGGGAGCGGGAGCCACCTGCAGTCCCCTCACCGCCCCGGAGGACAGAGCCTGAAGATGCCAGGGCTTAGGCCCTGGGATCCCGCTGGGAAGGAGGACCCTCGCCGCTCTCTGCACCATCTTCTGAGTTGTCCCTTTGCACTTCTTCCTTTGGCAAAAGGAAAGTTCTTTCCAGTGTCTAACCACGATCCTTCAGGCTGCAAGGGAAGAAGCCCTTTGCATCACAAACAGGACAGGGCAACCCAAGCGTGTGTGTGAGAATTGATTATTTAAGAGACAGGGTCTTGCTCTGTCACCCAGGTAGCGTGCAGAGGTACTGTCATAGCAGCAACCTCAGACTCCTGGGTTCAAGGGATCCTCCTGCCTCAGCCTCCAGAGAAGCTGGGAGTATAGGCATCTACCATTACTCTCAGCTAATTTTTGAAAAATATGTTTTCTTTTTAGAGATGAAGTCTTGCTTCCAAACATTTTTCTGCAGCTGCTTCCTGGGGTTTCCAGAGATACAGCTCCCTGGAAATGCATCAAGGAGTTCCGGTCCCATTCAAGCGTGCCTAGTTCCTCTCCCTACAACACCAGGTCACAGCCATTTCCTTGCCTTGGGAAAACTCAGTATGCCAGTGTGTATGTGTGTGTCTCCAGAATCCTGTTACCAAATAACGCCCCATAACCCTCACAAGCAACGGGGGAGGTCAGGATTGTTATCATTATTCAGATAAGGAAACTGAGGAAAAGGGAGATGATGTGATGTGAGGTTTTCCACAGAGACAAGGGCAGGCTGGAAATGAACTAGAGATCTCTAGATCCCAAGCCTAGGGGACCTCCTGCCAAACACTGACTCCCTTTGTGGGAAAGGAGGGGTGCCATCTGTGTGTAAGTGGGGATCTGTGTGAGTGCACGTCAGCCCTGGTGAGCACTCACAAGCTTTGTAAAAGTGAGTGACTGGGGCAATTAGAAATTGTGATATTACGATAATTATTTATTGGTTTTCAACCACAGTTCCTGGCTTATCACTCCCCTAGCCCTTGTTACAGTCTTTTGTTATAATGTTGGGCGCACTCTGGGTCTTCAAAACAGGCCTCAGAAAAGAGAATCTCTCCCTTTGACCTCCTCCCTCCTTTCACAGGTTCCTTTTTCTCCCCAAGGCAGGAATCTTCCCTGCCTTTCTGTCTTGGAGATAGTCTTAAAGAAATTCTTTGACCTCCCTTATCTGCCTATAGGTCATTTCAAAAGGGCCCCCATCTCAGAAGGGGTTTGAAAGAGCTGCTGGGCTTGGCGCCTGTGGCTCAAGCAGCTAAGGCGCCAGCCACATATACCTAAGGTGGCGGGTTCGAATCCCCAGCCCGGGCCCGCCAAACAACAATGATGACT
>NW_003852406.1:21725614-21727912 GCF_000181295.1 Otolemur garnettii
AAAAAAAAAAAAAAAGAAAGAAAGAGCTGCTGCACAGACGTACCAAGAAGAATCAGAACAGACAGGCCTTGCTGAGTTTCCCACTCAGCCAGTTAGTGTGAGATCATGTCCTTTATATCCAAGCACTTTCCTGCATGTTTCTCAATCCTGCCTGGCCAATGCAGCCTCCATAAAAGTCCCCAGAAGGTGGGGTTCAGAGAGCTTTAGACAGCTGAACATGTAGGGGTTCTTGAGGGTAGCACACCCAGGCAGAGCACGGAAGCTCCACACCTCTTCCCCCATAACTCACCTTGCACATATCTTCATCTATATCCTTTGTAACCTCCTTCGTAATAAACCAGTAAACACAAGTAAGTGTCTCCCTGAGTTCTGTGAGACACTTGAGCAAATTAATTGAACCCAAGGAGGGGGTTAATTTAGAGCCAGCCAGCCAGAAGCACAGGTTACAACATGGGGCTTGTGATTAGTCTTGGAGACTGAGCCTTCAACCTGTGGGATCTGAAGCTATCTCCAGGTAGACAGTGTCAGAATGCAATTGGAGCACACTGGCTGGCGACAGGTGCACAACTGACCGGGGAAATCCCCACACATATTTGCTCACAAATCTTTTATGTTGATTGTTGTGATGTGACAGTAGAGGAAAAACACTTTCAGTTTGTGCTTTTTCTACTCAAATATCAGTTTTCAAAACAAAAAAGAAAGGACCTCACGTACCCCATACTATGTACAAAAATTAACTCAAAATGGATCAAAGTTCTAAATATAAATTTATCAAATGTCTAGAAGACATTTGATATATTATCAAATATATAGAAGAAAATACTGATGACCCCACTTTAGCCAAAGAGTTCTTAGATACCAAAAGCATAATCTGGCTGGGCGAGGTGGCTCGTGCCTGTAAGTAATCCCAGTACTTTGGGAGACCCAGGTGGGCAGACTGCCTGATCCCACAGAGTTCAAGACTAACCTGAGCAAGAGCAAGACCCCATCTCTAAAAGTAGCTGGGCGTTATGGCCAGTGTCTGTAGTCCCAGCTACTTGGGATGCTGAGGCAAGAGAATCACTTGAGCCCGAGAGTTAGAGGTTGCTGCGAGCTATGATGCCAGGACACTCTACTGAGGGAAACAAAATGAGACTCTGTCTTAAAAAAAATTATAATAATAGTGTATACAAGAAGAAAAAATAAATTAGACTTCATCATTATTAAACACTTTTTTTTGCAAAAGATACTAAAAATGAAAACACAAACCACAGATGGAGAGAAATTATTTAAAAATCATATATTTGACAAAGGACTATGAAAGATTCTATAATAAGAAAACAAATAACCCAACTAAAAATGGGCAAAAGATTTGAACAGATACTTCACCAAAGGAGAAATAAGAATGGCAAATAAGCACGTGAAAAGATGCCGAACAGCAATGTAAATTCAAACCACAGTGAAACAATCTGACTACTCAGAAATAAGGGAGTAGTCTGACAAATTATGGGGTATTTGTGCAAAAGTACATTATCCATCCTTCAAAAATTATATTTTACATTTCATCACATGAAAAACAGCTGTGGAACAATGTATTAAGTAAAAGGAAGAGAAGGGTTTTTTTGTTTTGAGACAGAGTTTCATTATGTTGCCCTTGGTAAAGTGCCGTGACGTCACAGCTCACAGCAATCTCAAACTCTTGGGCTCAAGTAATCCTCCTGCCTCAGCCTTCCAAGTAGCTAGGACTACAGGCACCTGCCACATGCCTGGCTATTTTTTTTGGCTGGGGCTGGGTTTGAACCCACTACCTCCAGCATAGGGGGCTGGCACCCTACTCCTTTCAGCCACAGGCACCACCTGTGCCTGGCTGTTTTTAGAGTTGGGGTCTTACTCTTGTTCAGGCTGATCTCGAACCCATGAGCTCAGTCAATCCACCTGCCTCAGCCTCCCTGAGTGCTAGAATTATAGGTGTGAACCACTGTGCCCGGCCAAGAAAGAGAATTTAAAGACACAAATATCCAAATTCAATTTCCAGTGAAGGAAAACCATATATATCTACAGCATGCATATATCAAACAAACACTGAAATACATTAAAATACAAATGGTGCTTGTTTAGGGGGATGATAGTTATAAGAATTTCAGTTTCTGGTGGCGCCTGTAGCTCAAGTGGCTAAAGTGCCAGCCACATATACCAGAGCTGGCAGGTTCAAATCTGGCCCAGGCCTGCCAGACAATGACAACTACAACCAAAAAATAGCTGGGCATTGTGGTGGGTGCCTGTAGTCCCAGCTACTTGGGAGGCTGAGGCAAGAGAATT
>NW_003852406.1:21728254-21782274 GCF_000181295.1 Otolemur garnettii
GCCACAACGCCTGGCCATTTTTTGGTTGCAGCCATCATTGTTGTTTGGTGGGCCCGGGCTGGGGATTTGAACCCGCTACCTTAGGTGTATGTGGCTGGCGCCTTAGCCACTTGAGCCACAGGCGCTGAGCCTGATGTCCACACTCTTACATCCCCCTTATTCATTCAGTCCTTCAGGTAGGAGATGCCATCCCAGAGCCCCAAAAGTTCTATACCTAAGTTTTCCCTCCCGACAGCCTTCTCCGAGGCTTCCTCCCTTGGGGAGTGCCCTCCTCCCCTGGCTGTCTCCCAGCTCTCTCCCTCCTCCTTTACTGCCACTCCTGATGCCATTCTGCTATAAGAGAGGTCTTTGGGGACTCCTTCCACCCTCCCCTTCCTTTCTGATGCTCATTCTGTCCCTGTGGGACACCGGGGCACCTAGACACCCACATCATTGGGCCCAAACTCTTCTCACAGACTCCGAACCTTGCTCATTCACCCATTCATGCCACGTGTGGTCATCAGGTGCCTGCAGCCAGGCAAAGCTGCGGGGCCTGGGGACCCAGCAGGGACTATAACAGCAAAGGGGCTGCTTATCATAAACCAGTAAACACAAGTACTAGAGGAGGAGTCAGACAATACATAAACGAGCCTGATAAATTACAGCATGCATTTTAACAAGATTCTCAAGGACACGCAAATGCACGTTAAAGTTTGAGAACCACACCTCACACCATTGGTTCTCTGAATGTGGTCCCCAGCCAGCAGTTCATTGTCTCCTGGGGGCTGTGAGAAGTGCAGCCTCTCAGTCCCAACCCTGACTGACTGAACCAGAAACTCTGGGTGGGGGGCAGGAGCCATACTTAACAAGCTCTCTAGGGGATGCTGCTATGGTCCCTTAAAGGGCCCCTAAAGGTTAGGGACCACATCTCACTTCTCTTGGTATTTGTATTACAAATCACCACAAATTTAGTGGTTTTCTTTAAGGAAAAACAAATTTATCATCTTATAATTCTGGAGGCCATGTGTCTGAGTTCAGTTCTACTGGGCTAAAATTAAGGTGGTAGCAGGGATGAATTCCTTTTGGAGGCTCTAGGGGACAGTTGCCTTGCCTTTTCCAGCTTCCAGGGGCTTCTTGCATCCCTTTGCTTGTGGCTGCATCACTCTAACCTCTACCATCACGTTTCTTTCTCTGACTCTGACCCTTAGCCTCTCCTTACAAGGACCCTTGTGATTACCGTGTTTCCCCGAAAATAAGACCTACCCCAAAAATAAGCCCTAACAGGATTTTTATGCATTTGTTAAATATAAGCCCTACCCCGATAATAAGACCTAGTGATGGGCGTGGATATGCAGCGTATCTGCATGGCATGGCAGATACGCTGCATAGCCACGCCCTGCATTTCAGAGTGGAGCAGTAAGGAAGACTGGAATGCCTTTTATCGGCCACAGCTCCTTTCTCCAAGCTGTTTGTACTTGCGCGTGCACAGGTAGTAACCGCAGTCGAAGGCATCCTATTGCACACATGCAAATGGCTAGGGGAAAGGAGTTCATGCATCACTAGTGCCAGCCCCACCAACAAAGTCGGCTTCCCCTGTCAGGTTCCAGAAGAAGATGACTTAACTGTATTTGAATAAATGTAGATTGTTGTATTATACTTAATAAAAATAAGACATCCCCGAAAATAAGCCCTAGTGTGTCTTCTTGAGAAAAAATAAATATAAGACAGTGTCTTATTTTCGGGGAAACACAGTACATTGGGCCTACCCTGATCCTCCAGGATAGTCTTTCCATCTCAAGATCCTCAATTTAATCCCATCAGCAAAATCCTTTTTGCCATGAAAATTAACATATTCACAAACTCTGGAGATCATAGACATGTTTGGGGGCCATTGTTCAGCCTACCATGGTATCTCTAGCAGTTAGCACAGTGCCTGGCACAGAAAAGATGCTAAGCAAGGAGCTGTAGAAAGAATGAATGAAGAAAGAAATCAGGGGCCAGAAGAAGCCAGCCTTCCCCTGCCTATGAGCCCTGGCCCACCTGGGAGCATGTGACCTGGATCAGAGGTGTGAGACTCCAGCACATTGGCCTTTCAATAAGTGGGCAGGCAAGGGTCAAGACTGAGGCTCTGCCATCAGGACCACACCCAGCAGGACAGCAAGGCCAGCAATGAGAAGGTACCAGATGGTGAGCTTGGTGTCACCAAGAGAACATGGGTATTGGGTTCAAGTCCTGATGCCAATCGTAGTGAGCTTGAACAAGCTACTTAACCACTCTGAGCTGCCTTGGTTCATCCTCCGCTTGGGATGATTACAGCAGCCTCATCAGGTTGTCCCGAGAATTCAAGATAACAACATGCAGTACCTAGCCCTGGAGTGGTGAATGAGGGTGGAGATGCTACTGCTGATGAAGGGGCTAAATGTGGCTCTGGGCAGCCTGGCAATCAGTCTGCCACTCCAAGGCCCCCCGGCCCTCAGCCCTAACAGGACTGGGCGTGAATTCGGCTTTAGGTTTTAGCCAGCCCTCTCTCTCTGCACGAATGCTGACTCTCTTCAGCTATTCATTACAGGAGAACTGAGCTCAGAGAAGGGAGAAGTCATTAGGGGGCCTCGTCTGGGACCCCAGAGTAGGACAGAAATTCACCAGCTTCCTTGACCTTTTCCACCTTGGGCTTCCTATCTATAAAAGGGATGTGCAATCTGTCCCAACTCCCACTTGGCCCATGGTGGCAGGGACGTGCCAGGGAAGTGAAGGGGTGTGCTGCCTGGGAGGATGGAGGGAACAGAACGGGAGACCAGCGGAAGGAGGCTCTGGCTGGGGACTTCTGACGGGGGTTTCCATGTGAGTCTGATAAAGGATTATTTGTCCTTAGTTAGACTCAGGAATATGATGATGAAGACATTAATGTTCTGTAATTAAAGATACCAGCTTGGGGCTAAATTAAATATTTACACAGCCCTCAATTTTCTTCTTTCTCTCATTGGCAACTCCCTCCCCGTGCTAAAATATTTAGCAGGGATTTCAGACGTACCTTCAAAGCTGACTATGGTTCAGAAAGTTTCTTCAGCCAGGAAGTTGGTAACCACTGCTGTGAATAGATTCTCAGTGGCTGCTGCAGTCCCTGGAGGCCGGGATAATCCACTGGGGTCGGAAGAAAGATATTGCACTTGGGTCTTTAAAAGGGGGACAAAGTAAGTTGTACAGAATAGGTATGAGACAGGCTGGACCCAAAAAGACTTTTTTAGTATCAGTGTCAGAAACCACCATCTCCTAAATAGTTGCACAAAATTTTTTAAGGAGGAAGAAACCCCAGCCAGGCAGGTGGCAACAAATGCAAAGTCAGCCTTTAGTTTACAAAGTGACAAGAAAGTCACCTGCCCATTTAGGATCTTAACTGTTCCTAGAATAGCTAGCAGGTCTCTATACTTCCTTCCAGCTTATTGCATGAAAGGGACTACATGTACTCCAAAAGAAGAGTGGACAAAATGCCTGCTCCTAACACTATATTTGCTGTAGGTTATATGTGGCCTAAACCTCAGAGCACACATATTCCAGGAAAAATTGTATATGTATTTAGTTTTTGAAAATCTAAATGTACCCTTTGATTATTAAGAAAAGCAGTACAGCCCAGAACCTGAGAGCACAAGTTTTGATTTGATTGGCGTTCCAGCTGTGTGACCTTGTATAAGACACAGCATCAGTTTTCCAATCTATAAAATGGGATGATAGTAGATGTGGGTATGGTGAGCATCACATGAGATGCTGAGCCTGTAAAGCTCTTGGCACCTGGCTCATAGTAAGAGCTTGGTGAGTGCTGATTGTTATTACCTCTTTAAATCATCTTGTCAAAGTGAAGCCTTCCTCTCCCACCAAGTGCTCTGTGTACATCTGGACTCTCACACCGTGAGCAGACTAGGAATGTCACAGTGTCCATCAGCCTGCCCTGAGTTTCCCTGTGGCCAGCCAGGCCAGGCCCCAAGAAGGCAACAAGGGAGTACTTCCTATCTCTAAAGGGTCCTGAGCTGGGTGTGGACAGAGAACACAGCAAGGCTTCCTCCAGCCTTTCCTGAGAACACAACTTCAAAATGCAAGCACACCCAGAGTTTGAGAAAGCCTCAGGCCCAGGCCAGCCCCCTCCTTCCTGGAGTTAGCCTCACAGTCCCAGCTCTGGAAGTGTGTGTCCCCATCCAGCCTGCTGCTGAGAAGGCTCAGGATAACCTGTTACTCTCCCCTCCCCCACCTCAGGGGGAGATCAGAAGCAGAGGGGAGAAGGCCCGTGTCTGTGACCACCTGGGTTCAGATCTAGGTTCAGAGCTGGGTACAAGGATGGGCTCTGTCATGGGCTAGCTGTGACCTCTCAGCACCTTTCCTACCCCCTCAGAGTATCCCCATATGATCCCACGGGTTTTCCTATTTTTCTACTATGGCATAAAGTAGTGCCCAGAGTGACTCACAAGCTCTTCACAACTGTCTGTTCCCTCCTGCACTGCCCACCAGGAGAGCACACTCAGGCAGGAAGGCTGGGGCTCCAGTGGGCGGAGGTGTGGGGAAGGGAGTTAGCTATAGACGGTGAGTTCAGGGCTTTCCTCTGCCTGTGAAATAGCCCTGCCTCCCTGGCTTCTTTCAAAGGCAAATACCCCAGAAGGGCAGCCCACCCTAGGACTCAGATCCATTCAAGATCCCGTTCTGAAACAGGATGAAGTATTATCATTATTATTATTACATACTCATATTAAACATTTATTATACAAACCATATTACAATAATCTCCCAAATTTAAAAAAAAAAAAGATCATCTGTAATCCCCCAAACCTATTGGGAATTTTTTTGTTTGTTTGTTTTTTGGGGGGTTTTGTTTTTGAGACAGAGTCTCACTATGTTGCCCTCGGTAGAGTGTCATGGCATCACAGCTCACAGCAACCTCAAACTCCTGGGCTGAAGCGATTTTCTTGCCTCAGCCTCCACCATAATGCCCAGCTATTTGTTGTTGTTGTTGTTGTTGTTGTTGTTCTTGTTGTTTGGCAAGCCCTGGCAGGGTTCGAACCCACCAGCCTTGGTGTATGTGGCCGGCGCCCTAGCCGCTGATCTACAGGTGCCGAGCCCTAGTGGGCATTTTGGTTTTCGTTTTTCTTCTCCAATTCCCTTCCAGACTTTGTGCATGCCTATATACAACGTTTTCATAACTGGGCTCCTGCCCAGCGCAATTCTGCTCTCAACGCCCTGTCATCAGTGCTTTTCCATGTTGCAAGAATCTTCAGAATGAGCTTTTAAGCTGGGCATGCTGTTACTTACCAGTGCTCTAGAGCTGGGCGTTTCAGTTGCTTCAGGTTTCCTGCTATTAGACGTATTAACACTGAGACTTTGGTCAAAGGGCTTTTTTATTTTTTGAGGATGATTCCTTTAGGCTGTCTTCTCAGGTGTGGGACTGTGGGTGAAAGGTGGTGCATATTTTTGTGGTTCTTGAAAGAGAGCCTAGTACAGGCTTGGCCTGGGGCTGGAAGACAACTAGTACCTGGGAGCTGAGAGGGAGCTGGGGTCAGGGAGGAGTGTCCGGGTTCACTTTGGGTTTGCCTGGGGCAAGCCATAAGAGCCGTTAGCCCTGAAGGAGAGGCAGTGGCTGCAGGCTGAGAGCAGATAGATGCCCAGGCTGCCCACAGGAGCTCCTTCCTCCCCTCTTCCTCCCTAAATGTTGTCTCAGCCTCAATATCTGCAGCGTCCATCTGCTCAGGGGGCTGGGCAAGGAGAGACCCAGAGGGGCAGTACACCGTGCCACTGTGACTGCTGCTGGGGAATCCACCACCATCGCTATTTGCTGGAGCCCTGAAAGAAAGCTCCATATGTTCCCCTGTACTTATTTGTATGTATATTTGCTGCATGCTGTGCCCAACACAGAGCACTGTGGGGGCAAGATCATGACGCTCTCAAGATGCCCTGAGAATCAAGTTGGACTACCTGGGGGGTCTCCATCCTGGCTGCACATCCGAACCTCCTAGGGAGCTTTATAAAAGACCTAGGCTCCAACTCCAGAGATTGAGGCTAATGTCTAGCTAGGATTGAGAACTAGTAGACCATTATATTTTATTGTTAGGGCATTTTTGGATGCAGAGACAGGGATTCTTTTAGGCTAACAGGAGAAAATAGAGCTTATGGGTAACCAGAGTGCTTTCAAGGCAATGGTGGGTTAAGTCCCCTTCATAATCTCTATAGAGACTATATGGCAGCCCTCTCCCCAGACGCCTCAAATAAACCCCCCACCTAAATAAATACCCTGCTTCTATGCAGGATAGCATCAAGCCCAGCCCCCAGCTCTCCCCTTGCAAATAGTAGGCTGCTCACAAGGAGCTGTGGGTCTGGGACGCTGGCCCCTGAGAGAGAGCCACCTGGCCGCCATGAGTCTGCTGGCCCCTCTCACAGCATCTGCCCCTCTCCGAGCACCTTTCCCCCTGCATGCCCTGCTGGATGCTCTGGTTCTCAAAGGATATTGGTCCCAAGTAGCCCACCTGGCACAGGGTAGGCCTGGGGCTTCTTCTGGGTGACTGAGATGAGTCACTTGTGGTCTATTCCTAGCTAAGGTGGGTCACCCTCTGCCCCTCTCAGAATCTTCCCCTTCACACATGCCCTTCAAGGGCCAGCCTGCCATGCTCCACTTCCTCAGTCCTGCTCTCAGGATGGGAGTCATGCCTAGGGAAGGACTGCCTACAGAAGTGTCCCCTGCCCCTAGGGAGTCTACCTGAGAGTCTGTGCTCTCTTCCTGGAATACAAAGTCTGTGGCCTCCTGGCAAAGGGCTGCCGGGACTTGGGCATCAGAGGAGGGGGTGGGGGAAATACTTGCTTTCTCTGAGTCTGCCCTCTGGAAGGGGCATCTCTTGTAGGACTCCCATGATCGGGAAACCCAAGAGTACCACTGAAAAGCCATGGCCAGACCGTGAGGTGGTAGGAAAGGGAGTCAGAGGGGGCTGGGTTCCCTAACTCAATGCCCCTAGTGAGGTCCAGGTGTGGCTTTGGCCTCCTTTCTCCTCCATAGCACGACCAGGTGGGAGAAGATGCTGTAAAGAGCTCTCTGGGCAGCTGAGACTATGAGGCAAGAAATTAAGGGAAGAAAGGAAGGGGACTGCCTTACTGGACCACCTCATGCCACTAGTGGGAGCAAAAGTGTGCCTTAAAATATGTCTATGTCCTACCCTCCACTCCCCTTATTTGGAAAAAGGGTCTTTTTCCAGATGTAATTAAGGATCTTTTTTTTTTTTTAGACAGAGCCTCAAGCTGTCCCCCTGGGTAGAGTACCATGGCTTCACTGCTCACAGCAACCTCCAACTCCTGGGCTCAAGCGAGTCTCCTGCCTCAGCCTCCCAAGTAGCTGGGACCACAGGCGCCCACCACAGCGCCTGGCTATTTTTTGGTTGCAGCCATTATTGTTGTTTGGCGGGTCCAGGCTGGATTTGAACCCGCCACCTTAGGTGTATGTGGCTGGTGCCTTAGCCGCTTGAGCCATAGGCACCGAGCCGTAATTAAGGATCTTAAGATGAGATCATCTTGAATCCCATGACTGGTGTCCTTACACCAAGAGGAGAGGACACAGAGACCCACAGAGAAGGCCATGTGAGGACAGTCACGTGAAGACTGCTGTGAAGCTCCCACAAGCAGTGGGACATGGGGAACCAGAAGCTGGAAGAGACAGGGAATGAGTCTCCCATAGAAGCTGTGGAGGGAGGTCAGCTCTGCTGAGGCCTTGACTTGGGACTTCTGGCCTTCAGGACAGCAGGAGAGTCAATGTGTGTAGTTTTAGGGCAGCACACATTTGATACTTGTTATGGCGTCCCTACCAATGCCAACCACATGTATGAACGCAGTGGCAGAAAGGAAACCTCCGGGAGAAGTTCCCGTACACTGTGTACTCTTAGTAGCCATTTCTTCCTCTGTAAAATGAGGCTAATACGTCCAGCCATAATGAGATAATGGCCTGGAAATGGCCTCATCAGCAGGGCAGGTGTGGGGAAGATGCTCGTTCTAGGTTTGGTGCTGCGAACACACCCAGAGCCTCTCCCACCTGCAGTTTCTTCATCTTCTGAGCAGGGCACTAAGGCCTGCCCTGATGACTCCATTGCAGAGGAGATAAGAGGAGGAAGGGAACTTGGGGATTAGGGTAGGGCTGGGTGCCCGAGGGCTGAGAAGGCATTCCAGGGACTTGGGAAGGCATCGGAGAGTCTTGCCATTAAGCGCAGAGGGTGGTGTTCTCTTTTGCACTGATCCTGCTATCAGACAGGCTTTTTGAAAAAGTGTAAAGAGGACAGGCAGCCCAGACTACGCAGGAGTTGCTGGGGAGCCCCTGAGGAGTAGGCTCATGGCTGGGCTGGCTGAAGAACATGTACAGAGAAAAACAGCATCTGACATGCTCCCCTGAGCATACAGCAGAGGAGGAGATGGAAGATTTCGAGTCACATGGGCTGGGATAGGGCTGTTCCCCCTAAAAGGCTATTTGAGTTATGTTGTAAGGGCAACAGAGGGAGACTGACATTTATGCCTGGAGTTCTCCTCCCTTTCCACCCTCCGTGGCCCCCTCGACAACTGCAGATCCCTCCTAGGTATGATCATTCCTCCCATTGCCACAGAGACACACAGAGCCAAAACCAACACAGGTCAGTTCCACAAATGTTTACTAAGGCCATTGGAAAAACAATACAACTCAAAATACTAAATTTGCTCAGCAGTCTGTGGTTTACAAAGCACTTCCAAATGCATTTTGTGGTCACCACAGTAACCCCTACTCCACAGATAAAGAAACTGAGCAAACTTGTTCAAGGCCATGTGACTACAGGTTGCCTGACCACTGATGCTCTTCCCATGTCACCTTGCTGCCCTCCTGACATGTCACCTATCTCATGGGGTGATTTTGAACCTGTGTCCCTCCAGAAATGTCCTGTGCCCATATCTCCCCAACTGGTGTGGGTTCAAAATCCTCCACAGCCTACAGTTCTCAGCCTGGCATTCTAGGACTAGGCAACTCCCTCCTTCCAGCCCCTGCACGTGACTCCAGCCTCTTCTCCTGGCTGTGTGAGTTTTCTACCCCTGCACCTTGGCTTGGCTCCCTCTCCCAGCTAGGGTGCTCCTCCCACCCCCTGGCATGGATCCCAATCTATCCTGTGATTTTCAAGTCTCCTTGGCCTGGGATGCTCAAGAGGCCTAAACTCAACACAGAGTCCTGAAGTCCTGAGCCCAAGTTCCAGCTCTGCTGCTATGGTCCTGTGTCTGTGTGACTCTGGGCAGGTCACTTCCCCTCTCTGTGCCTCTATTTCCTCACTGTGAAATGGATGAGTTGAACCCAATACTCTCTAAATTCTTCTCCATGACCCAGTCCTCCCTCTTCCTGACCCCCTTCACTATCCCCTGCTCTGACACCCCTGTGTGCTCACCAACCACAACACCCTCTCCTCACTCACATCCTTCTCCAGAGGGTTCAGGTTTAGCCATTCAGCTAGACTTTAAACCCCCTATGAGCCGAGGAGTCTTTGCTCACAATACTCTAAAAGCCATTCATTGGCAATCACCCTTTTACACTAGGAGCCTCTTTATCTTCCCCCTTTAGATTCCCCAAGATGCACACAAAGACGCCTGCTGTGGTCAGGAGCCGAGATGGAGCACTGGTCACGTGCAGGGTGGGCAACAAGGCTGATAATGCTTCCCATCATATTCTGCCTTCAAATCCATCACTATCCTGGGCATCAGAAAGTGGTGTCAGAAAGTGTGGAACCCCTCTGTGACCCCCTTCAAAGGGCTTCAAACTACTATCTCATCAAATCACCCCAACATCCTTGAAAAGGCAAAGCAGGGATTGTCAGTTTTCATTGTGCAGATGGTGAGGGACTTGTCCAAGGCTATGCTGGATCCAGCATAGGGCTAGGGCTGGGCTCCACTCACCCTATGCCCAGTCACTCTGGTCAAGCTCTGGTTTGCAGAAAACGACTGCCTGCCAGTTTACATGGCCTCTCTCTCTTTCCCTGTATGACCTTAGGTCTGAGAAAACACACACACACACACACACACACACACACGCACACACACCCTAATAAGATGTAGAGCCACAGAAAAACCCAATAAAGCAAGGTGCTCAATAGCTCAAGTCAAGATCCATAAAAAGGGACTTACAGATAACTGACTGTAACTCACTGCAAATGGGGAACCTTAGACCCAGAAGGAGCCAGAGCTTGCCCAAGGTCACAGAGTTAAATGACCACTACAGCCCAGATCTCTGGACCTGAGTTCTTTCCTTTCTCTGCGAACTCAGCAAATAGGCGAGGCTGGGAGCAGAGCTCAGAATGCCTGGGGCTGCAGGGTGGGGCCAAGGAGGCTTCCCGCCCAGGTCCTCAGTCTGAGAGTTTGGTCCAAGGGGTGGATTTTCCAGAGTTCCTCTAGTACAGCAGGGTAGGGGTTGGGGCAGGAAGTAGCTACAACCTGTTTCTTCAACATCTGGGAGTATCCCCGAGTCCAGGTCTCTGGAGCCAAATGTTTCTTTGTCCTCCGTCTCTTCATCTCTTACACCTGTGTTCACCGGGTCGCAGGTCCAGGCCCAGCATTTTCTAGTCTGGGAGCTGTGACCTAGGAAAGGAGCGGTGGGGGAAGCATGAGGGCTGACAAAGGAGGCACCGCTCTGGGCGCTACAGAGAGAGGGGTGGAACCGATGGCAGGGCCAAGAGCAGGCATAAGCCTCTCCCACCAGTGAAGAGGACATGGCGAGTGGAGCAGCCGGTAACCAGGTTTTTTTCTCTCCTTGTCTGTGCTCTGCCCCATACATTTTTTTGAGGGGCAAGTTCAGTCTGCTCTCTAGGAGGGCCCTCGAGGCTCTCAGGCCTCAGCCCGCAGGAATGGGGGGGCGTGGAGTATATGGGTCCTAGAGGTGTAGGGTGCCAGAGGATCTAGGCGCACCCCGGATAACCCCCCGCACCCGCACATGGCTTTGGTGGCACCCCAGGTTGGGGAGTGGCGAGGTGGAGGTGGGGAGGGGGTGAGCCTTTGGAGGTCTCTTGAGTCCAAGGTCTGCTGCACGTGGGGAGGCACTGGCGGGGGTCAGGGAGGGGGCCCAACCGGCCGCGGCTCCTCCCCCGGGCCGCCCCGCCCCGCGCGGGAGGGGATGGGCGGGGACCGGCGTGGGTAGGCGCCGGCGACGCGCCGGGCCAGGTGCAGCACCCGCCGAGTCCGGGCCGCCGCGACCGGGGAGGAGTGGCCGGTCTCCGGCCTGCCTGTGCCGCGTCCCAGCGCCCCGTTCGCTGCACGCCCGTGACCCTCGGAACCCAGGTAACTGGGGACGGGAACCCGCCACACGCGGCTTTCCCGCCTCCGCGTCCACGCGCGCCCTCTGCCCGCAGTGGCTCCTGTGCCCTCTGGAGCCCGGGTGGCGGCTCCGAGGGCGGGTCTCGGAAAGTTTGCGCCCAGGCGGCCCTGCGCCGGGCGGCGGAGCAATGCAAACCGCTTTGGCCCGCTGGGTGCCCGTGTGAAGCTGGGGCGGCTGATGCCCTGGCAGAAATCAGCGGACTTTGCCTTTTCACACTTTTCCTGTCACTCTACAGGGCGTTTACACCCGCGCTTCCCCCGCCTCTGCTGCTCTATCTCTTAAAATAATCCTTGAATAGGGGACTGCACAGTGGGCAATGTCTTCACATTTGTGTTTCCCGCCTTCTCGGGCCACTCACACCATATGAGACTGGGGTGAGCAAGATGGTGCCAGTGAGGTGGTGCAGCCTGCGCAGGGCAACCCAACTACTGGCTGTCCCGTTTTCCTGCTAGCCGAAGCCACTTCCCGAGCCACAGCTAGATAAGCCCAGGAGAGAGTATGGTCCACAGCCTGGCAGAGACAGAGCTCAGGAGCACAGGAACATGGGTATGAGAAGAATGGGCTTCCCCCAGTTTAGGTTGGGAGGAGAGCTCAGCTCAGAGAGGAATGGGTTGACGAGAGGGGGTCAGTGGATCTGAGAAAAACTAACAGGCTACTCTGATCTCATCTGACTCCCACAACAACCTGGTGAGGCAGGAGGTGTTAGCCCATTAGCAGATGAGGAAGAAAAGATGACGTTTAGTTTTCTTTACTGAAGAAAAGTGGTGGACTTTTCACCACTGGGCGGTGGGCCTCAGACCACAGCCTTCTAGAACCGGATGGTTGCTTCTGCATTCTTGTTGCTCCTCTGATCAGCAGAGGTTGATCTGTCCTTCCCTCTCCCTGTGCCCATGCCCCCGGTTCTTCCTGTGAAGGGGGTACACCCCGGAGAGCACATCCAAGCAGTAGGAAACTGCTCCACGAGAGAGCCAGCTCCTTCCTAAGCTCCAAGAACTGCAGGAGGCCAGGACTGCTTTGTTCCTGCTGTAGCCATAGCACCTGGCACGTGAAAGGGGCTCTACTTTTGAGAATGGAATGAATTAACCTGAACAGCAGAGCTTCTTTTCCAACTGGTGTTTTCCTGCCCTTGGTGAGCAGAGGACACTCTGAGAAGTTGGACCTGAAGGGAGCCCAACACTTATCACTGAGATCTCTCGACATCCTTCCTCACTTGGGACAACTTTTTTTTAAAACCAGTGAGCACATCCACAAGGCCATGCTCCAGACAAGGAGCTTTTGTTTTACCCTCAATCACTTCTTATCTGGCCAAGGAGAGGTAAAAGGTGGTGGGTTACATGCCCAGCTTGGCCCTGCCCTAGGTTGGTGGCAAAGGGACTTTGTTCCATCTACATGAAATTCTTACCCATCCCTCCAGGAAGGCTTATTTGGAAACTTTGATCTTTATTGCCTCCTCTTTCTCTTTACCACTTTATGGGGCAACCATGAATTGGGGGGAGAGAACTTGCTTCTCTGGGCCTCAATTTCCTCATCTGTGAAGAAGGAATAATAGAATCTGTGTGGTTTTATGAGACAGTGAGGGGTCTATAGGCCTCTGCCAGCTACAGAATAAGCTTTAAGAGATGATTGTTTTCGTGTGTTTGTGTGTGTCAGGGAGAGGGTTAGCCTGGCCTCCCTAGCTGAGCTGTAAGTACCTTCTAAGCCAGGCGTCCTCAAACTATGGCCCACGGGCCACATGCGGCCCACTGAGGACATTTATCCGCTTAGCAGACAACCCGTCTCAGGGCCCGCAGTCCGGCCCTCCAAAGATCTGAGGGACAGTGAACTGGCCCCCTGTTTAAAAAGTTTGAGGACCCCTGTTAAGCAGTGGCCATGCATCATGGTATCCCTTAGAGAACAGGCCTTATCCTGAGTGCATAGTAAGTTTGCAAGAAGGATTTATTGATGAAAAGTAATCTCTATATGAAGAGAAATTGCTAAAATTTATGAGAAATTGGGAGGATTTTTGTTTTTTTTGCCGGGGCTGGGCTTGAACCCACCACCCCTGATATATGGGGCCAGAGCCCTACTCCTTGAGCCACAGGCATCACCCAAGAAATTGGGAATTTTAAATCCCTCTCTCTTCCTCCCTGGAGGGCATATCCTACCAGGTAGGGGAAGGTCAGAAGGAAGGAAGGAATGGGTCTGAGCCCCTGTAGGTGGAAGTGGTCCTGTCTTGTTCATGTAAGGCCAGGGCAGAATGCAGAAGGCAGAGTGAGGGGTATAGATTTTCCATGGTGGTACCTTGAAGTTGCTGCCCTACCAGGAATCCTGTGACTCCTGCACTCCTCAGCAGATCAGGCCAGGGCACCCAGAGCTGGTCATTTCCCTGAAGAAGGCTGCTGAGACAGTATCTGGGGCTCAGGCCCATGCATAAACCTGCCACCCCCACTACCCTAGGAACAGTCTTATTGTCTTGTACGCTCCTATGGCCCTGCCCAGTTTCCTGCAGACCTTCTTGGCTCTTAATGAGGTCTCAGTACAGTAAGAGCTTTAGGTACAATTTCTTAGCTGCTATAAAGCTTAGAGGTCACTTCCCTTCACTCCTCTGCTGAATTTTTCATATCTCTTATCCCCTTCTGACAGCCTATACTGTGTTTATTTCACTTTTTATTTGCTAGTTTTTTGGGTTTTTTTTTTTTTTTTTTTTCAGTTTTTGGCCGGGGCTGGGTTTGAACCCACCACCTCCGGCATATGGGGCCAGCACCCTACTCCTTTGAGCCACAGGCGCTGCCCTGTTTATTTCACTTTTTAAGTCTTGGAATGCTTCATGAATTTGTGTGTCACCCTAGCACAGGGGCCATGCTAATCTTCTCTGTATCCTTCCCATTTTAGTATATGTGTGCTGAAGCGAGCACCACCTTTTAAATCTTGATTATCATCTGTACTGTCTGTTAGAATATCAGCTATGCGAGGGTGTGGCTTTCTGTCTCTTTGGCTCTCTGCTCTCTCCCCAGGGACCAGACTATAGTAGGTGCATAGTTAACACACATGTGTTGAATAAATGAGTACATCCAACCCACCCTTCTTCAGTGTATAGATGGGGATACTGAGGCTCAGAGGTGAAGAGTGACTCTTGGAGGCAGAACTAGAGCTTTTCCTAGTTGGACTCAAATTAATTCAAAGCTGAGTCTGTCTCCTGCACCAGGTTGCTAGTTTGCTTAAGAGCCCCCTTGACAGAACCTTCAAGCCAGCTGCTTCCAGAGTTACTCAGAAGGGATTGAACAGATGGCTACCACCTGGGGCAATTGGAAAGTTCCAGGGAGGAATAATCCCCATCAGACCTCTGGCCTCAAAAGGAACCTCCCAGGGCTTCTCTCTAAGGCAGCCAGTTCCTCTCCAGACAGCTTTTAAAAATTACACATGGGTTGGAGTGGTGCCTGTGGCCCAGTGAATAGGGCAGTGGCCCCATATACCGAGGGTGGCAGGTTCAAACCCAGCCCTAGCTGAAATGCAACAAAAAATAGCTGGGCATTGTGGCAGGCTCCTGTAGTCCCAGCTATTTGGGAGGCTGAGGCAAGAGAATCACCTGAGCCCAAGAGTTGGAGGTTGCTGTGAGCTGTGACACCACTGCACTCTACTGATGGTGACAAAAAAAAAAAATTCCCCATGGCATGGGGGAGTTGAGGAAGTCTGAAGCCTGGTTCCAGGCAGCCCTGGGGGCAGGGTGGAGGTTTAGATGGCCTTGGGCTAGGTATGGTAAACCTGACTGAGAAGGGTAACCAAAGGCCCAGGGAAGGCTTAGAGCTCCCAGGTTTCACTTGAGAATCTGGTAGGAGAACCTGGAGGCTAGGGTGGTCAGCACACCTCTTACTGAGGAAGCAGTTCTTGTGCGGGCCTATATGTCAGATCCATGGGGAACTTGGGGTTTTTTCCCCTAAACCCTGCTAGTGACCCCAAACATGTTTTTACATTGTTTTTGTTGTTTGCCAAATTCTGAGTTGGAATACCCCTGAGCCTTGGAATTGGGAGAGGGACTCCAGATGTTGAGCCTTGAAGGATATATAGGAGTTTTCCAGCATGTTGGAAAATTTTGGGAAGACACGGGACAGGGCAGGTGAGGGAGCAGTGATAATACTTTGCCTGGAGAAATGAATCTGTAATGGTACCTTCTGTGTCCGAGGCCATTGTAGGTACTCTCCCCACCCCTTGTCCCCAGCCACCTCTGTGGGCTCCATCTTTTGTAGAGGGTGAGGCCTTGACCTGAGGTGTAGCTTAATATATCCCTGTCCCCTGGGCTTCTCTTTATCACCCTGTTACTACAAGTTTTCTGACTTTCTGCCACAGTGCATGGAAAAGTACTGTTGCAACATGATGTGAGTCAGTTGTTCATAAATAATGGGACTGCACTGTCAGCTCTGCTTGGGTGTGTGCCCATGGTTGGGGACATGGTGGTGGCTTCTTGGGGAAAAGGGTAAGGGTTACTCTGGACATCACTTTGAAATTATATAGGATGGCCATGAGGAACCAACAGGTGCCAGAAATTTAGTCATTTTTGGCATCTAGGAAAAAATGATAGTGGCCTTCACAAAGCAGTAATCCAAAGTTTCATTCCCAACCATGTCCTATCCTCCCAACCAGCATTTGCCTCATACAGTTGCCCTCTTTCTGACCTTGACCTCAACCAGGGCTACCCCTTCCATCCTCTGGCCTTGAGAGGCCAGTGTTGTCTAAGCTTTGGGGAGGGTCATTTTGCCTGGACACATCATAGCCCCTTATGCTATTATTTCTCTTTGATTATTTGGGAGCCCTGTGGCTAGGGTGTTCAGGTTGACCTTTGTTGGCTTCATTTGGAGCCTGCAAGAATGTGAAGCCCAAACATCATGGCTTCTAGATCCCAGGGTCTCAAATTCAGCCACCCTACCAGTGTGCCACCGTCTTGAACTTGGTCACTGCACTCCTGGGAGCTGGAGCGTGGTGTGGCTGGTGGGAGGGATGCCATGGATTCTGACACTGTATAACTCACAGTGTGACTCTGGCCCTGTTGCTTTCTGGGCCTCAGTTTCCCCTTCTATAAGAGGCACCTTGGATTAGTTCATGGTGTCTAATTCTTTTTTTTTTCTTTTGCAGGTTTTTTTTTTTTTTTTTTTTGGCCAGGGCTAGGTTTGAACCTGCCACCTCTGGTATATGGGGCCGGCGCTGTACTCCTTGAGCCCCAGGTGCCACTGTGGTGTACTGAAGGGGTTAGTTGTGGGAAACTGTCCTGTGAGTGGTAGGGTGTGGCTAGATGCTATGCTATCCCTACCATTCCCTTCTTGACAACCAAACTGTCCCCAGGCGTTGCCAAATATCCCTTCAGGGCAACACCATCTCTGAATGAGACTCCCTGGTTTAAAGCATCTCTGAAGACCCTCCCAGGGTCTTTCTTAGGACAGGGAAGACACTTTTCCCTTTCCAGCCCCTTATGTGAAGGTGGACTGTGAAGTCAGTAGGTGGGGGGATCCAAGAACTCATGGGCCATGGGCCCACTGGACCTCATGCTGAGAGCCGAGGTCAGTTATCATGGGTTACATAAGAAGGTGGGGGCTGGAGGGGGGCTTGTGGTCTGGGCCCACACATGAAGGTCAGCGGACTTCCAGAACAGGGCAGTAGGCTGACTAATCATCTAATGGACTGTGCCCTCAGGACTCAGCTGCTCCTCGACTTTCCTTCTCACGCTGCCCTGGGAGGGGACACAGGAAGTGAATCAGCCCACCCACTGGGCAGAGGAAGGAGAGCATGGCGTTATTAGATGCAAGGGCACGCCTGCACTGACCTACCCTTGGTTTCATTTTGTTTATTCCTCCCAAGTTAGCTGTTTATTAACTTTATGCACGGAAGCCCCCTCTGACCTTGTTGCTTAATGGAAGGATAGATCTTCTGGGAGTGGAGAGTAGGGGATAGGAGAGGTTTGTTGACGAATCTTAGAAATAAATCACTGTTTGGGGGACAACAGGCTGTGACATTTGGGAAGTATTAACCCAGAACTCTTGGTCTGGATTATTTATTCTCATACTCCTGCTAGTTTGGGGGAGGGAGCAGGGAATGAGACGGAGTCCCTGCCTGCAGAAATGAGTCTGAATCTGGGAGGGCAGACACAGATGTTGGGGTGTGCTGTGAACGGGTGTGCACAGAGGGGTCTGCTCAGCCCCACCCAGGATGTGTAATGGGGAGCTTGGGGAGGGGGACGACACATGGGTTGGGGAGGTGGTGGTGCTGGGCGGGCATCTGCACATGAAGAAGAGGTAGATGTTTTGTTTTTGCCTTTTTGTTATTATGGTAAAATACACAAAACATAAAATTTGCCATTTTAACTATTTTTAAGTATACAATTTATCGTCCTCAAGTACATTCACATTGTTGTGCAACCGTCACCACCACCCGTCTCCGTGACTTTTCATCATCCCGCAGTTGGAAGTTTGTACCGAGTAGACACTGACTCCCGACTCTCCATCTCCCAGCCCCGTAGCCTGCCTTGCACTTTCTGTCTCTGTAATTCTGACCACTCCGGGCCCTGCACAGAAGTGGAATCTGCGCCTTTTGTGATCGGCTTACTTCACTTAGCATAATGTCCGCAAGGTTCAGCCGCTTTGTAGTAAGAGTCAGAATTTCCTTTTGAAGGCTGATATTCCACTGTCCGTGTATGCCACATTTTGTTTTCACTTGTTGGTCAGCGGATGCTGGGTTGCTTTACCCTTTGTCTATTGTAAATAATGTGGCTATAAACGTGAGTGTGCCCACATATCTGTTTGGGTCCCTGCTTTCACTTCCTTTGGGTATATGGTCAGAAGTGGAATTACTGGATCATGTGATCGTTCCACGTTTAATTTCTGGAGGAACCTCCGTTCTACTGAGGAAGAGGTGTTGGAACTGGGTTTTCTTTATTTTTCTTTATTATTTTTTTAGAGACAGAGTCTCACTTTGTCGCCCTTAGTAGAGTGCTATGGCGTCACAGCTCTCAGCAACCTCCAGCTCTTAGGCTTAGGTGATTCTCTTGCCTCTACCTCTCAAGTAGCTGGGACTACAGGCGCCCGCCACAACGCCCGGCTATTTTTGTTGTTGTTGTTGCAGTTTGGCTGGGGCTGGGTTCGAACCTGCCACCCTCAGTATATGGGGCTGGTGCCCTACTCACTGAGCCACAGGCTCTGCCCCTGAACTTAGTTTTAAGGATAACCATGAGATCTTTGGGCACCTAAGAGGGAAGGGGAGGAGAGGGAAATAGGTGCCCAGAGTGTTTGTGTCTGGGGCTGAAGAAGGCCATGGCTCCAGATGCTGCCGTAGAGGGTGGGAGTGGGTGGGTAGAGTATGGAGGGTCTTGCAAGTTTCATCCCCGACCGGGCTGGGGAATTTGGCTTTGGCCCATGGATGTGAGAAGCACTGAAGGAGTTTTAATCAGCAAGTGACACGGGCTGATGGTCACTTCAGAGGACATAGCTAGGAGTGATACCCACGGGGACTGAGAGGGAAAGGGGCTGAGGTGGGAAGACCAAGTTGGAGTAAGCCAGGCCACTCGGGTGGAGGCCGTTGGGCTGGGTGGAGGGAGCAGGTCTGCAGGGTGATAATGAGGGTGCCCCGGTTTCTGGTTTGGCAGTGGGTGAGCTCATAGCAGCAGCAGCCAGTTTGACTGCTGATAAGGAGGGGATAAGCTCAGGCCATTGGGCTTTAGGGAACTATGGAACCACATGGGAGAGAGGAAGAGAGATGAGGGCTTGATGAGAGTGAGTGCTGTGGTCCAGGCTGAGAGGCCAGTGAAAGACAAGAGAAAGGCCCACCATCGGATGATATAGAGAGCCCAGTGGAGTTGGAGGCTGGGACACAGGATGGCTTCTGCTCAGGGTGCCTTGGTCCCTGCCTCGGGCACATTGTATCAAATGTTTTCATTACCTGCTTGAGGCTGTGTGCTCAGGCTGGGCACTGGCATGGAGACACAAAGATAAACATGCCCCAGTGATTTTAATTCATTTATTTGTCCTGTAAAACTCAGAGAATGGAATTTAGCTAATACCTTTGCATAGTCAAAGATTTAATCATGACCAGTGGTATGCAGGAGAAATGGAGTGTGTCATGGGACATGACTTAGTCTAAGGCAGGGTTTCTCAACCTTAGCCCCACTGACATTTCAGACCAGATAATTCCTGTGGTGGGGGACTGTCCTATGCCTTGAAGGATGCCTAGCAGCCTCCCTGGCTTCTACAAAATAGATGCCAGTCGTCACACACACACACACACACACCCCCCACTTGTGACAACCAAAAGTGTTTCTAGACATTGGCAAATGTGCCCTGGGGAGCAAAACTGCCCACATGAGATGCATTGGTCTAGGAGGCAAGAAGAGTTTCTTCAAGGTAATGATGTTAGTCTGAATTCTAGAAGATAGATAAGAATTAGTTAAGTTAAAGCAGAGGTGCAGAGTGGAGAGAGTATTTGAAACACAGGGTACAGCATGTACAAAGGCCCTGAAAGCTGCTGTAGCTTCCTCACTGAATGAACGGGGAGGCCTCTGGTTAGGTAAGCAGTGGTGGAGGTGGGAGAGGAGGCCTCTGGTTAGGTAAGCAGTGGTGGAGGTGGGAGAGAGTGTACAGATTCTAGGGATATCCAAGAGGGAACGCTGCTAGGTTTTGATGACTAAAAGGATTTGGGCATGAAAGTGGCAAGGAAACTTCTCAGGAGTGGAGGATGAAATGGGCTCGAAGCTGGTGAGTTACATTTTGGGCATGTTGGGTTGAAGGCACCTGGGAGACGTCAAGCACGGTCCTGAGCAGAGAAGAGAGGTCCAGCTGGAGATGCACATCTGAGAGTCACATGCGTGTAGGCGATGAAAGAAGCCCCGGCGTGGGTGGGGTCTCCCAGGGAGAACCTGTGGATGGAGAGGAGAGGCGCCCAGAGCAGCCAGAGCTGCAGGAAGCAGCCAGGTGCTGACATGTAGAAATTGAGGGTGAGTTTCCAGAGAGGTAGCAGAGAAACCCTAAGAGGACAGTGCTGGAGCCGTGTGAGGGTGTGCAAGGCGCAGGGCATGGCTGTGGAGAGCTGGGGAATGAGAGGAGGATGTGAAGTGGCCGCTGGATTTAGACATGCCACAGGGAGGGATCAGACCAGGGCTGGGGCCGGTCGTGGGAAGAGAGGCAGCTGGCAGACAGTCCTTCCCAGAATGTGTCAAGTGGCGGTGAGGAGAGAGTGTAGAAGCCAGAAAGAGAAGTGGGTTAGAGTGGGGTTTGTTTGTCTATTTCATCTTACTTGTTTTGCACCTCTTCCTTTTTTTTTTTTTTTAAGAATACAAACATAAATGGTTCAGAATTCAAATATTGGGAAGATTGCAGAAGGGGCAGGATTGAGGTAAAAAAAATTGTGAAAATTTCACTGCAAAGAGTTTTCATGCCCCCAACTCCCCCCTCCGAGCTCCCCCCCACTTCTTGGAAGCAGCTTCACCCATTTCTCATGAGTGTTGGTAAAGACAGATACAGATTCTTCCCCCCAAATGGTGGCACACCATATGCACTCTCCGGCCCGATGCTTCATTTTCCCACTTAGCTGTCTATCTTGAGCTTTCTCCATATCGGTGCGTAGGGAGCTTCTTCTTTCTTGTTTATACTTATAGAATGTTCTGATATATGGATGTCACACAGCTGATTTAATCAATCTCCTGTTTTTTGGACGTGAAGACTATTTCTTGTCTTTGGCCATCACAGACGCTGTCCCACAGAAATCGCCTTGTACTTCAGTCATTTTGCAAAGGCAGGTGGGATGCAGTCCTGGAAGAGGAACTGATGGTCAGAGGGTATGTGCATTTATATTTTGAAAAATGCCAGCAATTTACTCTCCATAGAGTTTGTAGGAGTGCACACTCCTAGCAGCCAGGTGTGAGGCTGCTCATTTCCTACATGCTCCAACAGAGAATGTTGTCAAACTCACCAATATTTGCCAATCTGGACAACAAAAAAGTTTCTCAATAAGCTTTAACTTGCATTTTTCTTTTTGAGACAGGGTCTCAAGCTGTTGCCCTGGGTAGAGTGCTGTGGTGTCACAGCTCACAGCAACCTCAAACTCCTAGGCTCAAGCAATCCTTTTACCTCTATTTTTCTATTTAAGTAGAGATGGGGTCTCGCTTTTGCTCAGGTTGATCTCAAAGTCATGAGCTCAAGCGATCCACCCACCTCGGCCTCCCAGAGTGCCGGGATTAAAAGCGTGAGCCACTGCACCCTGCCTGACTTGCATTTTTCTTACTATAAATGAAATTGAACATGTTGTCACAGATGTAAGAGTCATTTGTATTTTCTTTTCTATAAACTGTCTATTCATATGTTCTGCCCATTTTCTATGAGGTTGTTGGTTTTTGCTTATTGAATTGGAAGAAATCTTTATGTATTGGGGAAACTCTAGTTACATTCCTCCCCCCTCCAGTTGGTCAAGGAATTTTTGGTTTTGCTGTTGCTACTATTTTTGTTTAAGGCTTATGAATCTTGATGGGAAAGATTCACTAGAGAGAGGTAGGTCCCTGGCGTGGAGGTTCCTGAGGAAGCACTGGGGTATATTCCAGTATGGAGGAAAAATACCTCTGCTGTCATAACAGACAGAAAGGAGGGAAGAGGGTGCCATGTGCCAGGAGTTTACTGGGTTCAGGTTGAGGGAGTGAAGGAGAGAAGGGGTTGTGTTAATGAAATATCAGAGTTAGGGGGGCAAGAGTATTTACCATGTTAGCAAGAGAGTGACTGAATTGATGAGCCCTGAATCCGAGTTAGATGAGGGGAAGTGAGTGGATGGATGTTCTGTGTTTCCTTAGTTTCTATATTTACCTATTTCTTGGGGGGGTTTGTTTGTTTTGTTTTTGTTTTTTTGAGACACAGTCTCACTATGTCACTCTCGGTAGAATGCCATGGCATCACAGCTCACAGCAACCTCAAACTCTTGGGCTTAAGTGATTCTCTTGCCTCAGCCTCCTAAGTAGCTGGGACTACAGGTGCCCGTCACAACACTTGGCTATTTTTTTGGTTGTTGTAGTTGTCATTGTTGTTTGGCAGACCTGGGCCGGGTTTGAACTGCCAGGCTCTGTGTGTGTGGCTGGCACTCCAGCCCGCTGAGCTACAGGCGCCAAACCTGTTTTGTTTTTGGAGACAGAGCCTCACTCTGTTGCCTGGGCTAGAGTACTGTGGCATCAGCCTAGCTCATAGCAACCTTAAGCTCTTGGGTTCAAGCAATACCCCTGTCCTCAGCCTCCAGTAGCTAAGACTATAGGTACCTGCCACAACACCCAGCTAATTTTTCTTTTTTAAGTAAAGATGAAGTTTCACTCTTGCTCAGGTTGGTCTTGAACTCCTGAGCTCAAGCAATGCTCTTGCCTCAGCTTCCTGAATAGCTGGGACTATAGTTGTCTACCACAACATTCAACTAATTTTCCTATTTTTAGTATAGATGAGCTCTTGCTCAGGCTGGTCTCCAACTCCTGAGCTCAAGCAGTCCACCTGCCTTGGCCTCCCAGAGTGCTAGCATCCTGGCTGTATTTATCAGCCTGAATATTATTTGGCATTCATCAGTCACAGGGCCAAAGTGTCATCCCAAGTTGCTCCCATCTCTCCTGCACTTTAGAACCCATGCTCTAAACCACCTCCTTATCTGACTCCCACACACCCTGCCAATATCTCCCTGCCTGTGTCACCAGGTACCAGAGATCTAGGGAGAGGCTCTATGCCCCCGACGCCCACTGGGATCATTTAAACTAGCCGTTGTTCCTAAACTGCTCAGCCTGCCCTGTCTTGGCTCTCCTGTGGAAGCCTTGATAAAGATTTCAGGTTTTTTTTTTGTAGAGATGGAGTCTCATTTTATCGCCCTTGGTAGAGTGCCATGGCGTCACACAGCTCACAGCAACCTCCAACTCCTGGGAGGTGATTCTCTTGCCTTAGCCTTCCAAGTAGCTGGGACTACAGACACCTGCCACAATGCCCGGCTATTTTTTTGTTGCAGTTTGGCCGGGGCCAGGTTTGAACTCGTCACCCTTGGTATATGGGGCTGGCGCCCTACTCACAGAGCCACAGGCACTGCCAAGACTTTTTTTGTTTGTTTGTTTTTAGGGATAGAGCCTCACTCTGTTGCCCAAGCTAGAGTGCTGTGGCATCAGCCTAGCTCATAGCAACCTCAAGCTCCTGGGTCAAATGATAACCCCTGCCTCAGCCTCACTTGTGCTCCTGCCTCCTGGCCAATCCTGTGCTCCCTGTGGCTGTGTGTGTGGTATGGTGTGCCCCTCCTCTGGGGACACCTTAGTAATAACATTCCTCTTTCAGTGGCATTGCCTCTCTGGGTTATCATTCAGTCACCTCCATAAATTACAATCCCTCAGGTACAATTGAAACCATAAGGACCCTCAGGCAGAGACAGAGACTGAGGGCCAGTTAACTGCAGGTCTGCCTGAGGCTCCAGAACTAGCCAGGCGGAGTGGTTAAATAAGCAAGCTCTCTCCAGGAAGTCTTCCTGGAGGGGGTGGGCCGGGAGATGGATAGGGAAGAATAGAGATGAGGAGGTGCCTCGTCCTGGGAATGGCAAAAGTAGATTGGGAGACACAGGGGAGTGCTTGTGTATCAGGGGCAAAGGAACAGCAATCAGAACTGGGGGGCCGGGGGAACACAGGCAATGAGGAGGTTCATCCAGTGGAGTAGAGAAGGTGAGGAAATAGGGCCAAAGATGTAGGGTGGGTCCCCTGGATGCTTTAAAAACATTTTTCTGTTCTCTAGAATAATTTGACTTTATGCTGACTCCCTCTGGGAGTTCATGACGGGGCTGCGGAGCTGCCAGGACGAAGGACCTACGTGACATGTGTTCTGACCCTGCATTAGGTCCAACCCAACTCTTGCTAATAGAGCGAACTCCCTGCCCTAAGCTTTTTGATACTACATTAACAAAACCCTGCTCTTTTCTTTTCTTTCTTTCTTTCTTTTTTTTTTTTTTTTTAGACAGAGTCTCATTATGTCACCCTCGGTCGAGTGCTGTGGCATCACAGCTCACAGGAACCTCAAGCTTTTGTGCTTCAGCCTCCCAAGTAGCTGGGACTATAGGCACCCACCACAATGCCTGGCTATTTTTGGTTATAGTTGTCATTGTTCTTTGGCAGGCCCAGGCTGGGTTTGAACCCGCCAGCTCCAGTGTTTGTGGCTGGCACCCTAGCTGCTGAGTTACAGGCACCCAGCCACAAAACCCTGTTCCTTTTTTTTTTTTTTGGCCACGGCTGGGTTTGAACCCGCCACCTCTGGCATATGGTGCTGGCGCCCTACACAAAACCCTGTTCTTGAGCGAACTCAACTATCTGCCTTCACACCCTTGGTACAGGGCACCCTCTTCACTCTCTCCTGCCTATTAGAACAGCAAGGGTATTTGCCCTTGCTGGACATGAGCCTTTGCCATCTTGGCGCTTTCTTCCTCCCCCGTGAAACCCCCTCCTCTCCCTTTCAGAGCCTCCCACCCTCAGGATCAGGTGTCTGTACCTGTCAACTGATTCTGACTTTCCAGGGTCATTGATTTGAGAAAAGAATCTTGAAGACAAAAAGGCTTTAAAACATGAAGAACCAAGCAATAGTGGCAGATGGAAGGGCCCTCGCATTGCTATATTGGATCTGGGGGTTCTGGTCGACACTGCCTCAAATCACACAGGCTCTTTTTCCCAGGGGGTGTGAATTCACCTATTCTAATAATGTCGGCCTCAGTCACGGTCCTGCCTCTGTGCTATAAATCAGTAAATCTGCTGGAAATTCACACGCACATATACTTATTGGCAATTATTCCTGTTACCTTGTGATTTCTCTTTACTAGAATTATTGCCCTTTTGAGAGTAGAACTTGTGGGGAAATAATCTCATATTCAACAGATGTTTATTTACCTAGTTCAGGGGTGGAGAACCTTTTCACTTTGGAAGCCTGCATTAATTTATCTGTAATCAAATAAGGCCCCATTCAAGAAACTTCAATTAGATACACTTCCGTAAAAATCTAACTACTATACACTTAATAATTTCAACAAATGAAAACTGTTTGTTAATTTTAAAGTTAACTAACCTTCTAATGACTTTGTTGTGTCTGCTTTTTGTTGGAAAACATTCGAACATTTGATTGAGGCGTAGAGGTCTGTGGTTTCAGTCGATCCTCTAGACAGGTGTCAGTCACTGGTGACCTTAAGGGCATCTTGATTTGGGTACGTAGGAGAACGTAGATTCACAGCAACGAGTGGTTGAAGAGCAAGAAAGCATTTTTCCGGCACATTGCCAAAGGCATGGGTATTCTACTGCATTTTTTTCATGTTTCAGTTGGATCTTTCTTAGAGTCAAACTACAAGCTTTAAAATGTCACCTACTGAGAGCTCAGTCAGTTTCATCTGTAGTTTTCTAGGTGCCTTGGTGATACCAACTGAGACTGAATGAACTGGGAATGTGAGTGTGATGAAAGACAGTGAACCTGTCCTAGAATTCTCCAACTACTCGGTCCGTAACAGCTGTGTATTCTTCCAATGATTTGCATAGATCATCCTGCTGACTGGGGAAAATGTTCATCCAAAATTTCTTTTAGAAGAAGCGTTTCGAAAAAAGATAGCTTTTTGGAAATTCCTGGATTTTTCTTTCTTTCTTTTTTTTTTTTTGCCGCACGTTGTATATAGACTTACTTTGCCTTGCAAAGAAATATTCGAGTCATTTTGATGTGGCATGATATCACACAGAAATGCAGCACTCCTATAGAAATCTTTCAGTAATTCACATTGCTGATTCTGTTCTTCATAAAATTTAGCTATCCGTTCTCACAGAAATACCATGTTAGCTAATACCTGTCCCTGCAGGAGCCCCTGCACTTTAGAGTGATTGGGCAAATCTGCACCGAATGCCTCCTGGTTCAGCTTTAGCATGTTATGAAACTGACCGTGCTATGCTGCATCTGCGGGAAAGCAGTTAACATTCCTTTTAACTCGTCACAAAGTGCCTCTAAAATAGCAGCTTTAGCACAGAGATTTTGCTGATGCAAGATATAATGAAAAATGAGAACATCTGGATCTGTTAATACTTCTTTTAATCTGTGCAATAAACCCTTCCTATTTTCCTGTCATGGAAGTGGTACTGTCTGTACACACACTCACTAAATTTACCAAATTCAGTCCAACTTCACAACATTTATCTTGAAAGCTGTTGAAGATAGCTACTCCCCATGTTCTGTCTGCAAGAGTGCCCTAAGTAACTCTTTATAGCAAAGAAAACCTTCCGTTATAACCCCAATGACGTACAGACCTGGGACTGAGTTAGCAGTACATGTATCACTTGATTCATCCAAAGTGACTGAATAATGTATATATGTGTATTTTAAAAATATTGCATGATGTTGTTCTGTTCAGTTGAAGGCTAATTTATGCTGACGGTCCGTTATGGCTCTCAGGCGTTTGTATTTTGAAATGTTATTGGGGTCTAAACACTTGACTATGTCAACAATGCATTCTTTCACAGTTTCTACATCACCAAATGGTTCCTTTTTTCCCCAAGCATTTGTGGCGTCTGTTTTATGTCCCCGGTAAAGACATCATATAATGACTCGCCGAAATGTTCTTCTAAAACCAGTTGCTGACTCGGAGAATAAAGGGAACCCAGCTGGGCTGTGGCTGGCAGAAAAGACTTCTTGAAAGAGGAAGAGCCGGAACAGTCAGTGTGTCTAGAAAAGGTAGCAAAGGGGAAGGAAGAGGAAAGGAAGGCCAGTGAGGAGGCCCCTGTTTCTGGCATTCTATGGGGCCAGTGGTCCCCAGGGGAGGCTGAGCATCAGACTTTCAGGGTGGCCAGAGGAGGGAGGTAACAGATGAGCCAGCTAAGGAGGGGAGGGACAGGCGGTAGTAGAGTTCCTGCCAACTGTGGGCTGTGAATGTTGCCTCCTCTCTGCCAGCAAGGGAACCCCAGGGGGCCTTAAGCTTGATGTACAGGGGTAGACTCAGGCACCATGCATTTCCATGAGGGACTGTGATTCCCCACAGAGCTGCAGTTGTCCTCCTGGCAGGAAACAATCTTTTCCCAGATCAAGGCTCACTAATGCCTCCTTCCTGGAATCCTTTCTTGATGAAGGGTGGGGGTACAGAGCTGGGAGCACTGAGGGGAGCCTCAGTTTCTGAACTATGGGAGGTCAGTAGTTCATTTCTTGGGTGTATTTGGTACACATCCTCTCTAGAATCTGACTAATCATCTTCTTAAAATTGTAAGTGGAAAACAAAAAGGAAATTGTGTGAAGGAGGCTGAAACATTCGGTTTACCCTGGGGGCTCCACCAAACGGGAAGGGAAGGTGACTGGCTCGGCTGCCCTTCTCCCTGACTCCCTCCCAGTGCGGTTTGGTTTAATCTTCACCTTTGTCTTAGCAACAGTGCCAGATGCCCAGTTGCTGGAATGTTCCTTCTAAATGTAGCTTAACAAGACTGGGGCCTCCTGGATTTGTCTTTGACCAGTCTATGCTGTGATCTGCCCCACCAACCAACTCTGGACCATCCTCTCCTTCTCAGGATGAAGTCTCTGCTTCACATCATCAGAATTTCCTCATAGGCCTGAAGAGAGCAAGGATTTGTCAGAGGAGGTGAATTCCAATAGTTAAGCTCTTGCAGGCTGGTTGGGGGAAGGAGGGAGGACTACCTGGCATGTCAGAAACACCCCCCCCCATTGTCCACAGGCCTCACATTTGACTTTCAAAGGGAAAACACCTCTCTTGATAAGATGGGTCTTGCTGTATTAAAGATGGCTTTGTTCCAGTGCCCTGCAGGCATGAGAGGGACAAAGCTGAACCAGGTCTCTGGAGAGCTGGTGATTCCTGCTCTGGGTGAGCCAGAGGGTTTCACACAAGGGGCCATGCCCGCTTGAGCCTTGTGAGAATCTGGTGGTGCTGGGTACTCTATTTAATTTGATCTTGGGGACAACTCTGAAGGAGCAGAGTGGGCATTGTCATCTTGTGTGAAGCTTGTGCAGAGTTCCTTAGGCTTCCCAGGGACAGCTCAAGTCAGATTTGAGTCAGGTCTCAGGACTCCTGGCCCAGTATCAGTTTTCCTCATAGACTATTTAGGATGGGCCTTAATGTCACGGAGCTCTCTCCACTCTTCCCTTCCTGCTCTGATGTGTTCCTGTTGTCTAAAATGCTACCAATTACTGGGGAAATGAATTTACTTTGTCCAGGTGGAAGATCTGGGTCTTTGTATGAATAGTGAGAAAGAAAAAAAAAAGTTCGTTGTAACAATTTTAGCTAGTTCCCATAACACCTCCACTCTCCCCAAAGATCGGTATGTTCCTCAGACCTTTCCATGAAGACCCAAAGAAACAGATCTGTAATAGTGAAATCCGAAGTCTCAGGACCTAGGGGGTGGCCCTTGACTCGCATTGCAGAGGTGGCCACTTTTCTGCCTTGCCATGCAGATACCAGCCCAGGATGACATTCCTGTCTCCAAGCCTGTTATCACCTTGACCCGTAGCTCCCACTTCACATCCCCACTGCACTCTGTGGGCTACTGTGGGGCCGTGTTTGGGAGAGGTATCTTAAACACGGAACGGAGTTTTCTTCTCACTTCTCATATAGAGGCCCTGCTTCTCCACCCTGGGAAAACCGAATCATTTTCCAGCATAAACAGCAGCCTGGAACCTCAGAGGTGATTCTAGGCAGCAGAGGCTCAGGCAAGGTGGGGTTGCTGTTTATACTTTCTAGGGCTCCAGCTGTGCCTTTTGGGGGCTGATTTAGAGGGCCTATTATTCTCATTCTTCATTAAGTTTTTTTCAATAATGCATTTGGCCTCAGTGATTTTTAAAAAGCCTAACGCTAGAATAATGACTTTGTGCCACACTTCAGCCCCTGGGGCTCTTAATCCACTGCTGCTTTCAAATATCGTGAAAAGTGTTACTTATGACACTGGGTTAACAGGAAAAATAACATCCTGGTGAGGAAGGAGAATAAATTTTGCAGTCTGTCTTGGAGCCTGGGACAGGTCAGAGAAGGCAGGTCCTCAGTCCTAACATAGTAGTAAATGGCGGCTGCTCTCTATTGAACACCTGCTGGGCTCTGAGTGCTCGCACATGGGGCTTCCTAATGCTGGACACACACCAGAGAGGCAGTTACGGTGGGGATTATGAAAGTGCCCACCCAGAGGGATGTTGTGAAAACTAAATGGGGCATGAAGTGCCCATAAGGAGTTTAGAAAAGAGTAACTGGGAGTTCAAATCAACATCCTCACCTCCATATTACAAGGGGGGAAAATGAGGCCTAGAGAGGCTCAGGACTCAAAGCCAGAGGGAGCGGACTGCAGAGCCCAAATGCCATGCACGCCCAGTGGGGACAGTTTTATGTTATGGGGGCGGGGACATCAGCCTTGGCTCTCCCAGCTGAGCTTTTTGTTGGCTGTAGGGCCCTTTGCAAGTCATGCCCTTTCTCATCAGAGCCCCATGTCCTTTTTCGACCCCAGTGCCCTCCGGTCTGGGCTGAAGGCGTGGGCAGGTGCTAGATCCCCAGCCCCCCAATCCATGTGACCTTCTTCCCTTTGCCAGTTCACACCTCCCTAGCTCCTTGGCTGCCCTGGCCATTTCCCCTTCACCAGTGGAGTATGTTCTTTGGGTAATAATTACATTCAATGACTCACCTACCTGCTGGTATCTGTTAACAATGCCACCAATGGTGCCCTTGTCCTAGCAGGTAAAGCTCAGAGTTAATGATTGCCAGGAAACCTTCTCATGAATGCAAATTATGTAGCAGTTCCCTGGGATCATCACCTGGTCACTTGGTGCTTGGAGTTGAAAAGCATCCTGGATGCTGTGTTGTGACCTGCCCCCTGTGCCCACCCCCTTTTCCCCACTGTACTCCTCTCTTGCCTCTGGACTCAGCACCAACTGCCTCCTGACTCTGGGCCTTTGCTCCCTGGGGATGCCATTCTGTCCTCTGCCAAAACAAGTCCTCACCCTCTCTTGGGGTGCCCGTAAATAGTGCCTCCTCCAGGAGACTCCCCTAACTGCCCTTGCTCTGGGCGCCCTCTCTGAACTCCTGAGCCGTCAGCAGATGTCTTCTGGACACTCTCCAGTGTGTCAAGTACTGCACTTGTTCTGAGCACTCATGAGTGAGCAGGGCAGGAGCTCTGCCATCAGGAGGAGCAGAGACGAGCCTTGGGAGCACCCACACGGCCTGAGGTGCAGCAGGGGCTGGGGACGTGAGGGGCACTGGAGTGAGGCTCAGGCTGAGGATGAGGGGGAACGTTCCAGGTAGGTAAGGAGCATGCATCTTACAGCAGAGGGAACAGCATGTAGGAAAGACAAATCAGGATTTGGTGACAGATAATGACTCTATCATGGACATGTTGCATTTTCAGCACCAGTGAAACACCCAGGAGGAGGTGGTCTCTCAGGGTGGTCTCCTTCCCTCTGATTATTTGCCTAACAGTTCTTCTGGCTATGACTGTCTCCTAAGAAAGGGGGGTTTCTCTCTGAGGGCAGCCACAATTCCTGACACCCTGCCCAAGAAGGAGCCAGTGTTGAGCACATGCTTTACTAAGGAGGTGTAGAATTGAACTTAAATTCTCCTTCAGCACCCGTCATCCCTTCTGCCACCCCCAAGTCCTGCTTTTCATCTTGCTCTGCTAGACCAGTGGTTCTCAATCTGTGGGTCGCAACCCACAGGAACTGTATTAAAGGGCCGTGGCATTAGGAAGGTTGAGAACCACTGTGCTAGCCCCACAGTCCTTATCCATAGGACAGATGGTCAAAGACCCCTGTGGATGCCTGAAACCAGAAACAGTAGCAAGCTGCAGACACTGTGTCTTCCTATGCACCCATGCATTTATACATTTAACAAATAAATTAGGCACAGCAAGAGATTAACAGCCATAATAATCAAGCAGAACATTTTTAACAATGTACTCAAATAAAAGTAAAGTGGATGTTTTCTCTCTTTCTCAAAATATCCTATTTGACTCTACATACCTATTTTCGGACTGCAGTTGGCCCCGGGTAACTGATACCTGGAAAAGTGAAACCTCATTTAAGGGCTGACTGCCGTGCTTGGTCCCTTGGTCCTCAGACTTCTGCTTGCTTTCAGTTCTGTCCTTTCTCTTGAGTGGATTCCAGGCTGTGAGATGTGGGCAGGCACAGAAGCTCAGGGCAGTTGTTCCCCAGCTGGGCTGCATGTGGGACTCACTGCTAAAGCTTGATACCCAAGTAACCCCCACACTGCACCCTGGGGACTCTAGTTCAGAAAGCCGGACTGGGTATGGCGGCTCATGCCTATAATCCCAGCACTCTGAGAGGCTGAGTGGGTGCTTTGCATGAGCTCAGGATTTCAAGACCAGCCTGAGCAAGAGTGAGACCCCTGTCTCTAATAAAAATAGAAAAACTAGCTAGATATTGTGGCAGGCGCATATAGTCTCAGCTACTTGGGAAACTGAAGTGGCAGGATCACTTGAGACCAAGATTTTGAGGTTGCTGTAAGCTATGAAGCTATGACACTCTATCCAGGGTGTGTGTCTGTCTCAAAACACAGACACACACACACACACACACATAGAGAGAAATGAAACAAAACCTAACCAAAGGAAGCCTGAGATAGGCCAACCCAAGGCATTCTGGGTTTTCAGCACAGTTAGGTTTGGGACTTATTGCCAGAGAGGTGTTCTAAGCCCCTATCTCCACCCCAACTTTAATTACTCCCCCAGGGTAAGACCCACCCCCAGGATCTACCAGGACATTTTCAAGGTGGGCACTCTCAGTGCCCACAGAGGGGCCTGTGTGTGTGGTTTGAGCTAAAGGCTGCATATCAGAAGTTCCTGTCTGGGGATCTTGGTTCCACCCTCAGGGGCTTCCTGGCCCCCTCCAAGTCCCCAGGCTACTGCTCTAGATGTGTCAAGGCTCTGATCTTGCCCCAAGTTTGATCTGGTCTTCCTCCCTTCCTTCCTCTGTGGTCTCGGCTGGCTCCCACAGTCTGGCAGCGTTATCTCAGACTTCTGAGTTTCTGATCAGATCAGAAGCTGAGAGATAGGATTGTGCACTTTCCTGATGGGGAGAGCGGAACGTCAGTAGTCAGGGCCTATGATCACCCTCCAGCAGCTTGGCAGAGCCTTTGCCCTTTCCTAACCTTGGGGAGGAGCCTGCTGCTGTGCCTACCATGGAGGGCAAATATTTGGGTAGCAGAGAGGCAAAAAGAGGCTGGGCTGGGGTGGCACCTGTGGCTCAAAGGAGTAGGGCACCGGCCCCATATGCCAGAGGTGGCGGGTTCAAACCCAGCCCTGGCCAAAAACTGCAAAAGAAGAAAAAAAAGAAGCTGAGCTGGTGTTCTGTACCCTGGTCCTTGCTCTTTACGGCTCAGCAGCTTTAGACCGGCTCAGCTTCTCATACCTTGGTCCAGAGTGTCACTGATTGCACTTTCCAGTCACCTGGGCCCCATTTCCCCTCCTCTGACCCCATGAGAGCTGGACTTAGGTGAGCTATGATGGGTCAGGGCATTAATCCCATTTAAATTTCCCTGAGTGATTCTGATGTTTGCCCAATGTTGAGGCACGCAGCATGCACCCTTCCCGTTTGACGATGCTTGGAAATTGTTATTACGTACTGAAGTAAGGTACCCAGGACCATTACTATGCCTATCACGTAATACTGATGTCAGTATTTGTATTTCACCAAAAGGTATTTTAAAAATATAGAACCATAAGTCAAAATATTGAGTAATTTTAAATGTAAAAAAATGTTTTAGAATACCAAGGAAAGGTAGATTTATAAAAATACACATTCTCGTTCTAGCCTATGGTAACAGATAAAATTAAAGTATTCAAAACATTAAAATCTGTACACTTCTAAACCTCAAGATTGAGTCATAAAAAGTTGAAGATGGGATACTACTTGATCTTTTTTTTAAAGAAGTATGGGATACTTCTTATCTTTTTTAGAACCTTAAAAAGCAGAGGATGCTGGCAGAATCACTAGGTCACAAGTTTTTGTTGGTTTTTTTTTTTTTTTCAGTAAAATTTTCTAGAAAAAGCTTTCCCTGACTCTGCCGTAGTTGAGGAGTGGTGAGAAGATATATTTGTGTGATATCTTCGAATATTTTCCGCTGACAAGGCCTTTTGGCTTTTTTCAGGAGCTGCAGTCTTGTATTTACAAGAAATGAAATTCATTTCATAGTTTTTGTTTCCGGTTTGCCTTTAAGCTCTTCAGTTTTATCTTGTTCAGATGGAGATTTGCATGCTTCCTGAATCAGTTTCAAAACTGTCCTGTTGACATTCCACATGTTAGGAAAGTCTGTGAATAGAGCAATAATTATTCTTGCAACAGGGTTTTGCTTTGTCTCCTCTCGTGCAAAGTCTGAGTAGGACTCAAGATGTATTTTACGGCTCGATGCCTATAGCTCAACCGGCTAAGGCGCCAGCCACGTACACCTAAGGTGGCGGGTTCGAATCCCCAGCCCGGACCCGCCAAACAACAATGACGGCTGCAACCAAAAAATGGCCGGGCGTTGTGGCGGGTGCCTGTGGTCCCAGCTACTTGGGAGGCGGAGGCAGGAGACTCGCTTGAGCCCAGGAGCTGGAGGTTGCTGTGAGCTGTAATGCCACGGCACTCTGCCCAGGGGGACAGCATGAGGCTCTGTCTCAAAAAAAAAAAAAAGATGTATTTTACATTTCAGGGTTTTTTTTCTTTTCTTTTCTTTTCTTTTTTTTTTTTTTTTTTTTTTTTTGGTATTGTTAGCTCCTTTTCAAACCATATGCAAAAATCGAGAGATTAGTATAATTAACTTCTTTGTCTCTGGCTTCAACATTCAGGGGCTAATCTTATTTTGTCTATACCTTTGCCTAATCCCCTGATCCCAACTGGATTCTGTTGAAGCCAATCCAAGATAGCATATGACTTCAGGATGCATCTCTACATTAAAAAGGGTTCTGCAGGGGACAGTGCCTGTGGCTCAAAGGAGTAGGGCTCTGGCCCCATATGCCAGAGGTGGCGGGTTCAAACCAGCCCTGGCCAAAAACTGCAAATAAAAAAAAAGTGTTCTGCAAAACACATAACCCCAGTACTGTTATTGCAACTAACAATTGGCAATTCCTCATTATCAAAATATCAAATATTCAAAATTTCCCAATCATCTCATACATTTTTGACAATTCCCCAATTGTCTCATACCCTTCTTTTCTTATAATTGGTTTATTTGCAGTTTCATATTTTCAAAATTCTGAAACAAAAACTTTGGATCAAAGAATACAATTTTGGTATTGAAGTGTGGTATCTATGAATAGAGCATGGCAGGTGCTGGGTGAAGATGCTAGATGATGGGGCCAGACCCTGCCTCTAGTGGGCAGCAGGAGTTGTTCAGGGGCTCAGCAGAAATTTCCTCCTTGAACAGTAAGAGTAATGTTGAACAGTGCCACTGGCTGGGCACTAGGGGCACGACAAGGAACAAGGCAGACTGACATTTCACCGTGAAGTTTCATATAGATATATTCCCTTATAGTAGAGCCCAGAAGAGAGTGGAAGCTAATTTTGCCCCAGAAGGCATCATGGAGCAAGAGATGGTTGAGTTTGGTTGAGTTTAATGTTTAAAGAATGGGGGAAATTTCATCAAGAAAGAGAAGGTGGAGGGAGAAATGTCTCATCCCACACAGACAGTAAGCACAAAAGCGTGGGGGTAGAAGGCTGGTGTGTTAAGGCTGGAGGTGAGCAGTGGGGTGGGCATGTGGCAAGGTTGGTGGGAGGTAAGGCTGTGGAGGGTTAGAGGTTAGGCTAAGGAATCTTGTCCTTATCCTTAGCCTAATCTCTTATCCTTAGAGGTTAGGCTAAGGATCTTCCAGGACCACGAGAGGGGACTGCATGAATTTCTGGTGAAATTGAGCATAAAATGTGAATCCTGAGATAGGACAATAGAACCTTGCAGGAACAATGGAAGTTATTTGGGTTTCCAAGCCCATCCTGGAGCTCTTCATCCACCAGACTAGGAGTCCTACTGGGGTGGGCCTATGTCACCCTTTAGCTCCACAAATCTCCAGGGAAAATACACAGTAAGTGCTCAATTCAGGTCAACAGACGAAGGCCTCCCCAATTCTCACATGGCCATGTAGAACAGTGTTTTCCAACTTTGTTTTTTTATCTCACAGTGCACTTGAACTTATATTTAACCTTCCAAAGCACACTTAAATTATATTGATCAAAAAAAAAAAAAGTGAAAAAAGAATATGCTTACGGTGCTTTGAACTTCTTTCGAAAATATTTTAATTAATGATCTCATAAAATGTTCACGGCTGGTAGATTTCTCCCTAATCAGGAATCCACCCCACCTGTACTCCAGGTGAATTAAAAAAAAAAATGTGATGGCGCCTGTGGCTCAGTGAGTAGGACACCAGCCCCATATACCGAGGGTGGCACATTTGAACCCAGCCCTGGCCAAACTGCAACCAAAAAATAGACGGGCGTTGTGGTGGGCGCCTATAGTATGAGATAACTTGGGAGGCTGATGCAAGAGAATCGCCTAAGCCCAGGAGTTGGAGGTTGCTGTGAGCTGTGACACCACAGCACTCTACTGAGGGTGACAAAGTGAGGCTTTGTCTCTAAAGAAAAAAAAAATGTTCGTGGCACAGCTAAGATCCTCTCATGGCACACTGGTTGAAAATCACTGATCTGCAGAGAACCACAGTGATCAGCCTTCCAGACATCTTTCTGCCCATAAATACAACCAGTTAAATGTAACACAGTTTTATATGGATGGTTTTACAAGATTTATACTATTCTATAGCCTGCTTTTTTCCTTTAACAATTTGTCGTGACACCGTTTCCTGTCAGTTATCGCAGATCTGTAACATTTTAAATAGCCACACAGCACAATTTTGTGTGGATGTACCATAACTTAGCCAGCCAGCTCTCTGTTGCCAGAAATTGGGATTGTTTTCAGTTTTTCTCTGCTGTGTGCTAGAAAATATCATTCAGCTTTTTCAGATGTACAATAATTGTCTAGTGGTAAATATTTAGAATAATTGGAATAGCTGGGGGAAAAAAAAGTTCAGTTCAGTTCACTCACTAAAGCCAAGCTGGGAGGTCACCATGGCACCTCCTGCCATCGGCACAGGGGGTGCCTATTAGCCAGGGCTCCAGCTGGGGAGGTGGGTCAGAGCTGAGGGGAAATAGTCTTTTTTCTAACAATTTTATAAAGGAAGGTTTGAAGAAACAGGAGAGAGCATTAATGCAGAAGCAGGTGGTTTAAAGCGCAATGGTGATAATGGCCATTTACTGATGGCTTGTTATCTGGTAGATACCATGGGTTTTCATACTCACGTGTGCCGTTGACAGTTTTATTATTCTCATTTAAGTGATTAGAGATTAGGTAATCTGTCTGAGGGCTCACAGCAACTGATAGAGCCAGGATTTGAAACTGGCCGGCATCCATTCCTCAGAGTTTTCTTTACTTACTGCCCAAGGGAGGTCGCCAGCCTCTCTCCTGTCACCATCCCTGAATCCTTTCTCCCTGTGGCCCCCCACCCCGGGGCTTTCATTCCCATCACATTAGATGCAGGCCACACTGATTCTTCATCTGGCCTCTGTTCACTAGGTTCTGCCTTGGCCATCTGCCACTCTATACCTTATACCCCATCCATGTGAACTATGGGAGAGGTCCCTGAACCTCTTCCTACCTTCGTGCTCCGGTGGGGCCCTCGGCTCTCCATAGCTGCTGCACTCCTGTTTATTCTTCAAGACTCATCTCAAGCTTCATTTCTTCAAGAAGTCTTTTCTAACTCCATAATGTGATGCCCTCCTGTGTGATGCCCGGGAAGCATCTGGAGCTAACTGCTACTTCAGCACTAGATGTACCATGTGGCAGTTATTAGTGTGGATCTACATTTGAACATGAGCTCTGAAGACATGGGAACTTTGTGTCCACCCCTCCATCCCCACATCCTGCCAAAGCCTTGCACACACAGTAGCTATTCAGTACATGTATGTGGAATGAATCAATGATTGAGCATATTTCCACCCATTCTCCTTTCCTGCTACCAGCCCCAGGACAGGGGAGGAGAACATGGGGGCTACATTAACCCAAGCGGGCCAAAGGAACGCCCCACCCACCAGGAGCCACTCCCTGGTCCCCTGCTTCTCACCTGACCGGTTCCCAAGCACTGCCCAGACACCTGCTCCCAATCTCTATCTTCCTGAAGCCTGGTCCCCCCCCCCCACTACCCCCGCCATCTCAATCCCTGTCATGGCCATCTGCCTGGGTTCTAGGGGAATCCTGTATCATTACTTCCACCCCAGCATTGTTCTGCCCCATCGTTCCTGTGAACCTGACTTTTTCTCATCTCTGTGCTCCTCTCCCATGGGCCTCAGGTGCTCCCTGGGCTTTGAAAATCACTTCTCCTTCTGCCTCTCAAGTTTATCTGTAGCCTCAACTTCTGCAAGATGTGGTCATATCTTTCTAAACTGCAAATCTATGCAAGTCAAACTCAACTTTTCTGGACACTGCCCAGGTTTTCCTCACTTCCTTCATTAGTATCATCTTTTTCCAGCCTCAGGGAAGTAAGTGGAGCTCTGAGATCCCACATTCTCTGAGACCCTGACTGAATTTGCCTGATTTGCCTGAGTCTGTTTCCCTGTGATCAGACACCTACCTCTTATTCCAAAGCTCTTGGCCAAGCCTGGCAGGAGGAGGGGGGCTTAAGCAAATTCAAGGACACTTACCCCGTGTGAAAGAGCCAAGTTTGCTGGACAGCAGCCAGTTGCTGCTATACAGGAAATTCAGCCTGGGGCTGTAGATCTTTCAGATTTGTCAAAAGACTGGGACTCCAGGTTTTTATGTGTAGTCCCTTGATTTTTTTAATGCTGGCCCATTTTTTTTTGTTGTTTTCTTTTTCTTTCTTATTTTTTTTTTTTTAGACAGAGTCTTACTTTATTGCCCTCGGTAGAGTGCTGTGGCTTCACAGCTCACAGCAACCTCCAACTCCTGGGCTTAGGCGATTCTCTTGCCTTAGCCTCCTGAGTAGCTGGGACTACAGGCGCCCATCACAATGCCCAGCTATTTTTTGTTGCAATTTGGCCAGGGCTGGGTTTGAACCCGCCACCCTCGGTATATGGGGCCGGCGCCCTACCCACTGACCCATAGGTGCTGCCCTCTTGCTATTTTCTTAATAAACTCTATGTTTTAGAACAGCTTCAGGTTTATAGAAAAATTGTACGAAAGGTACAGAGTTTCCATTTGCTCCCTTCCCACCTTCAGGCCCCCAGTTATTGACATCTCATGTTACTGTTGAAATTGATGAACCTACATGGATACATTAGTAGTCACTGACATTCACAGTCACAGTGGGGGTCATTCTTTGTGTTGTGCATTCTGTGGGTGTTGACACATTCATAATGTCACATATCCACCATTACAGGGTCATGCTGGTTATTTGAAAAACAAAAAGTCTCTGCTCACTACACTCTCTTATCCCATGTCCCCCTCCTCTCATTTTTTTCTACTCCACCTGTGTTCAGCTCCTCTCTCCCTATTCCTTAGAGCTCCCAGGCAATTTCTCTTCTGTCTCATCTCACTACCAGACTCTAAGCTCCTGGAGGCACTCAGAGGTCTAGCTCAGAAGTCCCAGCATCCTCTGGAGTGCTTTTGAGATTCACCATGTACTGAGGAAATGCCTGCACGTGTGCTGGGTCTGAGATGATGCTTTAGGTGAGTTGACAACAGGGAGAGAGGATGGAGACCTGGGCACCTCTCCAGTGACAATGGCTGCATAGAGAGGTGAGGAGGTGTCCCAGCAAGCAGTTTTAGAGAGAGGAGAGATGAAGACAAACAGCTTTAAGGGGGAGGGATGAATTCTTAGGAGGGATGTGGGGAGGTTTCCAGGGTTAAAGGGAGGGGAGGCCCTATAAAATGCCCAAGTTGGGGTGTCAGACTCTCCTGATCCAGGGCTCTTCTACCCACAAAACACTGAAGCCCAGAGAGGGGAAGGGACTTGATATAACACCCCAAGAGCAGGACTGGGACAGAACAAGACTCAGAACCCAGGGCTGTCTTGGCCTCGCGCATCCTTTTCAGATGGAAATAGCCTTGCCCATCACCCCACTTTCTCTTTGTAGGGAGGGCCCAGTGTGGGGCCAAGTTCCCTAAGCAGGGCAGAGCAAGGGCCTGGGTGTGGTTGGCAAGCTGTTTGTGCAGACAGGGTTGTGGCCTGTGAGGCAGAAGAAGGAGGAGAAGGGGAGGGGAGGTGGTGGTAGGCGGTGCATACTCCCCCTCCCCCTCCCCACTGCCTTCCCCTAGTAGCAGCCTCCTTCAGGAAAGTGGCTTTGAAAAGGAAAATAAACTTATAACTCCTTCTCCACAATGGGGCTACCCACCAGCCCCCACCCTGAGACAACCTGGGCTCCCTCCTACCTCTCCCACGTGCTCCCCCAACTCTGCCCCCAAAGAGGCAGAAGGGAACACATACCTTCCACTCTGCTAATGAGGCCCAAAGGAGTGAATGGCTGTTCCTGTGGCGTGTCCCACACAGTCACACTTCTGTGCCTTTGCTTGAGCTCTGCCTTTCCTAGCCGTGCAAACTGACTGATTCTTTCTCTCCCCTTCCCAAACTGACTGATTCTTTCTGATCTCTTACACCCCACTTACTTGTCTCCCCAACCCTGTCCTGCTTCCTTCCACATGTGAAGATGCCCTGTCTGGATGCTTCCATCATGGCCATGGCATCTAACCCACCAGCTATCTGGTGTGTGAGTCTCCCTTGTTCTTCAGGGAGCTCCCCTAAAGCTCAGGCTATGGTTACACCCCTGTGTCCCCACCTGTTGGCGAGTCTCTGGCATAGAGCCTGCTCAGGACATGGATAAGTGGATGAATGAATGGACAGCCTCAAGTAGAACAGTCAGTACATTTTTATTGAACTCTTCTCTTATAATAAAAATAGATCTGGGGTGGCGCCTGTGGCTCAGTGGGTAGGGAATCAGCCACATATACCAAGGCTGGCATGTTTGAACCTGGCCTGGGCCAGCTAAGACAACAATGACAACTGCAACAAAAAATAGCCAGGCATTGTGGAGGGCACCTGTAGTCCCGGCTGCTTGGGAGGCTGAGGCAAGAGAATAGCTTTAGCCCAAGAGTTGGAGGTTGCTGTGAGCTGTAAAGCCACCACACTACCCAGGGCAACAGCTTGAGACTCTGTCTCAAAATAAATAAATAATAAAAAAATAAAAATAGATCTAGATTCTGTCTTTCAGGAATCTAAATTGTGGCTATGAAAATGATCACACCTAAAAGGATCAGAGAATCATGTAAAATCAAGGGGATTTTGATTTATATTATTATATTTATAATGTAAAAAATTTATATTATTTATATATTTTTGATTATATTATCATTATAATAATGATAATAACAATATGGAGTTCTTGCTGTGGGCCATGCTCTATGTAAAGAGCCCTATATACATTATTTTAGTTAATTTTCATGCAGCTGATGAGGGTGGGATATGGACCAAGGCTGAGAAAGTTAAGCAACACGTTCAAGGGCACCAGTTCGTGAGTAGATAGGCTGAGACTGAAACCCAGATCTGTGTGACCCTGATGTCTGGTTTCAGCTGCTTCACTATAGCTAGAGGGGTTCAGGGAGGGTGGAAGCTTTGGGGAGGAGTAATTGGGGGCTAGGCCCAGAGGGCTGCCTGGGAAGTGGTCAGCAGAGGAAGTCTGAAGCTTGGAAAGATACCCAAGCAGTTGCAAGGGATGGAATTGGGGGCGGTCGTTACCCTAGCCTGTGTTGACCCTTGGTGACCCACAGTGACAGAGGCTGGGAGCTCCTCCTCAGGGCCTCTTTGTCCCCACCCATCCCAGGCCAGGAAAGACCTGAGTGTACAGGCAGGTAAGAACCAGGCCCTCTGGCTCCCGGCCAGGCTGGTCGCCTTAGGCATGGCAGGTCCACGCAGGGCAAAGCCAGTACGCCTGCACAGCCTCTTCTCCCTGGAGCTCTCCTGCAGATGGAAACCTCTCCCTGCCAGCCAACCACTGTCAGGGTGGGGAGGCAGGGCGGAGCAGGTTTCCGTGAGAGAACACTCCCCTCATTCACCGACTGGTGACAGGATAGTTTCACACCACTTGGAGCCAGGCCAATGTCTCCTGCCCTGGACTGGCAATTCTGTCTGGGCGCCACATTGCCCTGGGGTAGGGTGACCAGACGTCCCGCTTTTTAACAATTTGTCCTGCGGCGTTTTTAAAAAGTCCTGATTTTTGGAAAGAATGCATGAATGGGCTGGAGAACAGGAAGGGAATATATGGTGTTCGGCTGCCATGTGGCTATTTCGCCAGGATATGAGTTTTATATTATTTTTGTTAATTTTATGTTAAACTGCAATAATAACAAATAATTGTTGAGAAGTGATTATCGAGAGCTGCTTATCAAAGTTTGCATTGTTGTCAGGCCCTGCCCTGCCCCATCCCCCGCCCTGCCCCCCCATGTTGTCCCGCTTTACCAATGTTAAAATCTGGTCACCCCACCCTGGGGATGTGGCATGGCTCACCAGGTGCTGCCTGGAGCTGGTGGTTCTGAGCCTTTCTTAGCTCATAGATGGCACTGAAAATTTGTTGAAAGCCATGACCCCTGTCCCCAGAGACACATGTATATACACATGTACATACACACACATAATTTTACCTATAATTTGATGAACGTCCTGAAGCTGTCCATGGATTTCCATTGCCCCAAGTTAGTTAAAAAACCCCATCCTGGGACTTGCTACAGGGCTCTTCTCCCGAATGTGTTATTGACAGTAATAATAGCAGCACTAGCAGTGGTGGCGGCAAATACCACTAGCATTGATTTAGCATTTTGTAGTTATTAATATTAACATATAATCCCATCCGTTATTTTATTTTAACTTCTCATTGCCCTGGCCAGATCGGTAGTAATATTCTTATTTTACGGACAACAAAATGAAAGTCAGGTGGAATTAACCCAGCCAAGTTCTGACTTAGGAAGTGGCAGAGAGGAGATTCAACCTCGGTGACCCTAACTCCCAGTCCTTGCCTCTTGTCACATCTTTTCAGAAGATTCTTTGAGCTCAGGCAGTCCAGGGAGCTTGTTGGCTTATACCAAGGAATGTTAGGAAAGGCTTCATGTCCAACTATTCATCTGTCTGGATACCTGGCAGCCTCAGTACACCCAAATTCCTTAGACAGACTATAGCATGTGACACTCCAGGGGAAGAAATCAAAGGCCCTCAATCATACTGGTGACCTCTGATGTTAACACCCTTTTTCAAATTCTTTTGACCATGGTCTTCAAGTAAGAAATACCTTCTTTTACAGCCTCCCCCCTACATGTAGTCATACATAACACATATAACAAATATCACTAAGCAAGACTCTCCTCTCCTCAATGAAATATGCTGATGTTTTCTGTTTTTTTATTTTCTATACTATTCTATTTTAAAACACTAGTCATGACTTACTAAATTGATTTCATGATCTATCGATAGATTGTGGCCTGCAGTTTGGAAACATCACATAAATAGACATAACAATCATGGTTTAAATGACTAGTGAGCTACCTGGAAGTTATAATCTTGCTGCAGTAGGCATTTGACCCTGGCTGCAGTGGCCAGGCAGGAGTTCAGGTGCATTGTCATTCAGCCAAGGCATGACCTCAGCTGCCACCCAGCTTGCTGTCCTGTGAATTGTTTCTTTCTTCCCTGTGGTAGATGCAGGCGTTGGCACCGGCAGGGCAGGGCTACTGGTCTTTCAAGCCCTGTTCTATGTCTGTACACACATTCCTCCTGTTAGGGAACTTGTTTGATCTTGTCTTTGCTAGGCCTTCACCGAGTGACCTTAGACAAATCATTTACTATCTGGGGTACTCATATAAAGTAGGAAGAGAGGTGGGTTGAACTAGCCTGTGCTTCTCAAAGTAGTTGGGTTTTTGGCTGGGCAATGGAGCTTGTACCTGTAAATCTCAGTGACCTGGGAGGCTGAGGCAGGAGGTTTGCTTGAGCCCAAGAATTTGAGGCTGCAGTGAGCTATAATCATGTCACTGCACTCTAATTTGGGTGACAGAGCAAGATCCTGTTTCTTAAAAAATAGAAATAAAAATAGGATGGTTTTTCAACAGGATGTATATGACATATATTTTTTTAGGGAGATTTGTAGAAAATAAATTTTTGTATTAAAACTTCCATAGTGGCTTGGTGCCTGTGGCTCAAGTGGCTAAGGCGCTGGCCACATACACCTAAGGTGGCGGGTTCAAATCCAGCCTGAGCCCTCCAAACAACAATGATGGCTGCAACCAAAAAATAGCTGGGCGTTGTGGCGGGCGCCTGTGGTCCCAGCTACTTGGGAGGCTGAGGCAGGAGACTCACTTGAGCCCAGGAGTTGGAGGTTGCTGTGAGCTGTGATGCCACGGCACTCTACCCAGGGGTATAGCTTGAGGCTCTGTCTCCAAAAAATTTTTAAAAAAGAAAAAAAAACTTCCATAGCTAAGTTTTGGAGTAGACTATAATAAAATGTATATAGTTTTTTTGGATACTTTTTTTATTGTGGTAAAATATGCATAACATCAAATGTATACTTCTAACCTTTTTGTTTGTTTGTTTTTGTTTTTTGAGAAAGAGTTTCACTTTTTTACCCTGGGTAGAGTGCTGTGTTGTCGTAGCTCACACCAACCTCAAACCTTAGGCTTAAGCAATTCTCTTGCCTCAGCCTCCCAAGTAGCTGGGACTATGGGTGCTTGCCACAACACCTGGCTAATTTTTCTATTTTTAGTAGAGATGGGCTGGTCTTGAACTCCTGATCTTAAGGAATGCGCTGTCTCAGCCTCCCAGAGTGCTAGGATTATAGGCATGAGTCATCTTGCTCAGCCTCATTCTAACCATTTTAAGTGTATAATTCAGTAGCTTTAAGTATGTTTACATTGTTGTGCAACCATCACTACTGTCCATCTCCACAACCTTTTCGTCTTTAAAATCTCTGTGTACCAACTTCCCGTTCCTCCCATCCCTTGGCCACTAGTAGCATCTGTCCTTTCTGTCTACAAATTTGCCTATTCTAGATACCTCAGCTGAGTGGAATCATGCAGTATTTGTCTTTTTTTTTTTTTAGAGATGAGGTCTCACTCTGACTCAGGCTGGTCTTGAACCTGTGAGCTCAGGCAATCCACCCACCTCAGCCTCCCAAGTGCTGGGATTACAGGCGTGAGTCAGTATTTGTCTTTTTGTCTGGCTTAGTTCACTTAGCCTCATGTTTTTTTTCAAGGCTCACCCATGTTGTAGCATGTGTCAGGATTTCATTCATTTTTAAGGCTGAAGAACAGTGCATTGATGTATACACAACATTTGGTTTATTATTCATTTGTTGATGGATATTTGGGCTTCTACCTTTTGGCTATTATGAACAAAGCTACTATAAAACTGGTTTACAATTATCTGTTTGGGCCCTTTTTCACTTCATTTGAGTATATACGTAGTACCTAGAAATGAAATTGCTGGATCACATGGTAATTCTTTGTTTAACTTTTTGAGAAAGTGCCATATTGTTTTTCACAGCAGTTGTACCATTTTACAGTCCTGCCAGACATGCAGCAAGGTTTTAATTTCTCCACCTCCTTGCCAACATTTACCTGCTGTGGGTTTTTAAATGTCTTTTGTGGGTTTTTTTGTATTTATAGTAGCCATGCTACTGAGTGGGGAGTAGTATCTCTTTGTGCTTTTGGATTATACTTTGGTAATGACCAGGGATGCTGCCCATTTTTTCATATGCTTATTGGCTGTTTGTATATTTTTGGAGGAAATGCCTATTCAAATCTTTTGCTCATTTTTGAATTGGGTTGTTTGGAGTTTTGTTTTTTTTTTTGTAAAGTTGTAGAGTATATATTCTAGAAATTCATCTTTTATCGATACGTCATTTATGAATATCCCATTCTGTGGGATACTTTTGAGAGTGTCCTTTGATGTGCAAAAGTTTTCAATTTTGATCACATGCATTTTCAAGGTAAGACAGGAATCTTAAGGCAACCTGGGGCTCCACTCCTAGGCTCTGTCTCCCTCCCCACTGTCCTTGGGGTGCAAGATCAGTCTTCTGTGGCATTGAGGTATGCCAGGGCTCTTCTGGCACAGCGTTGGTTACCTTCTGAGCTCTGCTGTTTTCTGTCAACACCAAGGAGATTAGACAGGAGCCCCAGAGGAGGGAGAGAATCAGAAGTGTGACTCAGCCCTAGAGCCTGCCTGAGTAAAGGACCTCCCCACACTTCTTACTCCTCCTGCCCCACACCAGCACTAGATGGAGAAGCCAGCCCCCTCCTGCCACACCCAGGAAGCCGGGGCCTTCCCAGGACCAGTCGGCATTCAGGTGGTCTGAGGTTGGGCAGAAAGGTGACCAGATGTCTCCCCACTACCTTCTCATAGAACCTGAAAATCCTCTGTTATTGCTTCTTTGGGTCAAATGTATGACCATTTGTCTGAAATGCCTTCTACAAAACCCAGACATCCGGTGGTGATTTGGACTGGATGACCTCTCAGCTTCCTGCTCTTACCTTTCTATTCTAAAAGCAAACAAGAGGCTGGGTGTGGTGGCTCAGACCCAAATCCCAGCTTTATGGGAGGACTGTTTGAGTCTAGGACTTAGAGATCAATCTGGGCAATATAGTGAGACTATGTCTCTATAAAAAAGAAAAAATAATTGATTGGGCATGGTGGTAGATGCTATGGTCCCAGCTACTTGGGAAGCCGAAACAGGAGGATGGCTTGAGCCCCAGAGTCTGAGGTTACAGTGTGCCATGATAATGCCATGGCACTCTAGCCCCCAGGAACAGAGTAAGACTTATGTAAATAAATGAATAAATAAAATAAAAACTAAAAGAAAGCATGGAAGAAAGTTCCTACCAAACAGCATTCTTTACCTTTATTAATAGGTTGCCTGACTATGGGATGAGTATTTTGTTTTACAACATATTTTTCAGAAAAGAAGAAGTGGTATTACTGTTGGTTCTATACTGAGCGTTTCATGTTCAGGGTTATTCTGTTCCTTTATTTAGAACAATGGGCTGTTTTAGGAAGTCAGGGTAATCTGGTACTTTCCAAGTCAATACCTGTTTGAGATTCTTTCAGAAGTACCTGATGTAATCAATCGAGGGAAGGAGGGAGAGAAAGACAGACGGACAGTGAGAATCCAACTAGGGGATCCCCCCTAAAGGGCTCATCTGGGCGTATTCTGAGGAGCACCCTCCCGGGGCTGCCTCTGCTCATGCAAGGGGGGGGGCGCCTGTGCTACACCTCTCACTAATTCAGAAATCTCTCATTCCACTCATTTCTCTAAAAAGGCAGACTTCGCTGTGCTAATTAGCAAACTGGTCTTGATCAAAAATAACCCCAAATGAACCAAAGCCCTACTCTCTGGAGCCTGTGTGACTTTATGCTTGTCTTTCAAATGCTAACGAACCCTCACCCCAGGAGTATGGTTAAAACTAACTTTTTCACATCATACTATCTATGTAAAATATTTGAAAGCAAATTCCAAAGCATAATAATAGTAAATGAATACTGTGACTTGGGATACATTTTCAACAACCAGCCTTAAACACAGCTTCAAAAAAGTACAGATTTCAGATAATTTTAATGGAGATCAGAATGTTTTTCACTTAAACTGTGGGAGGTGATATAAAAAAGTGGTTGTAGGAAGCCACTTCGTGTTGAAGATGTGTAGGAAGATTTGGGATATACTTATTTCTACGAAATAGTGGAAAAACTATTTTAAAATTAATATACTGGGCATAGTTAGGGATTTTAAATATATATGTTCTACCAAATTAATAAATTAATGCTGTAATATAAAGAGGCTGTTTATTAGTTTATTTGCATTCCCAGAAGTTATAAAGTTTTTGGACCCTCTCATTGGGAAAATAGCCCATCAGCTTCCATGCTTGGTTGCTTGGTTATAAGGATTGGCAACTGTATCCTTCAAGGCCTCCCCTAGGACATACAGAGTGTAGTTCACTGGGGAGGGAACCATGTGGATTAACCCATGGACTGAGAGGAACGAGGCAGTCAAGTGTAATTTCACCTCTTATTAATTTTGCTTGGTCTTGAATTTAAGAGTCCTGGCTTAAAACTTCCTGATTATGGTCTTGCTGTTAACATGAATTTTTTTTTTTTTTTTTAAACAGAGTCTCTCTCTCTGTTGCTCCAGGTAGAGTGCAATGGTCTCATCATAGATCACAGCAACCTCAAATTCCTGGGCTCAACTGATCCTTCTGCTTCAGCCTCCCAAGTAGCTGAGACTACAGAGATGTGTCTCCTCACCCAGCTAATTTTTCTATTTTTAGTAGAGATGGGGTCTTGGTCTTGTTCAGGCAAGACTTGAACTCCAGGAGAACTCAGCATATCCTAAAAAGTGTATTACAACACATATACTCTCTTTTTGTTTTGATTTTTTAAAAGATATTATGAAACGTGTTTTAAAGTTTAGAAATTCTCTTTTAAATGAAATCTTACATAGCTGGGTGCAGTGGCATATGCCTGTAGTTCCAAATACTCTGGAGGAACTCTTGAGCCTGGGAGTTAAAGGCTGTAGTGTGCTATGGTCATGCCTATGAATAGCCACTGCACTCCAGTCTGGGGACTGATCTGATCTGAGATCACTCAAGCCCAGGAATTTGAGGCTGCAGTGAGCTATGATCAAGCCACTGGACTCCAGCCTCAGCAATAGAGAGAAACCCTGTTTCTCAAAAAAAAAAAGAAGAAAAAAAAGCAAACACCTCCTTTTGAGAAACAGCTCTTGGCATTGGTAGTACTAAGCTTTAGTTGGAATTGAACACTGGCCCATGGGCCACCAAGTTACCATATAACCTGAGCTGCCTGTCATGAACCTGTCTGACCCACTATAAAGCTGGTGTGCATAGGATCTCTCCATCATCAAGAGAAGTGTTATAGATGTGATTGGGCAAGAAGGCACAAATAGGTTATAAAGTGGCCCACATGCTGCGGTCCCCACTCCTGCTATACTGCCTTCTCTTACCCAGCACCCATGCACCCATGGCCTCGTGGGAAGTGCGTGTGATCAGGTGACAGAGGGGTTTACAGGTGCTGTGCGTGATACACAGGCACCACCCACAAGTGGATAGCTGCAGCACGACGGCCCCTTTCTGGGACATCCCTGAAGGACAGCGGTGAAGGGAGATCTTCACAGTGGGCAGAACTTCAGACAGTATATTTGGCTGTATAATTTGCTTGGAAGGAGAAATGGTGAGATGTGTGATTATATACTGATTCATGGGCTGTTGCTAATGGTTTGGTGGAAGATCAGGGACTTGGAAGGAACGCGATTGAAAAATTGGTGACAAGGGCGGCGCCTGTGGCTCGGTGAGTAGTGCACCAGCCCCATATATGGATGGTGGCCGGTTCGAACCCCACCCTGGCCAAATTGCACAACAAAAGAAAAAAGCTGGGCATTGTGGCGGGCACCTGTAGTCCCAGCTACTTGGGAGGCTGAGGCGAGAGAATTGCCTAAGCCCAAGAGCTGGAGGTTGCTGTGAGCTGTGATGATGCCACAGCACTCTACCGAGGGTGACAAAGTGAGACTCTTAAAAAAAAAAAAAAAGAAAAAGAAAAATTGGTAACAAGAAAATGTGGGGAAGACGTATATAGCTAGATTTCTCTGAGTAGGCAAAAGAAGTGACGATATTTGTATCTTGTACATATGCTCGCCGCTCAGCAGCAGAGGACTTGACAGTCAGCTTCTCTCCTCAGTCACCCTGTCCTTGTTCAATGAGTTCCTGAACAAAATGGCCATGGTGGCAGGGAGGGAGGGAGGTTATGCATAGGCTCGGTGACATGGAGCACCACTCGCTGAGGCCAGCTGCTGAGTGCCCAGTCTGCCAGCAGTAGAGGCCAACGCCAAGCGCCCAGGATGGCACCATTCCCCAGGGAGATCAGCCAGCCACCAGCTTCTGTCATGGAAAGGGCAGTGTTTTTCGGATATAGACTTTTCTTCCTTAAACACATTGCTTCTGTCAAAACTACCATCCGTGGATTTACAAAACACCTTATCTATCATCATGGTATCCCACCCAGCATTGCCTCTGACCTAGGAGTTTACAGCCAATGCACTGTCCTGATGAGCTCATGCTCGTGGAATTCACCAGCCTCACCGTGGTTTGGCCATCTTGAAGCAGCTTGCTTGATAGAACACTGGATTGGCCTTTTGAAGTCACAGTTATACTGCCATCTAGGTGACAGTACCTTACAGGGCTGCAGGAAGGTTCTCCAGAGGACTGTATGGGCTCTGAGTCAGCATTTGACACATTGTGCTGATTTCCCATAGCCAGGAGCCATGGGTCCAGGAATCAAGGCGTGGAAATGGGAGTGGCACCCTTCTCCGTCACCGCTAGTGACCCACTAGCAACAGTTTTGCTTCTTTTCCTGGTAAAATTATTCTCTCCTGGACTAAGGGTCTCAGTTCCAGAGAGAGGAATGCTTCTACCAGGAGACACTCAGTGATTACACTGCACTGCAAGTTAAGACTGCCTTCCAGCCATCTTTGGGGTCCTCATGCGTCCGAGTCAATAGGCAAAGAAGGAAGTTATGGTGTTGCTAGCTGATTGATCTGGACTACCAAGGGGAAATTAGACTACTGATGGAGGTAATGAAGAGTATGCCTGGAATACAGGGAGCCCCCAGGCATCTCTCAGGATTCCCATGCCCTCTGATTAAGTCAGTGGGAGACTACAACAATCCAGAAAGGACTAACCCAATCTGGGAAAGGCTAATGAATGGGCCAGAATCTTTGGGAAGAAACGTTTGGGTCACCCTGCCAGGTAAAGAACCATGACCAGCTGAGGTGCTTGCTGAAGACAAAGGGAATAGAAAATGGGTAGTGGAAGAAGATTATTAACAAATACCAACTGTGACCACGTGACCAGTTTATAAATCAAGAACTGTAACTGTCATAAGTATTTCCTCCCTATTTTGTTAAGAATATTTTTGTGGCCAGGTGCGGTGGTTCACGCCTATAATTCTAGCACCCTGGGAGGCTGATGGATTGCTTGAGCTTAGATCAGCCTGAGCCAGAGTAAGACCCAGTCTCAAAAAAATAGCCAGACAGTGTGGCAGGGACCTGTAGTCCCAGCTATTTGGGAGACTAAGGCAAGATGATTGGTTGAGCCCAGGAGTTGGAGGTTGCTGTGAGCTGTGACCCCACAGCACTCTACTACCTAGGGTGACAAAGTGAGACTGTGCCTCAAAAAAAAAAAAAAAAAAAAAAGAATATGTTTGTGTATTAAGCAAATATCTCCATTTTTGTTCCTTTTTATTCCTTTATCATGTAATGCAAGATTTATTGATTTTATCAATATTTAAGTAGTATTGTAATAATTTTACCTTATAATAGTATTTAAGTTGTGGAGTATCAGGGAAAGAGTAAACATGACCCAAAGATTTTACCCCTTCCTCCAAGGAAGGGATTAGTGAGTTTTGGTTGTACCCTGGGTATTTGTATCATGTTAAGCGGCCCTATTACCTTGTTACTGTTTCTATTTGGAGAGTAGGTATGGTTTAGGAATTGCATAATTTGACTGGATTAGGGAAGACCTAGAGAACTGGTAAAGCATCATTTCTGGGTGTATCTGTGAGGATATTCACAGAGGAGATTGGCATGTGAGTTTGGAGACTAAGTGGGGAAGATTTGCCCTCAATGTTGTGGGCACCATCAGATTGTCTGGAGCCCAGATAGGACAGCAAGGCAGAGGGAAGTAGAATTCTCTTACAACTGTCATCCTGGGGTCTCCAACTCGCAGACAGCCTGTTGTGAGAGTTCTCAGCCTCTGTAATCATGTGAGCCAGTCCCTCTGAAAGGGGTGCTTATCTCTTACAACCCCCTCTCACCCATCTATCTATCTGTCTGTCTGTCTCTCTATCTAGCCATCCATCTTCCCTTCACTCCCTGCTCTTTTCTCATCTCTCCCCCCCACTCTCTTCATTCTCTCTAATATAAAATAAACTTATACTTTTATATCCTTACGCCCCTATTGGATGGATGGATGGATAGATAGATAGATAGACAGACAGACAGATAGATAGATAGATGGGTGAGAGGGGGCTTTCAGAGGGACGGGCTCACATGATTACAGAGGCTGAGAAGTCTCACAACATCCTATTGGTTCTGCCTTTCTAGGGAACCCTGACTAATACCAGTGCATTAAGATTAATCTGTCTGTCTCTGTCTCATTTCCTTTTTTTTATACATTTCATGGAGATAAGGGCAGTCTTATTCCTCCTCCCTCACCCCCGCCCTCTGCAATGAAGGAATGGAATGATCTAAACATGCCTATGCCCCTCTATTCTATGAGAGCTGTCCGGAAAGTATCCAGTGTCCAAAACCAAGTATCATTGTTTTTCATAGTTTTCATACGGCATGGCTGGATACTTTCTGGGCCGCCTCGTACATTATTACAGACCTATATAATGTTCATACCAGCTAAATTCTCGGCTTTACTTTAAAGCTGTTGTAGCTCACAGAGAATAGTCAACTCTTCACTTAGCCCTTACCCTTCCCTGCCCCATGATTACAATGTGGTACACACTGGGCCTTCCTGCTTCTTTCTCTGGGATGCCACACCATTCTCCTGTCCTTTTCTACCCCCATCTTCCCTTCACTCCCTGCTCTCTGCTCTTTCTCATCTCTCTTCCCGCACTCTCTTCATTCTCTCTAATATAAAATAAACATATACTTTTATATCCTCAACCCCCAAAACAAAATGTGGTTAACAGTGGCTGAATGGAGAAGTGACCGAATCCGGGATTACTTTGCATGCTGCTCCTGTCGTTTTTAGGATGATCTGCACGGTTAGTCCGGTCACCGTGCCAAGCCGGTGTGCACTGTGAGAGCAGAGAGCACACCATGTCTTTTTCTTGCCCGTGATATGAGTCAAACTCAGGGAGAACCAGGGAACCAAGGTAGGCAGGTTTGTGGAGAGCCAGCCTCGGTTCCCATTAGGGCTTGAGGTTTCTCTGAAATGCTTGCGTTTCTCCCAGTGCTGGGCCTTTGTCTCTTGTCCTGCCACTAGATGGACTAATGTTGCTTCACCTAGTGAGAGTGTGTAAGGCTGGTGATTTAGCTGTGAGAAACCATTCACATCAGTGTTGTTGCGGAAAGTATTAACTTTTTTTTTGAGACCGAGTCTCACTTTATTGCCCTTGATAGAGTGCCCTGGTATCACAGCTCATAGCCACCTCAAACTCTTCAGCTTAAGTGATTCTCTTGCCTCAGCCTCCCAAGTAGCTGGCACTACAGGTGCCCGACACTACGCCTGGCTGTTTTTATTTTTTTGGTTGTAGTTGTCATTGTCTGGCAGGTCTGGACTGGTTTTGAACCCGCCAGCTCTGGTGTGTTCAAGCTGGCACCCTAGCCACTGAGCTACAGGCACCAAGCCTTAATTTTTATTTATTTATTTTTTTTTTGGAGACAGAGCCTCAAGCAGTCGCCCTAGGTAGAGCGCTGTCATATCACAGCTCACAGCAACCTCCAACTCCTGGGCTTAAGCAATTCTCTTGCCTCAGCCTCCCAAGTAGCTGGACTACCGGCGCCTGCCACAATGCCCAGCCATTTTTTGGTTGTAGTTGTCATTGCTGTTTGGCAGCTCCGGGCTGGTTTCAAACTCGCCAGCTCTGGTGTATGTGGCCGGCACCTTAGCCGCTTGAGCTACAGGTGCTGAGCCTAACTTATTTTTTTAACATGAACAAAGAGTACATGAGCTTTAAAAAAATCATTTTCTTTATCATTCTATAATGTTGAAATAGTATATAACTGTTTTATTGTCATAAAATATATACAACCTATTTACCATGTTAACATTTTTAAGTGTGTACTTAAAGTGACCTTAAGTACATTCACATTGAACAACCATCATCATCACATCATTTTAAGAACATTTTCATCATCCCAGACAGAAACTCTGTGCCCATTAAACACTAACTTTCTTTCTTTTTTTTTTTTAATTAGAGACGGAGTCTCACTTTGTCGCCCTTGGTAGAGTGCTGTGGCATCACAGCTCACAGCTCTTGGGCTTAGGTGATTCTCTTGCCTCAGCCTCCCGAGTAGCTGGGACTGCAGGTACCTGCCACAATGCCCAGCTATTTTTCTTTTTTTTTTTTTTGGTTGTTGTTGCAATTTGGCCGGGGCCAGGTTCGAACCCACCACACTTGGGATATGGGACTGGTGCCCTACTCACTGAGCCACAGGAACCGCCCTAAACACTAACTTTCAATTCTCTCCTCTTAGCCCCTGGCAACCACCATTCTACTTTCTGTCTATTTGACTGCTCTAGGTACCTGATGTAAGTGGGATTATACAATGCTTGTCCTTTTGTAACTGGCTCTCTTCATTTAGCATAAGATCTTCAAATTTTTATCCTTGTTTCAGCATGGATGAGAATTTCCTTCCTTTTTAAGGCTGAATAATATTTCAGTGTATGTGTATGAGGGTGTACTGTCACCTAACGGGCACAATGTAGGGGTATAGTGCAGACCTCGTGGGTTAAGGGCTCAGCTACAACTTGAACTTTACCTAATAAATGCAAACGCTGTAACCTAATCATCTGCTGAGTCAGTCTGAAATTTATCAATCTGAACCTTATAGCAATCTGAAATTTAAAAAAAATATAGGAAGAGGCTTAGCACCTGTGGCCCAAACAGCTAAGGCACCAGCCACATACACCTGAGCTGGCGGATTCGAATCCAGCCTGGGCCCACCAAACAACAATGATGGCTGCAACC
>NW_003852406.1:21782505-21795576 GCF_000181295.1 Otolemur garnettii
CGCCCCTGCTCAGCTTCGCTGTCCAGTGGGGTGACCCAAGCATGTGCTTGAATAAAGACGCTCCTTTGCTTTTAAAAAAAAGTTTAAAAAAAAGGAGCATTCCTTCATCAAATAAGTCTTTGCTGAAGGCCTAGGATGAGGCCCGCTTGCACCCCAGCCTCCAGCTAGCCATGGGAGGATCCTCCCTGATGGGGGTGTGGGTGGGGGGCACAGAGAGGCCAAGGAGTTAGCTTTGACTTGCAGGTAGAAAGTGGTTGGTGCCCAAGGGAGACACAAGTCTGGTCTCCAGGACTTCAGAGGCAGGGAAAAGTTGTATGTCACCTTCTGGGTGACAGCGCATGAGAAGGGCGCTAAGTGTTAATGGCGTAGGTGTACTGATAATGGGGCAGAGGGTGAAATTTACTATAGTAAATTCCTAGCTGTGTTCTTCTTTGCTAAGCCTACCTTGTAGGTTTTCTGTTTCTTGGGCCTGTCCTTAAGGCTTGGGGTTTCTCCAGTACACATTACTCACAGGTGTTAAGCAGTCCTAATCCTGCATTTAAGCAATCTTGTTACTGGGAGTTGCTCTGTCTCCAATAAATGCTTTGGATTTATTTGTTTGGCCTGTTTCTTCTGTGTGCCTCAGGGCAACCAAGCTTTGGTATGTTTTCTGGGAGAACCACTTCTCTGCATGTGACCTGCAGCACAGCTCCTGGTCCCCTTCTGGCCACTGAAGGATTCAGGCTGGTGCTGGAGTGGAGAGCAGGGGAGATGGGGAGACCTCTAAGGCCATTTCCAGCTCTGCAATATTATGATCACTGTCTTAGTCCATCCCAACTACCATAACAAAATACTTCAGACTGGATGATTTATAAACAACAAAAATTTATTCTTCACGGTTTGGGGAGGCTGGGAAATCCAAGATCAAAGTGTTAGATTCAGTGTCTGGTGAGGGTCTATTTCTCATAAATGGCTTCCTCTATGTGTCCTCACGTGGTGGGAGGGGTGAACAAGCTCCCTGGACCCTCTTTTGTCTGGGCACTAATCCTATTTTTGACCCACCCACCTCTAAAAGACCCACTTCTCGGTTCTGCACTAGAGATTAGGTTTCAACATACGCATTTTGGGGAGACACAAACACTCAGACTCAGACCATTTTAATTTAATTACCTTTCTCTAGCACTCTTGGAGTGAATGACTCCAATGACTCCAATGACAGCAATCTGATAGTTTTGCATTGTTGTTTTTAAGGAAGCTCAATTATTTGCTGTCATCATTAGCAAGGGCATGTCCAATAGCAGAACAGTCTAATTGTCCACATCCAGCTGGAGTGAGGCTGTGACTGACTGTATTGCTTTCTGCTGTTATCTTTCAGGGAAGCAGCTTGGTACCCATTGGCCAGAGACACTCCAGACTATGTCAGAGCTTTGAGCAAGCCCTGGTGGAGGGCAGGGACTGTCACCTGCAGGCTTTGGTGACCGGCTCCACCATGCTGAGTCTGAAGCTCCCCAGGCTGCTTGGCATAGACCAGATACCACAGGTATGTGTCCTCCTCATCACCAGGCTGGAGTTCTAGGGCGTGACCAGGGCTTGGCCTCTGCTGCAGGAGGACTGCTGTGTGCAACCAGTCTGGCCTGTGCAGGCACATTCTCTTCCAGGATCCCCTCCCAGACTCCCTTGGGGAAAATTAGGGCCCCTTTCCTCTTGTACCTACACCAAACCTCGAAATGGAAGTGATCCCAATACAGTTTTAGTTTAAAACCGTTCCCTATGACATTTATGTTTTACCCAGAAGCAATGTCATTATTGAGATTCAAGCTAAAGAGATGAAGCCAGCAGCAGCTGGCTGGGTAGGGGTTTTTTCTTTTTCTTTTTTTTTTCAGGACCCTCCTATGGGTGTTTGAACAAACACTTCAAGGAATGGAACAAATATTTAATGTTGATTCCTACACAGACTCAGTTTAGAGACAAAACAGAGAGGGCTAGACAGCAAGTTCATTGGAGCACTGCATGACACATTGCCAGGAACCAAGGGCGTTTTGTGTCAAATTGCTAATCTTTATGAATGACAGCCTTGCCCCACAGGCTGCAGGTGGGCACACAGTCCCAGGCGCCTCATTTAGGAGCACTGGCAGGGGGATTCTGTGAGACAATGGGTCAGCACAGAGATGAAAAGCAGCTCAGTGCCCAGACTCTCACTGCAGCTGTGCCATATATGCAAGACCTCTCTGAGCCCCAGTGCCCTTATGTTTTAAATGGGGGTTATATCTACTAAGTCAGTCTCATAGACTTGTGAACATCCAAGAAAATGAAATAGAACAGTGAGATTCTTTTTTTTGGCCAGAACTGGGTTTGAACCCACCACCTCCAGCATATAGGGCCAGTGTCCTACCCTTTTGAGCCACAGGCGCCACCCAGAACAGTGCGATTCTTACAAACAAAAGGAAGCATAGCCAGATAAATGCCTGGGAGTGGTGTTAGGTGGGTTTGGGTACTTCGGTTTCTCCAATCCAATATTTCTCAAAGTGGGTTCTTGGGTCACCAACATCAGAATCACCTGGGAGCTTATTAAAATATGATAGGAGTTATGATTGCAGACATCACTGTATTATTCTTTATTTTATTATTTATTTATTTATTTATTTTTGTAGAGACAAGAGTCTCATTTTATCGCTCTCAGTAGAGTGCCATGGCATCACACAGCTCACAGCAACCTCCAACTGCTGGGCTTAGGCGATTCTCCTGACTCAGCCTCCCAAGTAGCTGGGACTACAGGTGCCTGCCACAACACCTGGCTAGGCTATTTTTTGTTGCAGTTTGGCCAGGGCCAGGTTTGAACCCACCACCCTCAGTATATGGGGCTGGTGCCCTACTCACTGAGCCACAGGCATCGCCCCTTTATTTTATTTTTATTTCTTTAGAGACACGGTCTTGCTCTGTCACCCTGGCTAGAGTGTAGTAGTGTAGTAGTGTGATCATAGCTCACTGCAACCTCAAACTCCTGGCCTCGTGTGATCCTCTCATCTTAGCCTCCCAAAGTGCTGGGGTTGTAGCCATGAGCCACCATACCTGGCCTGTTCTTTTTTTTTTTTTTTTTTTGAGACAGCTCCTCAAACTGTCACCCAGGGTAGAGTGCTGTGGCATCACAGCTCACAGCAACCTGCAACTTTTGGGCTTAAGCGATTCTATTGCCTTAGCCTCCCACATAGCTAGAACTACAGGTGCCCACCAGAACATCTGGCTTTTTAGTTTTTTTGGTGCAGTGGTCATTGTTATTTTAGTTGGCCCAGGCTGGGTTTGAACCCGCCACCCTCTGTGTATGTGGCCAGCACTCTACCCACTGAGCTATGGGTGCTCTCCATGGCCTGTTCTTGATTTTAATCAAAAGAAATGTTTTCAGCATTTCACCATTTATATGTTTGCTGTGCGTGTGTGTGAGTGATCTTTACCAAGGTGAGGATATTCCTTTATGATCCTAGTTTGCTAGGATTTTTTCCCTTTAATTATGAATTTTACAGAACTTTTTTTTTCTATGAATATATATTTTGAAACAATCATATATGATTCATTTAAGTTGTTAACCTCGTGGTTTCCATTGATTGATTTACTGATGTTAAGCCAGCCTTTTGTTCCTGGTTTTAATACAGCCTGGTTATGATGTAATATCTTTTACAACTATTGCTATAATCGGCTAATATTTTGTTTAAGATCTTTAAATCTATTTAATGAGCTGTCCTATAATTTTTTCTTCTTACAGTCAGCCTATAATTTTTCCTTCTTGTTCTATCCTTAAGCCAACCACAATAAAGTCAGAGATTGTTGCCTGTTTGTTCTATGGAAAAAAATGCACAATATTAGAATTATACATTTCTGAGTGATTGGTAGAATGTACCCGAAAAAGTGTCCTGGCAGGGCCACCATATTGCCCAAACCTAAATGATATAGTTTGTGTATTTGTCGCCTTTCATGTTAAAATTTGATCCTTGGTGTTGGAAATGGAGCTGAGTGGAAGGGTTTTGATCATTGAGGTGGAGGGCTTGGTGCCCTCCATGCAGTAATGAATGAATTCTTGCTCTATTAGTTCATTTAGGAGCTGGGTGTTTAAAAGAGTGTGGACACCCCCGCCTCTCTCTCTTGCGCCCTCTCTTGCCATGTGACACACCTGCTCCCCTTTGCCTTCTGCCTTGATTGAAAGTTCTTTGAGGCTGTTGCGAGAAGCAGATGTTGGCACCGTGCTTCTCGTACAGCCTGCAGAACCAAACAAATGAACCAAACAAATTTCTTTTCTTTATAAATTACCCAGTCTCAGCTTGGTGCCTATAGTACAGTGGTTATGGTGCCAGCCACATACACTGAGGCTGGCGGGTTCAAACCCAGCCTGGGCTAGCTAAACAACAATGACAACTGCAAGAAAAAATAGCCAGGCATTGTGGCAGGTACCTGTAGTCCCAGCTGCGTGGGAGGCTGAGGCAAGAGAAGTGCTTAAGTCCAAGAGTTGCAGGTTGCTGTGAGCTGTGATGCCACAGCACTCTACCCATGTGACATAGTGAAATTCTGTCTCAAAAAAATAATTAATAAACAAAAAAAAATTACTCAGTCTCCGGGGCACCCATAGCTCAGTGGGTAGAGTGCTGGCCACATACACTGAGGCTGGCGGATTCGAACCCGGCTTGGGCCAGCTAAGACAACAATGACAACTGCAACAAACAAATAGTGGAGCATTGTGGTGGGCACCTGTAGTCCAGCTACTTGGGAGGCTGAGGCAAGAGGATTGCTTGAACTCAAAAGTTTGAGGTTGTTGTGAGCTGTGATGCCACAGCACTCTACTGAGGGCAACATAGGGAGACTCTGTCTCACAAAAAACCAAAAATATATATGTATATATTTTTTTATTATATATATTTTTATATATATAAATTACCCAGTCTCAGGTATTCTTTTATAGCAATGCAAAATAAGTCCATTTTGACTCATTTGACTAAGATACCAAGGAAGCACCATTTTACCTCTTTATTTTATTTTATTTTATTTTTTATTTTTATTTATTTATTTATTTATTTTTTGAGACAGAGTTTCAGGCTGTCATCCTGAGTAGAGTGCCATGGTGTCACAGCTCACGGCAACATGAAACTCTTGGGCGTAAGTGATTCTCTTGCCTCAGCCTCCCTAGTAGTTGGGACTACAGGTGCCTGCCACAACACCTGGCTATTTTTTTTGTTGTTGCAGCTGTCATTGTTGTTATAGCTGGCCTTGGGCCGGGTTCAAACCCACCACCCTCAGTGTATGTGGCCGGCACTCTGCCAACTGACCTACAGGCACCACCTTTTTACCTTTTTAGTTTACTTGAGTGGAAAGCTCTGGAGTTGTGCAGAGAACAACTTGGCTCTACAGCTAAATTTTCTTTGTGGAAAGATTGTTTTTTTTTTTAATAACAGCTTTGTTGGACAGCACCTGTGGCTCAGTGGGTAGGGCGCTAGCCCCATATACCAAGGGTGGCAGGTTCGAACCCGGCCCCGGCCAAACTGCAACAAAAAATAGCTGGGCGTTGTGGCGGGCACTTGTAGTCCCAGCTACTCAGGAGGCTGAGGCAGGAGAATCACCAAAGCCCAGGAGTTGGAGGTTGCTGTGAGCTATGGTGCTATGGCAATCTACCGAGGGCGACAAAGTGAAACTCTGTCTCAAAAAAAAAAGTGTGTGATTCAGTAGGGTGTAGCATGTTGAACACACAGCAAGGGGTTGCATAAAAGCATTGCCACAATCAATTTCAGAACATTGTCATCACCCCAAAAAGAAACTCTACCCATTAGCAGCCATTTTCTTCTCCCTTCACTCCCAAGCCCGGACAACCACCTAATCTATTTAACATCTGTGTGGATTGGCCTGTTCTGGACATTTCATATAAATGGAATGATACAATATATGGCCTCTCTGACTGCCTTCTCAGCACAGATTTTCAGGCTTCATCTCTGCTGTAGCATGAATGTCAGTACTGTGTCTTAGTGGCTGAATAATAGTCTATTGAATGGATATATGACAGTTTGTTCATCTGTTCACCAGTTGATGGACAGTTGATTCTTCTTTTTGGATACTGCTGTGAATATTCATATACAAATTTTTGAGTGGGCATGTTTTCAGTTCTTTATAGTATACACTTAGGAATGGAATTGCTGAATCATACGGTAACCCTGTGTTTTTACGTTACTGATTTAACTTAATTGATTGTGATCTGAGCATGCCCTCTGTATTATTCCTATCCTTGAAATTTGTTCAGACCAGTTTTATGACCTAGCATATGACTGATTTTTATAAATCCTCTAAGCATGCTTGAAAATAATATAGTTCCAAATTGTCAGGAGCAATATTCCCGAAATTTGTCTATAAGGTCAAATATTTTTACTGATTTTGTTCTGTTTGATCTGTCCATAATTGAGATTTGTCAAAATCTTCCACTGTGGTGGCAGATTGGTGAATTACTCCTTATAAATAAATTAACCTTTGCTTTACATATTTCAAGCCTTTTAAAAGGTATATTCAAGGTTATAATTGTCATATCTTCCTGGTAAGGAAAACTTCTTATTATTTTATAGTGATGTTCTTTATCTAGTAATGCTTTCTTCTTAGAATGGATCTGACTCTAAGCTCTGTTATTTTTATTTCTTTCATTTATCTTTTTCTTCTGACTTTTGTTTTTGCAGTTTTTTGCCGGGGCCAGGTTTGAACCCGCCACCTCCAGTAGATGGGGCTGGCACCCCACTCCTTTGAGCCACAGGAGCCGTCCGACTTTTTTTTTGAGACAGAGCCTCAAGCTATAGCCCTGGGTAGAGTGCTGTGACATCACAGCTCACAGCAACCTTAAACTCCTGGGCTTAAGCAATTCTCTTGCCTCAGCCTCCCAAGTAGCCAGGACCACAGGTACCTGTCACAATGCCTGGGGAGTTTTTGGTTGTAGTCGTCGTTGTTTGGCAGGCCTGGGCAGGATTCGAACCCACCAGCTCTGGTGTATATGGCTGGTGCCTTAGCTGCTTGAGCTACAGGCGCCACCTTCTTTTGACTTTTAATCCTTCCCCATTTTTATATTTTGCTGTGTCTTATATAAACAACACATGGTTGCATTTTACTTTGTTTGACAATATTTATCTTTTAGCTGGAAAATTAGTCTGATTTATTTGCATTGATTTCAGTCATCTTTTGTGCTTTTGTTTGTCTTGTTCCCTCTGTCCCTTTTCTTCTGTTGTTTTCTTTAGATTGAGTGTTACACTCTTATTTTGTTTCCTTTCATATTCTATTAATATTTTCTCCTTGCCATTTGTTTTTTTATAATTAATATGTTAGAAATATGCTCTATATCTATTCGTTACGCGGTTGCTTCAGCTATTTTAACATGAATCGCTGTACCTGGCAGGCAGGGTTAGGCTATGCTGAGTTAAAAACTACCCCAGATAGCTCAGTGACTTAACATAGCAAAAGTTTATTTCACATCCCATCACATAGCTGAGTAGCTAGCAGGGGACTGAGGGATCCAGGGAGATGGAAGATCTACCATGTCCTGGCTGCACTGTCTGGAACAGGCGTCCTCAAACTACGCCCCTGGCCCGCCTAGAACATTTATCCGGCCCACTGGGTATTTTTGCCACCGCTGCCTGTCCTGCTTAGCAGCCGACTTGTCCTGGAGCCCACAATCCGGCCCTTCAGTGGTCTGAGGGACAGTGAACTGGCCCCCTGTTTAAAAAGTTTGAGGACCCCTGGTTTGGAACATGTGGCCTCTGAGGTTGCCAAAGGGGAAGAGAAAGAGATATCTTAGGATGGGTTGTCCAGAAACAGACTCTGAGACAAAGCTTTGTGCACAGGAAGTTTATCAAGGGGTGTTCTCAGGAGCAACACCTGTAAAGGCAGGATGGGTATAGGAGGAGAGGTTGCATCAGAGCCCTCCACTGACGGCACAGGGAGCTCTGGAGTTGGGTTGGCTTTCCAGAGTGGTCCCAAGTGGGAAAAGGAGGCCAAGATTCTGCATCCTTCATCCGTGGATGTGGGCTGCCCCTGGGGAGAGAGTATGACTAGTAGTGTGACCTTTGGCCAGAAGCAATTCCCAGGGAAAGATGAGAGGCTCATTTCTGACAGGGAGAAGAGTCCCCGTGGAAGTTTGTCTATGATACCTATTAAGAAAGTGTACTGCTTTTAACTGTCCTGGTCTAGAAGTAACATTATATGGCCTCAAGCTAACTGCAAGAAGGTCTGAGAAATGTAGGGAAGCAACTGGAATATGATGGAGATAGCACTGACTATCTCTGTCATACCCAACTCTTGGACCTGAGGACTGGTGACTCTTCAATAATTATAGAAATGTATTGATTATCTCTTCAAATACCATATCAAAACTATTGTGTCTTCTCCTTCTAGAGGAATATTCTCCATTTCTCTTATTTGCTTTTTCATATTTTCTTTTTTTGTTGTTGTTACAATTTGGCCCGGGCTGGGTTCGAACCTGCCACCCTCAGTATATGGGGCTGGCGCCTTACTCACTGAGCCACAGGCACCACCCAGCTTTTTCATATTTTCTATCTCTTAATCTCACCAGACTGCCTTCTGGATACTTTCTTTTGGATCCACTTTCAGTTGGCTAAGTTTTTGTCCTTTCCATGTCTTTTTCAGTTATTATTTTTCTTAATTTCTAGAAGTTGTATTAGGTTCTTCTCAAATCTTGTTCCCTGTTACTTTTAAACTACTTCTTTAAACATATTGAACATGGTTATTTTATATTCCAAAGTCTGTTCTTTCAGTTTCATTCCTGCTATCTACTATTTCCACTGTTTCTCATTCATGGTGTTTTGTTCTGTTGTGTATGTGTGCTTGTATTAAAGTAGGTATCCTGGCTCGGCGCCTGTGGCTCAAGTGGCTAAGGCACCAGCCACGTACACCCAAGGTGGCAGGTTCGAATCCAGCCTGGGCCCGCCAAACAACAATGACAGCTGCAACCAAAAAATGGCCAGGCATTGTGGTGGGCACCTGTGGTCCCAGCTACTTGGGAGGCAGAGGCAGAAGACTCGCTTGAGCCCAGGAGTTGGAGGTTGCTGTGAGCTGAGATGCCACGGCACTCTACCCAGGGGGACAGCTTAAGGCTCCTGTCTCAAAAAAAAAAAAAAAAAAAAAGTAGGTATCCTTTAGAGAGAATTTGTATTTGCTTTAAAAATAATTTTCTTTAAATTTTTTGACTTATGATTTTTTTTAGAGACAAGGTCTTGTTGTGTTGGCCAGACTAGACACAAACTCCTGGCCTCAAGTGATCCTCCCCCCTCAGCCTCCGAGTAGCTGAGGTTACAGGTGCATACATGAACCACCAAGTCTGGCGTGGATTTGCTTTGGTTACTTCCCTGAGGGAACTACAAAACTTTAATCTCTTTCTATTTGCAACCACTTAAATTTTTCTACTTGAGATTTCTTGGACCATAGAGGTAGTATGAATTTGGATCACACCCTGGTATGAAGTCTAGTAGGCAGTTTTGAATTTTGAGAAGAGATGTTTTTCAGAGACACAATCTTCCCTATTGCCCCCTTCGGCTTGGTTGGATTTAGTTCACGGTCGCTTAATCTTCAGAGTCCTGGCTGTATTGGTGAGGTCTCCCAGTAGATTCCTGGCCTTTGATGGGCCTCAGGTTTCATCTCTTGTTTATAAAGTCTAGCATCAGAAACAATAATGGTGATTCAGCTGGATTCCTGGCTTCCCTGTGTTTGGGGGCTTTGTGGCTTTCTTACTTTTGTGCCATCTTTTTTTTTTTTTTTTTGAGACAGAGTGCCACCCTCAATAGAGTGCCAAAGCATCACAGTTCACAGCAACCTCCAACTCTTGGGCTTAAGCAGTTCTCTTGCCTTAGCCTCCCAAATAGCTGGGACTACAGGCACCTACCACAACCCCCGGCTATTTTTTTGTTGCAGTTGTCATTGTTGTTTAGCAGGCCCTGTTCAAACCCAGCAGCCCCCATGCATGTGACTGGCGTCCTAACCACTGAGCTACGGGCACTGAGCCTTTTGTGCCATCTTGCTGATAACACTTACCTGGCATAGGATGCATACTTCATCCAGTATGTCAATTGCTTTACCCAGAAAGATACTTGATAACACTAACCAACCTTCATTCTTCCAGGTTCTACCTTCGTCACCAGTAATCACTTCCTTTTGAAAACTTTCATGACACTTAGCATTTCTACAAAGTATGTTGGTGGCAACCCTTAGTTCTGCTGACTGGATATAGTGAAGCACTCATGGGCTTTGCAGTCCAGCAGATGGGCATTTGCATCTTCATTCTGCTACTTATCATGGCCTTAAACTTCATCCCACTGAGCTTCAGTTTTCTCATCTGTGAAATGGGACTGACAGTCCCTACCAAGCAATGCTGTGATGATGATCAAGTGAAAGCAGACCTGCCCCTAACACATTCTGGGTCTGATTCAGAATGGGTCACAGACCACAGATGGTATGTCTAAATACTTAAAAGTTGTACACATGGGGCCGGTGCCTGTGGCTCAGAGAGAAGAGCGCCGGTCCCATATACTGGAGGTGGTGGGTTCAAACCAGGCCCTGGCTGAAAACTGCAAAAAAAAAAAAAAAAAAGTTGAACATATGTACATAAAGCTAGCAAACAGTTATATGAAATGGTTTTCTTCTATCTTGAAAAATATCCCTTCATATGACGAAAAAATGTAAAGCTCTGAGGTTTATATAGCTAAAGTCAGCAAGACCTCAAAACAACTGAATTGGGCGGCGCCTGTGGCTCAAGGAGTAGGGCACTAGCCCCATATACCTGGGGTGGTGGTTCAAGCCTGGCCCTGGCCAAAACTGCAAAAAAAAAAACAACTGAATTTAATTATTATTGCACGTGTCCAGCCGTTATGTTGATGGATTAGAGATGTATGAAAGAGTAATAAAACAAAAATACATAATTCATAAATTATTATGTGTTTTTTCTATAAAATTTATTTTTCTGGCCTTCCTTTCAGCAAAATTGAGTTTTAGCGTGGTAATCAACATTAGCACATACTTTATGTCCTATTGAAGGTGATAACAAAATAGTCCCCTATTCTCAAGTTATTGTAGTTCTTAGTTTTTAAAAAGAATTCATTTCAATGGGGAGAAATTTCTGCTGAATTTCTGCTCATTTTTGCTGAGAAGAGCAACTGGAATTACCAAAAAATATTCTTAAAGCCACATTTATAATCTGAAATAGATTATAAATTCTGCTTATGAAGGTCATTGTAATGAGGTAACATGATAATTATATTAAGCAGAAAAAGTAATAATCTATATTCATACAGATTACCATTGTATTGCTATCTTTCTTCTCTCAAAATAATATCTAATTTAATAAGTACTCATCTAGGCTCGGCGCCTGTGGCTCAGGTGGCTAGGGCGCCAGCCACATACACCTAAGGTGGCGGATTCGAATCCCCAGCCCGGGCCCGCCAAGCAACAATGATGGCTGCAACCAAAAAATGGCCGGGCGTTGTGGCAGGCGCCTGTAGTCCCAGCTACTTGGGAGGCTGAGGCAGGAGACTTGCTTGAGCCCAGGAGTTGGAGGTTGCTGTGAGCATGATGCCATGGCACTCTACCCAGGGGGACAGCTTGAGGCTCTGTCTCAAAAAAAAAATAAAATAAAATAAGTACTCATCTATTTTGCTTTAAAAATTGTATAAAGAGATATTATAAAGAAAACTCAAAATAGCAACATTTTGCTTATTCAAAATTATACTTCATCTACAGTATCAAAAAAATCTGTATAGGAGTTAATTTCAGGATTATTTGTATATGAATCTTCTTTTCTCTTTCATAATCCACAGACATTTTTCTTTACTTTTCTGAATTTTATTTTATTGGAATGTCACTTTTTTTGGATATTTCACATGTAGCTCCTTTGGTTTAGAAAAATCCTGTACGTATTTAAGATAATAAATAGAATTTTTGATGCCTTTAAAAATGAAAGAACCAAACCTTGACTTGTCGGCTTTTGCTAACAACATCTCGTAACAAATATCCGTTGAGGCTCAAATTTAAAATTAATGTCATTTCCCACCAAAGATGGAATTTGCTCTGTATTTGAGGATCTCTGTTATACCAATTTGTCTTGTACCTTGTCTAAATTAAATCTAAGTGTTTAACAGCATTTATTTGGTATTCTCATTGTGCGAGAGTAGGGTAAGGTTAAATTTGTTATGTGTTTCAGCAACATGTCCCATACTGGAGAAGATTCAGAAAATGTCATAATATCTTTGAATCATTCCAAAGAAAGCCATCAATTCTCCCACTGAGCAATTCAAGTCATGTTCCACCGTATCCAGCACTGAGAATGCTTTTGGATTTTTTGGTCAAATTCTGCCCTCGTATTAGTTTTCTGTTGCTGCCATACACATTACCACAAACATGGAGGCTCAAAAACATAAAAAGATTTTTAAAAAGTATTATTTTACAGCTTTGTACGTACGTGACCTACAGTGTTGTAGTTGGATATGGGTCTCACTGGGCTAAAATCCAGGTGGAGGCTGTCAGGAAGAATCTATTTCCTTGCCTTTTCCAGCTTCCAGAGGCTGCCCTCATTCCTTGGCCCCCAGCCCCATCTGCAAAGCCAGCAGCATTGCTCCTCTCTGACCTTCCTGTGAAGTCACTTCTCCCTCTGTGCCTCCTCTGCTGCCTTCCTCCACTTTTAAGGGCCTTCTGATTACATGGGGCCCACCTGGGTAATCCAGAGACTCTCTCTAGTTTAAGGTCAACTGATTGGCAGCTTTACCCTTTCTGATCCTATATTGGACCTAGTCCCACATAATGGGGGCTTTTTTGTTTGTTTATAAACAAAAATAAACAGAACACTTCAATTATTTTATGTAACCTAAAATAGACAATAAAATCATCAGGCGAGTTCATATTTATGTTTTTCTCTTTTAAAATTGTAGGATAATTACAGGTAATCTACAGACCACTTTCCTGTCCAGAATAAGAGCTAGGGAGTATGTGAGCAAAGAAAAATTAGATTGGGCTCGGCGCCTATAGCTCAACCGGCTAAGGCGCCAGCCATGTACAGCTAAGGTGGCGGGTTCGAATCCCCAGCCC
>NW_003852406.1:21795770-21824545 GCF_000181295.1 Otolemur garnettii
AGGCTCTGTCTCAAAAAAAAAAAAAAAAAAAAAGAAAAATTAGATTGGAGGGGCAGCGCTGTGGCTCAAAGGAGTAGGGCGTCAGCCCCATAGGCTGGAGGTGATGGGTTCAAGCCCCACCCTGGCCAAAAACTGCAAAAAAAAAAGAAAGAAAGAAAGAGAAAGAAAAATTAGATTGGAAAGGGTTAATGCCCCTTTGCTGTGTAAACCGACCACGTGTTCACAGGTTCTGGCCATGACCTGAACTCTTTTGGGGAGCCATTCTGCCTACCACAGACTTATCAACCATGTTATTCTATTATCACAAGCTTGCCTGTGGCAGCTTTTTAAATCAATGCATAAAACTGAAAATAGTTTTTCCAAGTCCTAACTCACAGACTGCATTTTTACAACAAATGTAAAACCAATGGAATGCTCCATTATTTCAGCTTCCTCACTTTCCTCTTCTAGAGGTCAGCAATCTCTATAGTACGGCACAGAATGAGACTTTTCTCTCTGGTACACACTACCTGAACTGTGATGCTTACTTTCCAAGAACATTTTATATATCATTTTTCTACTTTATTATTCATTAAATTACTGATATCCTTTGGATCTTCCATCCCTGGTAGAATTTATCTCATTACTTTTCTCTATCTTATATGTCTAAGATATATAAGATATATGTCATATGTCTTATATGTCTTATAAGCTAAGAGGAATGTATCATTGTGTACTGCACATAGGAAAAAATTCTTTTTTTGTTTGTTTTTGTTTTGAGACAAGGTCTCATTCTGTCACTCGGATTAGAGTACAGTGTCATCATGATAGCCCACAGTAGCCTCAAACCCCTGGGCTCAAGCAATCTTCCTGCCTCAGCCTCCTGAGTAGCTGCAACTATAGGCAAGCACTACCATGTCTAGCTAATTTTTGTATTTTTTGTAGAGACTGTGTCTTACTCTGTTGGTCAGGCTGTTTTCGAACCTCCCACCTCAACTTCCCAAAGTGCTAGCATTATAAGTGTGTGCCATCATGCCCCGCAGAAAAGCATTCTTATGCTTGACTGAATAGTGGACACATTATTTTCTTAAGAACATTATACCGGCTCAGCGCCTATGGCTCAAGCGGCTAAGGCACCAGCAAAATACACCTGAGCTTTGAATCCAGCCCGGGCCTGCCAAACAATGATGGCTGCAACCAAAAAAAAAATAGCTGGGTATTGTGGTGAGCACCTGGTCCCAGCTACTTGGGAGGTAGAGGCAGGAGAATCGCTTGAATCCAGGAGTTGGAGTTTGCTGTGAGCTGTGACGCCATGGCACGCTACCCAGGGCGACAGCTTGAGGCTCTGTCTCAGGAAAAAAAAAAAGAAAAAAAGAACATTATACCAACATTGAAAATTGACATTTCCCTGTAATTGTTTAGTACCAACAGTGGGTAACTATTAATTCAACCTATTTGAAGCTCTAGCTAGACTGGGTGCTCTGGCTGAGACCAACCTGAGCAAGAGCAAGATCCTGCCTCTGTTAAATACATAAATAAATTAATTAAATAAATAAAGTTCTAGTCTACTAATTGCATATGTGTGGTGTGCAAGTGATGTTTTATGTTCTTTTAATTGAGAGCCTAAGTATTTTTTCCTGCTGGGACTAAGCATGTTCCTGAGAGAGAAAACGGCTTACTCAGGCACACGGCAGGAACTCAGTAAATGACAGGTTATAATTGATGCAGTAATTCATAGCTTCCTCCTTTTCTCTCCCCATGCTCCCTCTGCCCTCTGCCAGCAAACACCTCACCAAATTGCCCTCCCCTCCATTCTCTCACTCTTCCTTGCCCTGGCTGTGTGTTCATCTTGTCCCTACTGCCTTCTTCGTGGTGAACTGGATTCTGGGCAGGGAGGTGGCAGCCCTCTGCTGAGGCAGGAGACTGGGCTTTTACACCAGAGGCAGCTGCAGCATCAGTGTGCCCTGGAAGCTGGTCAGAAATGCAGACTCTCACCCCAGCCACACTCTGCAGTATCCCCCGGTGACCTGTAGGCGACTACAAAAGAAAGTTTGAGAGGTGCTGGCTTACAGACTTTGTCCTCCCAACACACTTGCTTCAGTTTGCTAGAGCTGCAAGTAACAAAATCCTACCCACTGTGGGGCTTAAACAACAGAAAGTGGTTTGGTGATAGCTCTGAAGGCTGGAAGTCCAAGATCAAGGTGTGAGCAGGGATGGCTCCCCCCGAGCCCTCTCTCCTTGGCTGGCAGGTGGCCACCCTCTTGCTACCTCTTCACAGGGTCCTCTTTCTCTAGGCATATCCCTGGTGTCTCCATGTGAGTTTACATTTCCTATTCTTTTTTTTTTTTTTTTTTTTTTTGAGACAGTGTCACTTTATCACCCTTGGTAGACTGCCGTGGTATCACAGAGCTCACAGCAACCTTCAGCTCCTGAGCTTACGTGATTCTCTTGCCTCAGCTTCCTGAGTAGCTGGGACTACAGGTGCCCACCAGAATGCCCAGCTATTTTTTTGTTGCAGTTTGGCTGGAGCCAGGTTTGAACCCACCACCCTCGGTATATGAGGCTGACACCCTACCCACTGAGCCACAGGCACCGCCCTACATTTCCTATTCTTCTGAGGGACACCAGCCAGACGGGATTAGGACTTACTCTGCCGGTCTCGTTTTAATTTATTCACTTACTTCCTGAAAGACCTTATCTCCAAGCACAGCTACATTCTGAGGTACTGAGGGTTAGGACTTCAGTACATACATTTTAAGAGGGACCCAATTCAGTCCATAATAGCATTTTAATGATGAAGAAACTGAGGTTCAGAGAAATATGTGAAGGTCTAAAGTCACACCACAGGCCTAAGGATGAGTGTTTCATCTCCTAACAGAGCCCCCCTCAGTGAAGCAATGAGTGACAGCACCCCAGAGACCAGGACTGGAGTCTGAGATTTGTAGTTTTAGCTTTGCTTCCATTATTTCTGGGAACTTAGACAAATGCCCTAACCTCCCCAGGCCTCAGTTTCCTTACAAGCTCTTCCACAGCACGGTGGTTGAGAGGATTCAGGTACTTAGGCAGGAAATGCTGAGTACATGTCAACAGTGCCTGTGGCCTCCCCGTCCCGCTCTGACTTTTCTCTTTCCTGGATATCGAAATTTGCTCTTGGCAGGGTGCAGTGGCTCACACCTGCAATCCTAGCACTCTGGGAGGCCAAGGCAGGAGGATTGCTTGAGCTCAGGCATATCAAGACAAGTCTTAGCAAGAGTGAGACCCCGTCTCTACTAAAAATAGAAAAATTAGCTGGAGATTGTGGCAGGAGCTTATAGTCTCAGCTACTCAGGAAGCTGAGGCAGGAAAATTGTTTGAGCCCAAGAGTTTGAGGTTGCTGTAAGGTAAGCCGAGGCCATGGTACTCTAGCCTGAGTGAGACTCTGTCTCCAAAAGAAAAAAAATCTGCTTTTATTTACTGCCAGCCAAAAATGCCTGATTATTGTCCCCAGGTGATTTTTAGCTTAATAGCTAGAAACACCAAAGATTTGAAACTGTCATGGTGGAAGTTTAGGGATCAGCTAACAGGGACACGGGCCTTGGCCGTGTATGGGAGCCTTCCTGGATGCTGAACTGGTGCCAGGCACTAAAAGGGAAAACTCGCTGATGTGCCCTTCCACCCTGAGTGCCAGGGGCTCTCACTTCGAAATAATAGGCTGCACACAATTTGATTTCATTTTACTCTAAATTGCTCAGCCTGCAACCAGGGATGCAAGGTGGAATCCTACACATCAATTCCGCTGCGCAAATAAGCAGGCACCAGCTTACTTGGGGATGCTTAGGAACGTGTGGAGGCAATGATTGTTATTTGCCTTTGGGGTCAAACTGAGTTTGGAACACAAAATTGTTTTCAAATGTTTAGTTTGGCACGTCAATGTATGTGGCACGCATTCTGTGAAGATGTACTCTATGCAAAGCGCTTTGCCAAGGCTGGAGTGGGAGATGGAGAGAACTTACCTCCTGGCTCAGAGGATACTGGAGCACAAGCGCACCTAAGAGCTAGCAGTGCAGGCCAACAATCAGGGGTTCTGGATGGGAGGGCAAGGGCAGATCAGTCTTCTTATGACAAGCTGGAATGTCACTGTCCTGGGACAAAGGGACTCTCTTTGTTTTATTTACCTGTTATCCATCTGTCATGGTTTTGTGGGGATTAATTTAAATCCTGCCCTTCTTGCATGGCTAGGGTTTGGCTTCCCATCCATGGCTAGGGGCAGAACAACAGGTCAGATGGAGGAATGTTTTCAATCTGAGCCATGGCTTTGGTAGCAACATATCCTTCCTCTCCAGTCTGGGGCTAGCTTCCTAATTGTGGTCAAGTTGTCCAGTTTATGGTTTCCTAACTCCTCTGTTCCCCTTTGGCTTTTCACTCTGTATGTCCCCACTCTGTATTGCCTGCCAGAGTGCTGGGATCCAAAGTAGTCACACCCTGAATCATCCTGGGAAATGTGGGTGGCTCGTTCCTCTGGGTCCACAGCCGCTGTCACTGTACGTGGGTGCTCCTGCAGCCCTGCTGTGCCCTCCCTGTAGGCCACCCACATGCACAGTGCTCCACGGTGTCTCCTCACTGGCCCCTGGCCCTTAGGTCTTCTGCTTCACAGGATCTGCTATCATAATTCATATGAGGGAATAAATAATAGTAAGTAATGCTCCTTCCTGGAGTCTGCATTATATTGAGTGGCCAGTGTTTTAATTAATAAAATAAAGAAATTAAAAAGGAAGAAAGAGGCTGGGTATAGTGGCTCATGTCTATAATCCTAACACTCTGAGAGGCCAAGGCAGAAGGATGAGTTGAGGTCAAGAGTTGGAGACCAGCCTGAGCAAAGCGAGACTCTGTCTTCACTAAAATAGAAAAATTACCTGGGTGTTGTGGGGACCTGTACTTCCAGGTACTTAGGAGGCTGAAGCAGGAGGATCACTTACGCCCAGAACTTTGAGGTTGCTGTGAGCTAGGCTGATGCCCTGGCACTCTAGCCCAGTCTCAAAAAAAAGAAATAAAGAAAGAGAAAGGGAGGGAGGATGGCAGGGAGGCAGGAGAGAGAAAAGAAAAGAAAGAAAAAGAGGAAGAAAGAAACTTGAAAAGTAGAATGACAGGCCCAGGAAGGAGCTCCTAGGATCTGTACTTCCTGCTGGAGGCCTCCTGAGAGCCAGTCAAGCACGTGCTGACAGCCCTGGATCACAGGGCTGGACCATTTGCCTCCTTGTCATCAGCCCTGGTGGGGTGGCAATCTGCGAGTGAAGATTCCTGCTGCCCATTGTAGGAATCCACCCACCATAAACCAGCACATCAGCGGAATTGAATGGTGAATCAAAAACTGGAACAAATCGTTTTAATTACCTAAGACCCAAACGTAATTCAAATAGTATTTCTTCACTGGACCATGAACTAACTCCATTATTTCCCCTCCTCCTAGTCTACCATTTTAACCCAGAATTGAACTAAGAGTTCTCTAAAACAGTAGTTCTCGACCTTCCTAATGCCACGGCTCTTTAATACAGTTCCTGTGGGTCGTGACCCACAGGTTGAAAACCACTGCTATAAAACTTGGAACCACTGCTGGAAGGGTAGGTGCTGACTGTCTGGGCCACCAAACCCACTTATGTTATAGGTGAGGACACAGCAGCCTAAGAGCTATGGTCTGCTCGGGGCACCCTTGAACCCCAATTTCACTCTTTACTCTGGTAGCCCCTCACCTTTTCCATTAGTCCATGGGGCTTGCTGGACTCGGAACTTGAGAGATAGCACAAGTTGTATTATGTATTGTATATTTTTGTTTATGTTTTTATTTATTTATTATTTTGGCCGCAGGCTGGGTTTGAACCGGCCACCTCTGGCATATGGGGCTGGCGCCTACTCCTTTGAGCCACAGGCACCACCTATGTTTTTAGAGATAGGGTCTTTCTCTGTCATGCAGGCTAAAGTGCAGTGTCATCATCAGAGCTCATAGGACACTCAAACTCCTGGGCTCAAGTGATCCTTCTGCCTCAGCCTCCCGAGTAGTTGGGACCACAGGTGCATGCTACCACACCTGACTAATTTTAAAATTTTTTGTGGAGACAGAATCTCCCATTGTTGCCCAGACTGGTCTTGAACTCATGGCCTTTAGTAATCCTCCCAAAATGCAGAGGCGTGAGCCCTCATGCCTGACCCCAACTTCTTAGTTTAGCAGAGGCTCTCCATTCAAAAATATACGAGAGAGACCTGGCAGCTTGGTACCCCGTATTTCACCTGACCAGTACAAGTTTCCTATTGGGAATGTCCCCAAGTGGGCTGCATGGGGCAGAAGGGTTGTGTGGGGCCCACTGTGGCTGGCCACCTCCTCTTCTCACAGCCCAGGTATTAGCATCATAGTCCTCATCATCAAAAGCCCTTTGTGAAGCGCTTTGGTAAATATATCCTGGCACTGGGGACATCTTCTGCAGAGATCTGCCCACCAGCCCCTGACATCTGGGGCATGTTGGCTCAGACAGACAGCATATATGTCAGCTAACCACGAAGGCATCTAAAAACTGGGCTGTAGGCCCCAGGCAGTGGATGTGAAAACAGATTCTTAGGCAGTATTCATGCCAGGAGTAAGTCTATGTCAGGGAGGCTAAGAGGGGCTTGCTGAGAGAGGGATTGAAACGACAAGTTGGATTCTCAAAGGGACGCTGGCCCTGAATTTTCTGGAGGCCCCAATGACTGGAGGCCTCTTGGGAGACATGGGATTTTAGAAGCTATGAGAGGGGAAGGGGAGTGAGAGGAGCAGCTGGACAGGTCAAAGGCTTGTGGTCAAGTGACCCAGGTTCACAGTGCACAGCCTGGGAGAAACTCGTGCCCGCCAGAGATGTTCCTCCTGAGACCTTCGTGCCACCTTCGTGGTGCCTTTTTCTTCTCTCTGCAGGTGTTCCATGAGCAGGGCATCCTCTTTGGCTACCGACATCCACAGAGTTCTGCCACTGCCTGTATCCTCAGCCTTTTCCAAATGACCAATGAGACCCTCAACATCTGGACTCACTTGTTGCCCTTCTGGTATGTCTGACCCCCTTGACTGGCCTGTCTCATTCAGGAGCCCTGCGGACCAGGCCTTCTTTCAAACATAGCAAGAATTGGAAGGGCTGAGATTCTGTGCTGGGATTTGGAGATTCCTACGGGTGCATGAGTATGAAGTTGAGTGTGTGAGAAGGGGGAGAAGTTTGGGTCTGCCACTGAGAGGAGATTTATGGCATGGATTGTGGCAGGGCTCAAGGGGCGCCTGACAGCTCCCCAGTCCTTCTCTGCTCCCATGCCTGATTTGACAGCATCTTCACCTCCTTCAGTTTTAGAGGCTTTCTGGGTCTCCCAGGACCCTAGTTAAAATGTCACTAGCTTGAGCAAGTCACTTAACCTCTCTGAGGCTTGCACTTTTCCACCTGCAAAGCAAGCGTGATGGTTTGCATCTCTCCAAGAATCGCTATTAGGATTCAGGGAGAAAATGTTGGTAGAGGCATTGACCACAGATCTGTGGGTGCTCTGCAATCATTCTGGGAACCACAGCAGCTGGGCAGTACTGGGTCATGATCCTTTGAGGGAGCCAGCTAACAGTAGGCTCTGGGAATAGAGTCCACAAAAGGGGAGTTGCCCAGGAGGCTAAGAAGGGCTTGCTGAGAGAGGCAGGGACAGAAAGGCAAACTTCATACCCTGCGTAGCTTGCTCACTGAGTGGAGAGTGGAGGCAGTGCCCAAGCATGTGTGATCTTGTGTTCTCAGCATGTGGGCAGCTAGTCTGACCAGAAGTCAGGAGATAAGACTTGAGACCAAAATGCAGGGACAGGCCATTTGGTTCCAGCAACCAGCCCAAAGGGGGAGAGCTTGGTCTGGGGGTAAAGTGGGGCGATCTGTGAAGAAGCGTGCGGCTCTGGGCCTGCATACTGGATAGGTAGCAGCACAGCCCTGCTAAGGGGCCACTTGTCATTCACCGGTTCTACATAGGTGAAAAGTATACCTGCTGATGAATTATAACACTGCAGAAGGGACCAGAGTCAGGGTTCTCCCTGACCCCTCATTCTCATCCCTAGACCTGCCAGGGCAACCTGTTTCCTGTGCATCTTCCCAGAGCCCTTCTGGGGACACAGGAGCATTTGTGGTGGGAGCTAGGAACCCTCCCCTGCTGCTCTCCCCTGGCCTGTCACCCTTGGACATCTCATGCTGTCAGCACCTGCAAGTCCCCCTGGCTTAGAATAGCTGCCTGATATTTCATTGTACGGATGAACCCTGGTTGATTTAGGCTGTTTTGAGATTTGTGCTGATACATAGAGTGCTGCCCTGTCGGTCCTTGCTTGTTGTCCTTGAGCATGGGATGATTTTTAGCTATTTTACAGCTGAGCCACCCTGGCCAAGCCATCCCACTGCCTGTGGAACCCCCACACCATGCCAGGCTCTTAGAGATGATCCCAATGAGCAGCAGGAAGGATGTGAAAAACCCGGCATTAAGATGCTCCAAGAAATGGGGACCACCCAGTGCTCTGGACAACTAAAGGATATATTTTGAGAAATAGCAAATAACTTAAGCTTTACTTCTGCCAGGACAGGTGGAGAAAGACCACAAGTGTGGCCAAAAGGATTTAGCTACCCTCCTTTGGTTCCCCTGCGAAGCGCTTGGTAGCACCTCCTCCCCTGGGGAAGCCAGTGGGAGAGGGAGCCAGCTCTCTGGGAGCGATTTGTGGCAGTGAGGTGCTCTGCAGGACAGGTCCCCACACATGGAGGAGAGATCAGGCAGAACTGTGTGGTACCTCTGTGTGGGCATCTAGGCTCAGCTGACAGTCAGCTGGTCTGAAAAGTGATTCCAATCCTTGTGGACAAGCAGGGCAGAAGAGAAGGGAGAAAACAGTCCTCTTGTCCCCTAGACTTTCAAGCCTCCACCTGGGGGAACTTCTGTTTGAAGAGCTTTCCTACAAGAGGGACAAAGGCAAACCACAAGGATGGTGGCAATGCCAAAATTGCATCTCAAAGAGGAATGGTTGAAGGAATTGGGGCTATTTAAGGTGAAGTTCAAGGAGGTGGGAGTCAGTTATAAAGACTGTCTTAAAATATTTGATGGGGTTGTATTCTATGATCCTTACAAGAACTAAGGACAATCAAATGGAGGTAGGTGCCAGGGAGCTAGACTTGAGATCAATGAAGGAGAACTTTCCAACACACAGAGCTGCCTTGGGAGGTGATGAGCCTCCTGTCCCTGGCAGCATGCAAGCTGAGGCTGGAGAATCACTTGGGCAAAATGCTGTAAGAGGGATTTCATAACAACATGAGGGAGGAGATTTGACGAGATATACCCAAAGGCTCTCTCCTCGCCCCACCTGCCTGTTCCCAACTTATTCCCTCTCAATTAAGAAAGAACCCCACCCAACCTCCACAGCACACAATATTTTCCCAAAGTGAGCCCACAGAGAAGTCAGCCCTCCCTGGAAATGGAAGGCAGAAGACAGGTGAAGATATAAGTATCCTCCCCATCACGGAGGCTGAGTGGGCCCTGCTGTGTTCCAGGTTCTTTGTGTGGAGGTTTGTGACTGTACTATACGTGACGGACATCCAGAATGACAGCTACTCATGGCCCCTGCTTGTGTACATGTGCACCAGCTGCGTATACCCCCTTGTGTCCAGCTGTGCGCACACCTTCAGCTCCATGTCTAAGAATGCCCGGCACATCTGCTACTTCCTGGACTATGGTGCCGTCAACCTCTTCAGCCTGGGTACGTGGTGCGACCCTGCTCTTCCTTTTCCACCCCTGTGACTGAGATGCTCGCCTCCTTGCTCTGCAAGTTGGGGTCACCATAAGGCTTTAATGAGTGTGCAGAAGGGAGTCAGGGGAGTGCTGGTGTCCACCAGATCCCTGATAAGTGTTTTGTTAAGAAACTTGTCTGTATTTGTGCTGCTAAATAGTTAGCCTTGGGCTCTCTGGGGCCATCAGCTCTGATTTACAGCAATTGCCAATTACTATGGTATAAACACTCACTGGGGCCAACTTCAGGCTGCCCTGTGACCCTCCCCCAAACCGCTGGCCTGGGCCTGCCTTCATCCTGGCTCTGATCTCAGCTTCCTCAGCAGTTTCTTCTCTGGGACTAATTCCCTGAGCACAGGAGGTATGTCTTATATATTTGGCTTTCTAGCCGTAGCTTGGTACTTGACATGGGGAATTGTTTAGCAAATAGGAAAGGAAGGTCCAGTTTGGTGAGAGCCTGCTGTCCCATCTGGGACTCCCAGCTCTCCCACCCCCTCCCCTGCCATTGCTCTCCATCCTCCCACCCCATCAGAGCCCTCAGTCACTTGAGTGTGGCCGTCCTCCAGCTTTCTGCCTGGTTTCTAGCCATTCCTCCCTTGGGCCATCCTAATCCCCTACTCAGAATCCTTCTGGGACTCAGGAAAGTTGCCTGAAAGAGGACATTTGTTCTCCTTACCCTGGCACCCAAAGCTGTCCCTGCTCCTGGTCCCTGGATAGCCCTCCCTCCCTGCCTTCATGTACCTGTGAGAATCCCAGCTGTCCTCCCAGGCCATGTTCTCAGATCTGATGCCTGGTGCCCCACTCACCCTGACTCCCATGTGCTTCTCAAGGCCTTCATCAGCTTTGCTTCCTGTGGCAGTTTTGGGCAGAGTCTGAGGACAGCACCCCTTCTATTTGGCCCATAGAGCTTGGCCTCTGTCAGTATCCATTGAGTGAGTGCATCCTGGTCCGAATGGGAGCTTCCCCAGTGTCCCATGGGGAGAAGGTCCTGTATGTCCCCTGGGGTAGCACCCAACTGAAAGCTTAAGGGCAGCCCATTGGAGGGGGCACCTGTGGGCAGCATCACTACATCTACCTGTCAAATAGCATGAAAGGCAGAGGTTGAACCTGCATGGCCCAAGCCCTGTTTCACCTCTGAGCTAGAGTCCCAAGGTTCCTGATGTCTTTGGAATAGCAGGTGACCTTAGATGTGGGTCCCTCAGGCCCTGGCTTGACAAATCTTCAGGCCACCTCTCTGAGGGGACCTCAGCAGATCAGGTTGAAGGTCCAGGCCCCTCTCTCTAGGTGAAACACACTTGAATTCGGAAAGGATAGTAAACGTTCCTGTTCTTCAAAATAAAGGCTTCAGCAAATATATCTGTAGTAGGTCCCTTAGGTAATCCTCCCCTCACAAACTCCAACACCTAGAACAAAATACAATACCCAAACTCTCAACTGGCCTGTCCCCTGGCCTGCCGATATGACATGCCCCACCTCAGCAAGGGCTCTCCCTTGGCTCTGATCTGTCCCCAGGAGCAGCCTTATCTCTGGGCAGGCTCTGAGAGTGGAGCTGCGCATGGAGGGTAATAGACTATGGTTAAAAGCAAAGGGGGGGTGGGCTGTCACTAAACCGCCTGGGCTAGAAGCCTGACTTTGCTACTCTGTGGCTGTAGGTCCCAGGTGAGTTACCCACCCTCTCCGGGCCTCTTCTTCATCTGCAAAACAAGAACAGATGCAAGATTTATGTGGGAGGGTGTTTGGAAGGGTCACAGGAGGCCAGGCGTGGAATGCCCTTGGAGCAATGCTGAGCTCACAGTAAATTCTCAGGGTAGGAGTGGTGTAGGCAGAGGGGAGAGGGGACATTCTGGGAAGGGGTGTAGGGATGGGACTGCTGGTGGGTTATGGGGACAGGCAAGCTCACTGGCTCTAATACCCATGGCTCCTTTTACCCTTTGACCCAAGAAAACTCTAGTTGATGTGTGAGTGCAAGGAATGCTGTTGTGGGGATAACTGGGCTGGGTTATTCAGCTCATGGAAAAGAGAACTGCCCCAAAATGCTGAGGTAGGCTGGAAGGATCCCCGTGGTGACCAGGCCTGGCTACTTTCCCAAGGCTGGTTTTTCTTCCCCAGGCTCGGCCATCGCCTACTCTGCATACACGTTCCCGGACACCCTGGTGAGCACAGCCTTCCATGACTACTACGTGACCCTGGCCGTGCTGAACACCATCCTCAGCACTGGCCTCTCCTGCTACTCCAGGTACCAACGGCCTGGCCCCAGGTGGATGGGGAGGGTGGGCCTGGCATTCAGTTCCATGGGCCCTTTGAGGGAGTGGAATGCTCAGTGGAATGGACACTTGGGAGCCTGAGACTCAGTTCCAGATGGACTTGGACATGTGGTCACTTGGTGCCCTGTGACCCAGAGAGCCTCATACTGGGTTAAATACTCTGCTGTCTTGAACTCCTTAATAATTTTTGAACAAGGGAGCTTTGCATGTTAATTTCGTACCAGGCCCTCCAAACTTGGTAGCAGGGCTTCCTACCGGGTAAGTCACTTATCCTCCTTGAACTTCAATTTGCTCATCTATAACATCTATAAAATGGGGCCCTTATATCCACCTCAGAGACCAAGGCATCTAGCACAAGCCTGGCATAGAGGAGACACCCCATAAAAATGCAGTCTGCTAACAGTGAGTGAGTGAGCTTCCCTCTAGGTGTGTGTGATGGATGTCGATGATATTCAAATGTCCCATGCCTCCACATGGCTTGAGTCGTGTCCAGCCCAGTGGCTCTAATTCCTGCTATTTTTTTCCCCTCTCACTCAAGAAAACTCATTGGTTGGAGCATGAGTGCAAGGACTGTCCTTATGGGGATAACTGTGTTCGCTTACTTAGCTCTTTGTAAAAGTGAAAGCTGCCCCAAAGCTTTAGTTCCCTAAACTGCTTAGGATGTCTCCAAATGGTGTGTCAGGGTGACAGCCTGTCTAGATAGTACCAAGGTACTCAGTCTGTGCAGGGCAGGGGCCTTCTGTGCAGGTCAGTTGAAAAGTGCTGAGGGAGGCAGGGCCCACCTGAGTTCTCTGTCCCCTCTGGGCCATTCTAGGTTTGGGTGTGCCTGCTTAGGACTGCTGGAGCCCTTCCTGTGCTCTGCTTCCTGGGGAACAGGGAGAGATATGCCCCTGTAACTCTTCCAGAATGATTTTGGCTCCAGCTTCCTTTGGGTGATACTCAGGGCTTGTGGAACTGAAGAAGAGTGGGCAAGTCTCACAAACTTGATAAACTGGATTTTTGTTTCCTTTTTTTTTTTTTTAAACTGGAAAAATAGATCTTGAAACAGCATCAGGAATACTTGTCCCAGCTTGCCTGCCATTTACCTGTCCTGAGAGTTGCTTTCCTTGGGAGTGGAAGTCTCCTTTCTGGGAGTTTCTGCCTCAGGTGAAACTGATACTGATGCTTAAAGCAGCCCCCAGAGGGACACAGCACCTGGATGTGGGGGTGCAGGTGCTGGTCTAGGGACCTGGACACCTGGACCTGGTCCTTGGACCAGTCACTGCCACTATCTGGTGACTATTCCAGGACTGTGTGGCTTTGGTCTTTGGAATTTAGGATGCAAGAGAGGAGAGTGCTGTGAGCACTGTGGGTTAAAGAGGCAGAGAGGTTTTATGGGGTGGGAGAAACAGTCCCAGAGTTAGTGTTTTAAGACTGCTTCCTATGGGGTCAGAATGCAAATTCTTGGAACATTTGCTTTTTTTTTTTAAGTTCCATGAGTCACCTGTAAGCTACCAGCGTAGATTGTTCTCTTCCACCAGTCCTCTCTGATTATTCTGATACAATGGATGGGTCTTTTGGATGCAGCTTGCCTGGCGCGTTTGGACAAACTTGATTGGCAGGGCAGTTTTGCCAGGCATCTTCAGAGTGCCCAAGTTTGGGTTTCTCACCTTGGCAAGGAAATAGGTTGTTTCTGTTTCTTTATGGAGCACATGTGTGGCTATTCCATCCATCTACTCACCTCCCAAACATTCCTACAGTGGCTGCTGCCGTGTCCCCAGAACCAGGGTAAGAGCTAGGAATGGCGGAGGAGTAAGAAGCTGCCCTTGCCCAATGTGGTAGGAGAGGCAGACTGGACTGTAGATTCCCCCAAAGCCCAACATGGGGCCATCATTTCCTTTAGAATGTAACAAATAATGATAATGCAAAACACCACCTTCATGGACATGTGGGGGTTCTGAGAAGTGGTGTTAGGACTACTTATTGGGGGAGGGTAGAACACTAACTGGAGAGGAGGGAAGGGCCTTTGGGGCAGAGTGACCAGCCTGGACAAGGATGTGGATGCTGACAGGGGCAGCTGGGAAGTAGCAAGAAGCATCAGAGCTGCCAGAGTGTGCAAGGATGGGAGCAGGCAGTGGCCAGAGAGGGGCCGGGAGGGCTGGCTGGGGCGCATGTGTCCTGTAATGGCTGGCCCTCTGCTCAGGAAACTCCTAGGAAGGAAGCCTTGAAGGGCTTCTAGGTTGTTAACAGCCCCTGAAGTGGAGGCTGATAGGTGGTGGGGATAGGGCATGGGGGCTGTGCTGGGACAGAAAGGGAGGAAGGGACAAAAGCCACATTGTCAGAGCCAACGGACAAGCCGGCATCCCATCTGTCGCCCTTCAGGTTCCCTTTGACCTTGTCCTTGCTCCATTTTCTCAAGTCTTTGGATTCCCCTGGCCTGTACTCTGTTTTCATTCCCTGTCTCTGCCCTCGGTGACTGGGGAGGAAGAATGACGACTCACGCTCAGGAGTGACTCTGGCCCTGAGTAACTTTAAGAAAGGCAGGCAGAGAGGAGGATGTGGGCATGGGGAGGCCTGGAATTTAGCCCTGCCAGCTTGCTGTGTGGCCTCAGGCCAGTCACTGCCCCCTCTGGGCTTCAGTGTCTGCACCTTCTACAAGGGCATCTGAGAAGATATCCCGGGGCTGGGCACCTTGCAGTGCGAGGACCACAGTCTTCCACGCTTCCTCCCCCCGCCCCACCCAGTCCCAGGTGGGGAAGCAGTGGCAGAAAACCTCCTTCCCCTTCCTGTGAATCTCAGCGCAAGCTCATTAGTTATCCACATGCTCACCAGAAAATCAGGCCATAAATGGCATATGTTCAATCTTTAATTGGCATTAGGGTCAATCTCAACTTAGAGAACTTTGTAGTCCCCTGAGTGGTTTTTTGGTTCTTACTATCATGGAATTCAGTTCAAATGAAGCAGTTCTAAAAAACTGCCTTCTCATTCTGTAGCATGTGTGAGGAGAAGGAGAGAATGTGTGTGTCTTGGAGCGAGGGGAGGGTGACCAGTAGTGCGTCACAAGTCCTGTAGATCACCCGGTGCGCTCCACCAGGGATGTTTTTGACAAAGAGCTGCTGAGTGAAATGCCCCGTGTCAGTGCTGTGCTATGAGGAGCGAGATAAACACTCATCCCTGGTAGAAAGTGAGCAGACACTCAAGGACACTCTGGCCGCGCAGAGGGGCAGGAGCTCGCCTGGAGGGGGGCTTCAGGGTTGGAGCTGGGGAACAAGGCTTGCACTTGAACCTTTGCAATAGAACACATTTCCCAGTGGCTCACTAGTTTCAAGCACTAGTTCCAGAATTCCAGTTGCTAATCCTTCCAGCTTCGTGGCAGTAAGATTTATGAGGTTTTAGAACAGACCGGTATTGAATCGACATTCTCTTAATGGAGGCTTCTCCTAAAATCCAGTGTTTCCTGCCATCCTGGTTCCAGGCAGAGGAGGCCTGGCTCCCTGTCAACTAGCCCCTCAGCCTGAGAATGCGGCTGGGCCTTGGAGGTGCTGGGGGCGTCGGATGCTTTTGGACCACCCTGTGGCGCTGGCCCCTCACTCCTCAACCTCTGGCTGTGGTGACACCCTGTGGCCTGCTGTGGAATTACAACTTGGTAGAGGGAAGCCCCTCTCTGTGTTGACTGGCCCTTCTGCCTTTTTTTTCTCTGTTGCTATCTCTCTCCTGTTCTGCTTTTTCTCCTTATTTTTTTCCCCATAGACTCGGCTTTGCAACTGGAGAGGCTGGTCCGTTTGTCCCTGGGCAAGCACTTTGTCAGGCCGGGCGAAATGTCTCAAGTCTCAGGAAATCCATGCTTTGGGGGATGGCCCTCGCCAGCCAGAGCCAGATTTCTTCGTGTGTAAGTGGCCACAAAGGGCGCACTTTAGGAACGAGCCCCTCTCAACCCAGCATTGGCAGATGGCGACAGTGCACAGGGCAAGAGGGAGTGGCCCTGCTGAGGTTGGGCAGGGCCTGCCAGGGTGGACTGAGGAGGCAGCTGAGGGGTATAAGGAAGGGTGAGGCTGGCAGTGGTTTGAGGCCTGCTATACCTGCTTGGGGGAGGCATGGGAGGTGACACCAGGGAGCCAGACAGCCCTGGGTTTATATTCTACCTGGCTTCTTATCAGTTTTATCTGACTTTAGGCAAATCACCCAGAACCTGTTGTTACCTCCTGTTTCAATGTTCTAGTCCATCATAGCTACAGGATTGGGAGAGAAGAGAATGGAGCCCCACACTACATATGTTTTTTAAGCGCTGCCATTTAGTATGTGTGACTCCATGCTATACACAGGTTCTAAACACCTCATAAGTACAGTTACTGTCCCTATGTTACACATGAAGACTGAGGGACATGCAAAGGTTAAGTGACCTGCTGAGGTCACATGGTCATACACAGTAGAGGCAGGGTTAGAACCCCGTGTGTACCAATCAAGCACTCCATGTGAGATCTCAGTACTGTGCAACCTCACCTCTCTTAGAGTCTATGGTTTAATCCATGGCCGTGGTTCTTGTTTGGGGGATGATGAATCCAATCCCTTTTTCCTCTCCTTGAACTTCTCTTCCTTCCCCACTGGTACCTACCATGTGCTTCTCTGATGTGTGGGCAGGGTCAGGAGAGAAGAATAAATGTGCTGATGAGCTGGAGTGAAGTTGGAGCCTGTCTTTGGAGGCTGTGGCTTCTCAGGGCCTGCAGAGTTCCCTTTGCTCTGCAGCAGGGATCTCCACCCGGGCTGCTTTTGCCTGGAGGAGTGGGTAGAACACATCAGCCTGGAGAAAGTGCACGTCCTCAGACATGGGAGATCCAGACCTGCCTGGGTCTGGTGCCTGTCCCCAGGGAGGGTTCCTTGCTCACCCACATGTGGGATACTGACAGCAGTGGGCTACATTGGCTCATAAGGGTCATGATAACCTGGTCCAGGAGAAGTGGGCCCAGTGTCAGAGGATGCATGGATGGTGTTTGAAGGAAAAAGGGCAGGCCTGCGGCCTGGAGCTGAGGGTCCAGGCAGCAGAGGTTGGAATGGCAAGTAGGACATAGAGCTCATCCCACCAGAGAGCATGATGAGGGGCAGAACTGTCAGCAAGGGTTGAGCGGGACTGAATGTACACGTTGCCTTTCTAGAGGCATCATAACAGCCACCCTGAAAGCCTTGCAGCTGGCTCTGCCTATCACCCCTACCAGGTTCCTCATCCTGCAGCCCTGGAGCCAGCTAGGGAGGAGGACCCTGTCCTTCGGCATCCAGACAGGGACTGCACCTGTTTCTGCCTCCTGGACTTGGCTATCAGCCAGGCACACAGTGTTTTCCTTCCCTGGGCCTCTCAAGGGATGTGGTTTTATGTGGTGATCTTCCTGGCCCCTCTCTGTCCTTCCTGTGTCCAGCCTGCCATCTGTACTGCCCAGTTCCCCAAACTCTCAGTTGCTGCCCAGCAAGCAGAGCCCAAGCAGCTGAGACCCTATCATGATCTGTCTTCTCTTCATGACAGTCAGCGCCTCTTGTTTTAATGCTGGTGTTATCTGTCTTTGGGTAGGAGGCAGGAGGGGTAGTGATGAATGAGAGAAGGAAAGTCTTCACATTTACTTAGTTTTCCCAGGCTGGTGTCCCTGTGTGGTAGAAATATTACAGAAACCTCTCCAACAATCAAACACCTGCTTGTATGCCGGAGGTGGCGGGTTCAAACCCAGTCCCAGCCAAAAAACCCCTCAAAACAAACACCTGCTTGGACCCAGATCTTCTGCATGGCAATCACCTGAGTGGCTCTGACTAGTTGGGTGCCTCTCAGCCTCTGCAGAGCATGTTCACCTGAGGTCTGTGCCAGTGGGGCCACCCACTGTCCACTCATGTCTGCCTGTCCTGGCAGTAATTCTACTTTTAAGAGGCTCTTTGGCAGTTAAATAACTTGGCCCTTGTGTTTCTGTCCAGTACCTCCTCTTTGGCATAGTCTGGGATAACACTGCTTCTCCTGGTGCTATGAGGTGGTTTCTCTGGAGATCTTTTCACTTCTGGGGTTTTGTCACCTCCATCAGGGTGGGAGAAATGACAAGGCTGGCCACAGGAGGTTGTGCAAAACTGCCTGTCCCTGTTAAGTCCCAGAGGCCTCAGTAGTGTTGAGTGTGTGCGTGTGTCAGTTACTGTAACTCTTTTCATCCCGTTTCTCCTTCTCTCCTTCCCTGGTTTAGGTTCCTTGAAGTCCAGAAACCCGGGCTTTGTAAGGTGCTTCGTGTCCTTGCCTTTGCTTATCCCTACGCCTGGGACTCCCTCCCCATCTTCTACAGGGTAAGGGCCAGCTGCACCTCCTCTCAGCCTGTTGGCAACACCAGGTAGTCAGTTTCCTGAGTTTTGGGGGGTCACAGCCTGCACTGGGCACCATAGGAGGACACAGTGGGAGTTAAGACCCAGGTGCTGCCTTGATGGCCCTTGAGGAGCAGTGAGGAGATGGCACGAACACACAGTCCTGATGGGCAGAGTGAGTGGCTTTGGGAACAATCTCAGAGAGCTGGGCAGGGCATGCACCTGAACTTAGGAGAGGGAGCCGTCTACTTGCTGCCTGTCTGTGGGCAAGGTCTCTAGTGGGAATGATTATAACCCTGTCATTGGGCTGTGGGGAGGATTATACAAGGTAACGTGTAAAGTGCTGGCTGGTGGCAAGAGTCTTACGGTGCGTTATTGTATAATATATCATGGTTGATTATGGTACTGTTAGTACTGAAGGGAAAGGTATAAACGAAGGGCTTAAAGGAGAGATGGGGGTTAAATGGAGAGCACAAAGGAAAAGGGTATAGGATGGACAGGAAGGCTAAAGTCCATGCATTCTCAGGTCACACAGGCCTTTGTTCAAAGTCTAGACATTCAAAGCCAGTCACACTGGCTGTGTGACTGAAGGCAGAGGACATAACCTCTCTGAACCTCAGTTTCCTCATCTATAAATAAGGCTAACATCCCCTCCTTCACTGAGGGTAATAAGGATTGTTCAGCACAACAGATCCAATGGGGTCAGTGATGCCTGGCCCCTGGCCGGTACCCATTGAGTGGAGTCTCCCTCCCAGAAGCAGTGTTCTGGGGGTCTGAGGCTTGAGGCCCAGGTGGCAGGGCTGAGGGATGAAGGGGAGGGGTGGAGTTCCCCTCACAGTGCGGGGGGGAGGGGAGACAGTGAACAGGTGATGCATCTGTGTGAGTCCTGGGAGACCCAGAGAAAGGGGTACAGCCCATTCCCCTCACTCCTCCTCAAAGGCACAGTCCATACACAGGGGAAGCCAGAGCGGACTGAGCAAGCCTGTCAGCACCCCACCACGGCAGGGGGCACAGAGGCTACATCTCACAGTGGGGCAGTGGGGAGGAGACATCTGACTTTAAGCCCTGATGTTGACACTGGATCAGCCTGCCTGGATTCCAGTCCTAACTTCACCCTTTACTGGTGGTTTGCAAGTTACTCTCTGCCCCACTTTCCTCATCTGCAAAATGGGGAAGACAGTCTGCCTTGTGGTAATTGTGTGGCCCAGCTAGGGTGATGCATGTAAAAGGCATGGCCTAGTGCCCTCGGTAAGTGGTAGCTACTATTGTTATTTATAATAATAATGCAAAAACTGTACTTACCTCTGAAATAGTATAATGTCATAATTAATACGTTTTGATAACTCAGAAGGCCTTCCAGGGATTTCTAGGCCTTAAAGCCTTAATTAGGAGCATCAGTTCAGTGGATGTACTGATTTAAAGTGAGTGGAAGTACAGATAGACCACTTTCTTACTGTATACTTGACCTTGAACACCACAGGTTTGACCTTACACATGGATTGTCTTCCGCCTCTGCCGTCCCTGAGACAGCAAGATCAGTCCCCACTTCTCGTGATCTTTTTAATAACATTGTCTTTTCTCTAGCTTACATTTTGTAAGAATATGGTATATATAAAATATGTGTCAATTGACTAGTAAGGCTTTTTGTCAATAGGATCAGCTGTTAGTACTTACGTTTTTAGGGAGTCAAAAGTTATAAATGGCTTTCTGACTGCATGGGAGTCAGTGCCTTTAAACCCTGAGTTGTTTAAAGGTCAACTATGCTTTTATTTTACCCCCAGATCTAATTGGATTTTTGTCTTCATTTTCCCTTTTCTTTCCTTCCTTCTTTGCTTCCTTCCTTTCTTTTTTCCTCCTCCTCTTCCTCTTTCTCCTTCTTCTTTTTATAATTAAATAACCCAAAAAGCTCTCATGAGCATTTGGGGGATTGAAATACAATTCTGTTGGGTCTCAATCAATCACACTTAGGATAGGAGTTCTGTCCACATGTCCCTGAGAGTTCCCTCTTCTAGGCCTCTGAAGTCCATGCCTACATGTGGAGATGTGTGGGTATTAGAGCCCAGCCTCTGCTGCAGGTCCCAGGAAGGAAGAGGGCCTACCTACCAACCACCCGGCCTCCTCATGAGATGTCTGATGTTTCTCTAAATACCTGCAGCTATTCCTGTTCCCAGGGGAGAGTGCACAAAATGAAGCCACCTTGTACCACCAGAAGCACATGGTCATGACCCTCCTGGCCAGTTTCTTATACTCTGCACACCTGCCAGAGCGCCTAGCCCCTGGACGCTTTGACTACATCGGTAAGTGGGTGACTGCCCTACCACTCTGCTCATTGCCCTCCTGGCTGGGGAGGAGTCCCATCCCTGAGCCCAGTGTGTATAGCTGCAGGGACCAGGAAAGAGGCCAAGGTAAGTGATGTTGCAAGCTAACAGGGCCCAGGATGTCCTTTGCCAGGGCTTGCCAGGTAGGATTGGGGAGGAAGGGGAGCAGGGGCGTCCAGACCCTAAAGCATTCAGATGGGGCACAGGGCCAGAGAGTTCTACTGTTACCTAAAATGTGGGATCCTGTTATTCAGTGAACACCAGGGGCAGCCATAGAAGGAAGAGGAAAGGCGGGGTGCAGATGGCCCTGAGGGTAACAGCCAGAGGCTGTGCAAGGGAGGGGACATGCCTGTCTTGTGCGTGGTAGGTGGCTGGGGGCCAGGGGTCTTGGTAGAGCAGTGTTTCTCAGGGTGTGGTCCCAGGACCAGCAGCAGAGGCATCATCTAGGACCATGTAGATCCTTAGGCCCATCCAGACCTCCTGAACTGGAAGCTACTGGAGAGGGGCCCGGTGTACACAGAAGCTGTGTATCCTCCAGGTGGGTATAAGCCCACAGGTGTCTGAGAAGGGATGTGCAGAGGAGGTGTCAGGGTCTCAGGGGCTTTACACTGCAGGCTGTGTCACCCCTTCCCTGGCTCCAGGACTGGCTAGTCAGAGGGCACCCTTGGGTGAAGTTGACAAGGGATTGGGGTTCCTTAGGTAAGTACCGTGGGAATCAAAGGAGCAGTGACTGTGGCCACTGGGCAGGAACCTTGATTCTCCCTAAGCCTATTTTGTTTTTGATTTTCTATCTCCCCTCACCTGAAAGATATGGCCAGATTTGTTTTGTTTAGAGGGCAGATTTTCAGAAAGGAAGAAAAGGAGAGGCCATGATTGGAGGCACCAGTGGCCGGCCTGCCTTCCATGTCTACCTTGGTAAAGTAGAGTTGGCTGTGTCTGAAGTCTTGGGTACTGCGGGAAAAACAGCCCTGGGCCTTATTTTGCCACTACTCTGGCTTCTTAATAATATTTTATTTTTTTACTTCTATCCCATCCTCTTGGGTCTAGAGGTAGAGTTGAAAAACACCATTCCAGGGGGAAATTTGCCTGACAGTGGTGTATGACAGATTACTGGGAAGTTCTCAGTCCTCAGATGACGGGGCTGGAGGTGGGACCTGTGGCTTGGCCCACAGGAAGCCCTCCCCTGAAATCTTTCATTAGGCTGCGGCCATGGTTCAGATACCTCCAGTGCTGACAGCTCTTTCTGTCTTTTATCTCATGCCCTAATGAGAATGAGGCTGAGCCTCAGCTGGTGAATGTAGCTAGTCACTATTCTGGCAGTGTCCTTGGAGAACACTGCTCTCTGCTGGAGAAGAAATCATTTGTTACATCACATACAGATTTGGAAATCACACTCAGCCCAAAGGCCAGCAAGGCAGGGGGTGCCGAACCTGGGGGCCTGTAGCTTCCAGCCATATGGACAGAACTCACCAGATGTCCACCCAAGACTCCTCAGCTCTCCCATACTCCTGTGCCTGAGTCTGATCTTGTACAGTAGGAAAGGTGGTCAGGCTGGCTTTTCTCTAGGACATATTTATTGAATACTTCTGGGATAGGTCCTGAACTTTTTTTTTTTTTAACCAAAGGAGAATCCTTATTTAACTGTCCTGTTGTATTAGTTTGCCAAGGCTGCCATAACAAAGTATTGCAGGCTGAACAACAGAAATGTATTTACTCATAATTCTGGAGGCTGGAAGTCTGAGTGTGAGGTGTCAGTAGGGCTGACACTGTCCTTGGCTTATCGAGGTCACCATCCATGTGTGTCTGTGTCGCAATTTCCTCTTCTAAGAACACCAGTCTTGCTGGATTAGGGCCCACCCTAATGACCTCATTTTTACTTAATTATCTCTCTAATCACCCTATCTCCAAATATTTGCATTCTAGGGACCCTTGGGGGTAGGACTTCAACATGCGAACTTTTTAGGGGCATAGCCCATAAGAAGTGTGGACTTCTCCTCTTACTCATGGCATCTGAAGGTTGTCTCCCAAAGTAGTCCCTGGCCCTGGGCACTGGACTCCTTTTCTCACCAACCACCAAATCAGGATGTCTCCGCCCCGTTCCCCGCCCTCTACTGGGCTCCTTTTAGAGATCAGTCCCAGGTGAGTGGCATCCAGCTGTCACCAGGGAGGAAGAGCTTCTGGTCACATCTGTGATGATCAGCAACACAGAGAGGACCATTTGGGAAGTGGCCAACAGAAAACCTGGCTGGTTCTCCTTTTACACTGAGGTCAGAGACAACCTTTGGGAGAACAGGGTACCTAACTTTTACATCTGGAAAATGAGGCTGTTAGATAAGTTGTTTTAAAAATTAATTTGATAGGTTGGGCATGGTGGTTTATATGCCTGTAATCCTAGCACTCTGGGAGGCTGAGGCAAGTGGATCGCTTGAGCTCACAAGTTCACGGCCAGCCTGAGCAAGAGTGAGACACCCATCTCTACTAAAAATTAAAAACTGAGGCAAGAGAATCACTTGAACCCAAGGGTCTGAGGTTGCTGTGAACTGTGACACCACAGCACTCTACTAAGGGTGACAAAGTGAGACTCTGTCTCAAAAAAAAAAAAAAGAATTTGGTTTGCTCTGATACCCTTTTTGATTTTCTCATATTGCTTTTTAAAAATAAATTTATTAAGAAGCCGGGCATGGTGGCTCACACGTGTAATCCCAGCATTCTGGGAGGCTGAGGCAGGCGGATAGGTTGAACTCACGGGTTCAAGACCAGCCTGAGCAAAAAGCGAGACCCCATCTCTACTAAAAATAGAAAAAACTGAGGCAAGAGGATCACTTGAGCCGAAGAGTTGGTTGCTATGAGCTATGATGCCATGACACTCTACCCAGGGCCACAACTTGCGACTCTGTCTCAAAAAAACAAGATAAAAATAAAAAATAATAAATTTATTAAGGTATATTTTCCACATTCAACATCATGTTTTTATACATACATGCCGCAGCGTGTATCAAAACTCCATTCCTTCTTGTGCTGATCCTGATGGGTCTCTTGTGTGCTTGCCTTAGGTCACAGTCACCAGCTGTTCCACGTGTGTGTGATCCTGGCCACCCACATGCAGATGCAAGCCATACTTCTGGACAAGACTCTGCGGAGGGAATGGCTCCTGGCCACCTCTCGGCCCTTCTCTTTCCCTCAGATAGCTGGAGCCATACTTCTGTGCATCATCTTCAGCCTCAGTAACATAATTTATTTCTCAGCTGCTCTGTATCGGATTCCGGAGCCAGAATTACATAAAAAAGAAACATGACTCAGACCATAAGCTTTTCGTGTCAGATGTCAACATTAAGCTACACTCCCTCACCACCATAAGCTGGTGGCATGATCCTAGCTCACGATGGCCTCACTCAGAATGATTGGTGTCTTGGCATTTTTGAATGAGTTCAGGCCAAAGGACATTTAACTGGGGAAATTTCTCTAAATGTGCACTCAGATAATGTGTGATTTTAAATGGGGGACATGGGTTTGAGCAAGTCCTTGTTAAGGCAAATTATTATTTCGTTAAGTTTTAAATTTATTTAAAACACAGCTTTTAGTTCTATTTAAACAGGTGGATTAAGCATATTACCCTTTGAAAATAGATCTTGCTTCATTTAATGAATTTCACGTAGCAAAGCTGCTCTGGAGAGCTTCTGCCATGGCCTGTCAACTGTTTTGGGAGGAATGAGTGGGAAAAATCACTGGAAGGGCCTGAGAAAGAACAAGTGAGGGAGACCTAGGGACTGGGAAAACATTACAGAATGAGGTGACCGGTTTGAGGAGTGGGTCTTTGTCCAGAATGGACTTGTAAGAACAGAAGACTCTCCTTTTTTTCTGTTCTTACAAGTGTCCTTCTGCCTTAAAGTGGCAAGTTCTCATGTCATTATGGATTCGGAGTTTGTAAGTTTTTCTTCAAAGTCCACGGCTGGGTGTCCTGTGTTCTGTCATGCACTGCTTTCTTGTTGCCAGTTCAATCTGCAGAGTATTATGTGGTGCAGGTACAGTGTGTTAAGCTGTGGGAGTTGGGTACTTTAATCCCAATTAGTTGTTCTCATCTGTCACCTTTTAAATCAATGAAGGTTGCTATGTTTGGGGCTGTCATTCCTTTAATGTTGCATCAGCATTTCAAATATGCTGCAAAATTTAGTATTCTTATGCAGAGGATGTCAACAACCCTGACAATGGGATGGTCAAATACAGTGTTGTCAGGCTTTACTATGAACCAGGAATGCCTGGTAAGCTTGTGACAGATGCAGATTCTAGGAGCAAACCAGGGGATTCTGCTTTACGAGGTCTAAGGTAGGTTTTGTAGGTGAGATCAGCACAGGAGCAGGTCTCTTAGATGATTCTAGCAGAGGAGGGACAGGAACCAAACTTGAATAGGTGCTGGTGTCACACATTCCAGAGGCATTTGGGCCTGTCAACTTTGTTTTGCTTTATCTACGTTTCAGCAATTCACCACCTAAGGGTGTGTCCCCAACTTTCTGTTCTAGACTTTTTTCCTTTGATTCAGTACAAAAACACTCATTTGTTCCATTACTAATTAAAGTCCACTATTTCATGGTGTTTTCAGGGAGTACAGAAATACTGATGCAAAATAGCTTTTAACAGAGGCCCAGCAAACCCTGACCTGCACTTGGGAATGACCTAGGGGGCCTCTATGCAGGATGCGCACTGCTCACTCAGGAACACCCCCATATCTTAGAAAACCGTTTCTACTATTAACAAGCCCAGATACTTGAATGGCTTTGTAAACAACTCATCTTCTAATCCTCTAAGGACAAGTAACAACTTATATTGGACAAGGGTAGCCAAGAAATATTTCATTAGTTATGTTACTTCCTGTGGTGAAAGCAGACTGATAAAATTCTATGAATGGTAAATTTTTGCTACATTAATTACAAACTGCATGACAAAATTTGTTTTTTTTTTTTGGTACCAACCTGACAAGTTGTTAGTGGAATTTCACACTAGCAGGGTCTGTAGGCTTCCATTTCATCTTAGTTTAACTTCAGTTTTATGATTAAAAAAAAAAAAGGTCCAAAGTTTAAATACCTTTTTCTAGTATTGCCAAAGACATAAAGTGCTTTAAATTCTGTTGTTTATAGATAATAAAATAATGTTCTGTTTAGCTCAGAAATAGCTGAGAAACAATAAGTGATCAATTTGAAAGAATTTCAGATTATTTAATCTGTGCTTATGTTGCTTTCTTATCATGTTAAATGACGAAAATGAAATGTCAGGTCAACAAAATAAGATAAAATGTTTCATAATATTTTCATAAGTTTGGTTAACTTTAGTCCCATTGTATACTTTTGGGGACAGTGTTATAAATTCAAACTTTGTAAAAGTTGCATCACACTGTTTTGGAAGCTTCTAATGCAAAATGAGTTTGGGTTGAAATATCTTAATTATCATTAACTTTTAAGTAATAAGCATTAGATGCCTAGCATGGATATAATTTTATCTGAGCCATCTCAGAAAGTCAAAATATTGGGCAGGGAGTCACTTGAAGACCTCGTTGGAAAGATGTCCTTTAACAAACTAGTTCTCAATATTTTAAAAATGTTTCAATGCACTTAAGAGACGTGACATACTTCTGTTGGTAACAATTGCTCACAATTTGGCAAAAGGGAATATGGTGGTGGTAGTGGGGCACACTTCTAATAAGATGTACCTCCCCTCCTCTCCTTGTTTAAGAACCAGTACTCTAAAATTTAGCAGACATTACAGTTGTGATAAAACTTGAATGTGTTTGAAAAAGGCCGTTTAGTCGACTTTATCTCTCTTCTCTCATTGAAGGGTTTCATTTTCCATTGCTCAGTTTTTAGAAAATAACTCTCATCTCTTTTCAAAAGAAATGAATTTGTAATTGTTGGTAGAACACTGTAGGAAATTTAGAGGTCTTTTGAGTACATGATTTCACTATCTGGTCTGCTGCAGTCTTTCTCAAAGTGTTTTTTCATGGAACACTGTTCACATGAGAGATTCTAAGGACAGTGGACAGTTGAATGGTTTTGTTGAATACATTAAAGAAAGCGTCATTTCAATCTATTGTGTCCCTAATGGTACCTTTTTTTTTTTTTTGGAAACACCTATTAACACTGCACAACACTTTATAATGTATTAGTTGAATGCCAGCCTCTGATTTTCTAGTTCACAATCCTTTATAGCAGAGACTTATATCCAAACTCAGAGATGTTCTTCCAACTGACATTCGTGTTTATCTGGTTTCTTGAACTGTGTGAGACAAAAAAATAAATAGAATTTATTTATTATCATAAAGTTGTCCTGTATGCCACTTGATTTGGTTAGTTTTCACCTACCATATTGCAAACATGTTCATTCCTCATGAGAAAAATGATTCTTGGACCTGGTAAATCATTAAATGAATAATTAGTGCTTGGTATGTATAGCATGGATGCTGTCCTAGAAGCTGGGAAGATAGAAGTGAATAAAACCGATGATGTCCCTCCTTCATGCAGCTCATGGTCTGGTGGGGCAGACGGACAAGATATATAGATAAGTTCAGATAGTAACTGCTGTAAAGAAAATGAGCATGAGGCCTCGTCTTCCTGCAACAGTGGCCGGTGCCTGTGGTCCCAGCTACTAGGGAGGCTGAGGCAAGAGAATTGCTTGAGCCCAAAAGTTTGAGGTTGCTGTGAGCTCTGACGCCACAGCACTCTACCAAGGGTGACATAATGAGACTCTATCTCAAAAAATAAAAAAATAAAATAAATAAGGTCATCTTTATGTGCCATCCATTTCCTCCCCTTCCCCTCTCATGATGTGTCTCCACCCTACCTCACCCACCCAGAAACCCCAAACCCTTATTTCTTTCTGTAGCTCACATCATCTGGCCTTTCTTTGAGTCTTATTTTTTGTGGAACTCCCCTGTGTGCAAATGTGCATAATTAAAATGGTTTTCTCTTATTTAAAAAAAAAAAAAAGAAAATGAGCATGGTGAAGGATTAGAGAGAAGGGTGGTGGGACAAGTGAATTGGATGGCAACGCCAATATGCTGGCATTTGAGGAGAGACTTGGAAAAAAGGAGCCAAGCTTGCTGGCACTTGAAGGGAAGGCATTTTAAGTAGAGGCAATGGTAAGTACCGTGGCCCTAAAGCCAGCAAGTGCTCACCCATTTTCCTGGAAGGATAGACATCAAGTCACTCCAGAAATGTGTAATTCCAGAAGATGTCTGAATGACTTGACTTGCCACAAATTCTGAAAATTTTCTGGATTTTCTTTCTGGAAGATTGCCTAAAGAGCTAGCTAGCTCTCTCTCTTTCTTTGAGACAGAGTCTCACTGTGCCCTGGATAGAGTGCTATGGTGTCATAGTTCACAGCAACCCCAAACGCCTGTGCTCAAGCAACCCTCTTACTTCAGCCTTCACAGTAGCTGGGACTACAGGTGCCTGCCACAACACCCAGCTACTTTTTTTCTATTTTTAGTAGAGACAGGGTCTTGCTCTTGCTCAGGCTGGTCTTGAACTCCTGAGCTCAGGCAGTCCACCTGCCTCAGCCTCCCAGAGTGCTGGGATTACAGGTGCGAGCCACCATGCCTGGCCCTAAAGAGCTTTCTTAGGTCCCTTGGCATTTTTATGCTTCAACTCAGCAATAAATGCACTGCAGACAAATAGAAAGCTGTCAGTCCCATACTCTACATGCAAAGCAACAGATTTCCAAAACTGCCTTAAATTTCGCCTCCTCCAGAATATAGAATGAAAGAACTTCAAAGAGCTTTTAATTCAGCCCTTCTAAAATGTATTCAGTCATGTAAAATGCAGATTCTTAGCTGGAGCATACTGATACAGAATACCAAAGGAGAGGGAAGGGGTCTAGGAGTTTTGAATTTTTAGCAAAAGCAACAGGTGATTTTAATGTAAGGGCAGTTAAGTAATACTGATATAGGTACTATCTGATGGTAGTGGGTTATCTGAGCTTATTAACATTAGTGTCACTAGAGTTGGTAGTCAAACCCCAACTGCCAAGTTTGACTGGCTTAAAAAACAAATCACTTGATATAGTTCAATTATTTAAAAAAAAAATAAAATTTCAGGGCGGTGCCTGTGGCTCACTGGGTAGGGTGCTGGCCCCATATACCAAGGGTGGTGGGTTCAAACCC
>NW_003852406.1:21824707-21847465 GCF_000181295.1 Otolemur garnettii
AAAATAAAATAAAATTTCAGACTTAGAAAAATTTTACAAAATAGTACCAAAAATGCCCAGGTACTTTTCACGCTTCCCTCTTTCAATATTCATAACTTCCTTCTCCAACAGTGAGAACCTGGCTCTTATTGGCCACAATATATTTACTTAGGTGCTCAATCCTCAGATGCACAGAATGTTTCAGAGTAATATTCCGTTACAGAATGTGGGGAAAAGCAGCCTGGTAATTAGAATTCAATCTCTTTCAAGTGCTTTTTGTTTGAGCCTGACAGCAAGCCTGAGTCTAAATAGCCAAAATTACTGGGGTTAGTTTCTTCCCCCTTGCTCAGTGAGTTTGCTATTCTTTTGAAATATAATTCAGATCACTTTTTTCTTTTTCTGTGAATTTTACAGCCTTCTTCCAACCTGGTTAATTTTATTAATTTGTGTTTTGAGTACGTGAAATATCAACATCCAACCTTTCATTTTACAATACAAATAACTGGGGAGAGACATTCACATGGCCTGGGGATGTGCGATAATGTTTGCAAGGCCACTGAGTGGCCAGCAGGGCCACGGAGGGAACAAGGCGTGTGGAGTGTGTCTCAGCTTCCTGTTTCTATTTCACTGCCTTCCCTTAAACACTCGGAGCTTGAGAAGTTTCTGGTCATTGGTGTTCACTGGGTTCTCACAGCTGGACTTGCTTATCTGGGTGTTTGGCTAAACATATGATTTCAAATCTGTGTAGTGTCAACCCCTCTTCAGTGATTTTCGTAAGCCCCTGGCTACTCCAGTTGGGCAGTTTCTAATAAAGTAAAACTTGTCACACAAGACCCACAATCCCACCCAAAAGTAATAAAAACACATCTACATAAAGACCTTTACACAAGCAAGTACACCAGTTTTATTCATAATTGCCAAAAAGTGGAAACAACCTAAGTCTCAACTAGTGAATGATAAATTGTCCTGCATTTATCTAGTAGAATAGGGGGATCAAATTACTGGTATGTGCAATACTTGGATGGATCTGAAAGCTCTATGTGCAGTGAAAGAAGAGATATTCTGGAAAAGGCAAAATTATAAGGAGGGAAATCACAGAAGTGGTAGCCAAGACGTAGGACTAGGGGAAGGTGACTGACTACAGAGGGGCAACATAAGGGGGTTTTCTGTGTAATAGAAATACACATTTGATTATGGAGGTTGCCAGAGGATGGGGCATATTTATCAAATATACGGAATGATACAACTACATTGGGTGAATTTTGCTCTGTGTAAGTTGTACCTCAAGAACCTGACTTTAAAAGAAAAAAGATAACATTCTACTTCTTCCCCCTCTTCTCCCCTCACCTCTGGTTTGTATTTCTAATTCTAGGAGAAAATGCAAATCTTTTGCTGGCCATGGGCTGTTCTTTGAAAGGAGGGACTCATTCATTTCTCCAAAACATGTATGGAGCACCTACTCTGCTAGGCACTAGGCATGCAACAATGCCATCTAGTGAGGCTGTGGGGATAAGCTGACAGAGGGGACAGGAGTAAATAGTGGCTGTAGACTGGGATGTGAGCGCTGAAGCAAATTAATAGGTGCAGTGAGTGGGGGAGGGCAGCAGTGTGCGCTTAGGGGGGTCCAATATCCAGAGCAGGATAGTTGATAAATCTGCTGGGAACTGAAGATGAGGCATTGTTAGAGAAAAGGAGGGAGGAGACTGATGGCAGAGAGAATGGGATGTTAAGCCCAGTGTGTTCAGGGCACTGCAGGTGAACATGGCTAGTGGGCACAGAAGGCAGTGATGTGTGATGAGCCTGGAAAGAAAGCACCTCAGGGCCCTGTGGAGGGTCTCAAGCAATGAGTAGCCACCACAGAGTTTCACACAGGGGAGTGACAAGACCAGACTTGTGATTTAGGGGTGAGCTGGCTGCAAAATGGAAACTAGATTAGAGGGTGGCAGCAAGGAAGCCTGTTAGGACAATGTTATAGGCATCCAGATGAGGGAAGATTATGGCCAATGGGATAAAGAGAAGTGGAGAGTCTTGAAAGCTATTTAGTAAGTAGAACTGTTAAGAGGTAGTGATTGAATGTTGGAACAGACGGAGAGGCAAAAGCCAAAGATGGTGCCTCAGAGTGACTCTGGCTTAGGTGATGCCATACATTGAGGAGAAGCAGGTTTGAAAAGATTAGAATGTGTTAGATGTGAGGTATCTGTGAGACATCCAAGTGGAGAATTTGGAAGGCAATTTCATACATAGGTCTGGAGCTCAGAAGAGCAAATGGGAATGGGATGTGAAGTCATGGGAGTGCTTGAGAGTGCATGAGAAGGCACAGCTAGTGAGCAAGTGAAAACTGAGCCACAACATTTAAAAGAGGAAAAAAGACCCCCAAAAGAGATTCAGAAAGTGGGGCTAGAGATCTAGGAGAAAAAATAAAGGCATGGAAAGAGAGGAACTGGCAACCGTTTTTTTGGTGATGTTGAGAGGTAAAGTAAGGCAAGGGTGGGGAAGGGCCAATTAGATTTAGCATTAAGGAGGTGGTGACCTTGGTGACAAAGAGTTCTAATAGAGAGCCTGAGGCAGAAGCCAGATGGACAGCAAGTAGGAGGTAAGTAGTGAGCAACCAAGCCTGATTCCTAAATGGTACAGATCCCAAACTCTTGCTTGACTCAATGGCTCAAAAGCTTCAACATAAAAAGCCAAGTAATAGAAGCACTGGGGAAAAAACATGGGAAACTAAAACAAACCAACCAACCTCAGTGGGTAAGACTTTTCCTAGAACACAAAACAGAAGCCATACAAGAAAAGACTGAGACAGAATTTTTTTTCTAAGCTGTCACCAAACAAATGATAAGAAGAACTAAAATATGAACTAGAAAACATTTGAACTCATATTTTGGATGAGGATTAGTTTTTTTAATATAAGAAAAGCTTTTATAAATCAATAAGAAAAACTAACATCCCGATAAAACAATGAAACAAGGACTCTGAACATAGTTCATAGGGAAGAAAATACAAACAATTCTTAAATATAATAAACATCCAACCTTATCATAAAAGAAATGAAAAGATAAACTACAGCATGATTTTTATTTTTTTTACATATTAGGTATCTTGTGAAAAGTCTAACACTTTGTTGTCTGAAAGTTGTGGAGAAACAAACATTCTATAGGCTGGTGAAAGTGTACATTTGGGCTTTTATGGAAGACAATTTGGCAAGATAGGAGGAACATTATAGGTGCATATACTCTGACTCAGCAATTCTGCTTCTTGGAATTTATCCTGCATATGTGCTTGCATTGTATAAAATGATGTATTTGCAAGTTTATTCACTGCAGCCATCTTTATAATATTGGCAAAAATCAAAACCATCCTAATGTTCAATGCGGAGGTGGAAAAGATTTTCTTACCCTAACATATGAGCTATGGCCAACATTACTCTAACAAAAGATAGGTAAACAAGATCAAAGAATCACAACAAATTTACTTAAATCAAGATTTTACATGAAAAAGTTTTACATGATATGGCAACCTTCAGAAACGAAGTCCTAAAGACCCAGGGGAAATTGCCCCATTTTTATACTTACATTTGACGAAGAATGGACAATTGTGTAGAAATGTGTTTGGACAAGTGGAGTATGAACTGCACTGAAGATTCTTCCTGGCCTTTCTGTGTAGCATTCCCTTGTCTGGGACTCTCTCAGGAATGAGTCTTGTGACCTACTACCAGACAAGGTAAATAAGAGAATTTCATTACAGCCAGCTCCTATACAGAAAGCGGGGGGGGGGGGGGGGGGGGGTGTTAGCACAATATTTCTGTCTTTGTGGAAGAGGAGTTTTGATTTCCATGTTTTACTTTAGGAACGGGAGAAAGGTAGAACGTCGGAGGGAGGATTTCCAATCTCTTTTAGTTCAAGTACTCAATATTTCAAAGAGCCTTACTTTAGGGTATCATTTTCTGAGGCTCAACACTAACAAGGATATTAATTCTGACCATCCTTACCAGTCTACGGTCCTGTAGGCAATTGAGAAGGCGCTAGAGTTCCATGAAAGCACAGATGTAGATGTATATTTGATAGTTATCAGCTAAGGGGCAAAGGTTGAAATGAGATAGAATTAGTTCATCAGATTTTTACCTCTGAGGTTTTCCTCTAGCCCTGCCACCCAGACTCCTCCCGCCCTTTCCGCGTGGTCGTCTAGGAGACGAGGGCCACTTCCGGCAGAACAGCCACTTCCGCTTAGGCCCCGCCCCTTTCCTGCGAGTGGACACTGATTGGTCCGTTTGAAAAGCGCCGCGCGCGAGCTCACCTGGGTTCCCAGGGGCTCAGCCCGGCTTTCCGGAGTGCGGTCCCTGAGCCTCGGAGTTTCAGTTCCCGCGGCTGGTTCCTGTGGCCACGCTGTCTTTTGCCAGCCTGCCGGATAGAGCTCGGTGTCCCGCGCGCGCGTATAGGCAGCGCGGAGCCTGCTACCATGAAACCAGCGTGAGTTCGGGGCAGCCGAGCAGGGAGGGCGGGCGGGCCGGGCGGAGGCAGGTGACCGGCCGCGGGGGCTGAAGGGCGGACGTCTCTCCTCACGCTGTCTGCGCCCGGCGCCGCTCCGCCCGGGTTCCCGAAGGAGAACCCTCCGCTGGAGGCCTGGGCTCAGAGACCCCTTCTGCGTCTCCCCGCTGCGCCTCCGCCCCGCCCCGCCCTGGTCTCCTGTGGCCGAGGAAAGGTCGGCCCGGAGCCAGGAGTTTTTGTGCCGCGACCCTAGTTTCTGTTAACTGGGTTGTCATCCTCCTGACTCCAGGACACCGTCCTCCTCCCTGTCTCAGGTCTCCTTTCACGCCCGGCAGATTGCCTTTTGCAGAGTTAGTGCTGTCCAAGAGGGGCCTCTGGTCAGGGGTCGTCTCACACGTGAAGCCGAGTGTTGTGGTCTTAATTGGGGGTTGGTTAGATGTGCTCCGTCCTCGGAGAGCGGTGGCCTTGGTGAGCGCGGCGTGCTTTTGCTGGCCCAGTACCGTGGCCTTGAGGTGGAGACCATCACCTTCTATGGGCCAGTTACTTTTGTTTTATTCTTTGGCCGGAGACAGCCCCCGCCCCCATACACAACCCCCCAAGCCCACAGCCTAACTAAGTCGGTGACGGAACGTTTTGGTCACAGCATTCCTAAGTAAAGAAGTATTTGTCTTGCAAAGATGGTTAACTTATAACTATTATCATTTAGGTAATCGTTTGTAAAAATGTATTTGTTTTATTAAGAAGCCAAAGTCAAAATCTTTATAATAAAGGAAAGATAAGTGAGTTTTAGTAAACCTACCACAATAGTATTTTGCAGTTAAGACTAATTTGTTTGTCTCAACTGGGAGAAAAATAGTCTACAATCCAAGCCAGTAATTTAATTTCTAATGTGTTAAATGTTCATCCATTATGTACAAATGTTCATCTGTACATAAATGTGAAGAAAAAAGATTATATGGTAGAAAAATGGTGAAATCAATCAAAATGCCTTTATTACTGCTTACAAGAGCAAGAAATTGGCAATTTGAGATCACATTTTGTTTGAGGACAAAGGATTTTTTTTTCAAGATCAATGTGAGGGCACGTTATGATTAAGTTATTTGTAAGGTAAAGTCCTAGTTGGAGTTGTCTCCTTCACCCAAGTGGGCCATACGTTTGTGCACTGTTACCTTTGGGTGGGAATTTACCTAACCCTACCCCCTTCTTGAATTTAATTGAGTTTTTCTCTCAAATAAGCACATGGTTTTTGATCTACTAGTTTCAATTTAGTATTGAGCACATATAATGCATGTTTTTCCATTCCTGTAATACTTAGAGTGATCTTCAAATCTATCTAGGTCAGTGGTTCTCAACCTTCCTAATGCCATGACCCTTTAATACAGTTCTTCATGTTGTGGTGACCCCCAACCATAAAATTATTTTCATTGCAAAAATTTCTGTTCATGTCTCTTGCCCAGTTTTTAATATGGTTGTTTGCTCTCTTTTTGTTGATTTGCTTGAGTTCTTTGTCGGTTGTGGTTATCAGATTAGTAGCATGCAAAATATCTTCTCCCACTCTGAAAGTTCTCTCTTTGCTTTGTTGATAGTGCCCTTACTGTGCAGAAACTTTTTAATTTGATGAGATCCCATTTATTTTTGCTGTGATTGCCTTTGAAGTCTTAATAAATTTTTTCCCAAGGCTGATATCATTAAGAGTTTTTTCCGCACTTTCTTCTAGAGTTTTTATGGCTTTCAATTCAAATCTTTTATCTATAGTGAGTTAATTCTAATAAGTGGTGACAGGTGGAGGTCTACATTCAGTCTTTACACATGGCTACCCAGTTCTCCCAGTTTCATTTGTTAAATAGGGATTCTTTTTCCCAGTGTATACTTTTTTTTTTTAATCAAAAATCAGATGGCATTATGAGACTGGTTTTATCTTTAGGTTCTCTATTCTGTTCCATAGATCCTTTTGTCTGTTTTTAATAACAGTAGCATGCTGTTTTGATCACCATAGACTTGTAGTATAACCTGAAGTTTGGTCACATGATGCCTCCAGATAAGACTGTATCATCAGGAAAGAATGATAGTTTGAACTCCTCTGTCCCCATTTGGATACCCTTCTATCCTTCTTTTGCCTGACTGTATTGCTCAGACTTCCAGCAGTATGTTGAATAGTAGGCATCCTTGTCTGGTTCCAGTTCTAAGGGGAAATACTTTTCAGTTTTTCTCCATTCAGTATGATATTTGCTATTCATTTGTCAGAAATGTCTTCTATCAGTTTAAGAAATTTCCTATCTATGCCAATTTTCTTAAGTGTTCTTAACAAAAAAGGATGCTAAATTTTGTAAAGTGCTTTTTCTGTATCTATTGAGATCATAATGATCTTTGGTTTTACTTCTGTTTATGTAGTGAATTGTTTATGGTTTTGCATATTTAAACCAGCTTTGCATCCCAGAGCTGAAGCCCACTTGGTCTTGATAAACATTTTTTTTTTTTAATGTGTAGGTGAATTCTGTATAGTAATGTGCCCTTATACATTTTCAAATTTCTGGGCATGGAGTTTTTTCTAGTATTTGGTGAAGATCTTTTGTATCTTTGTAGTATCTGTTATTAATATGTCCTTTTTCATTTCTAAATGAACTTAGAGAGCTTGCTTTTCTTTTTTTTGAGACAGAGCCTCAAGCTATCCCTGGGTAGAGTGCTGTGGCTTCACAGCTCACAGCAACCTCCAACTCCTGGGCTCAAGCGAGTCTCCTGCCTCCGCCTCCCAAGCAGCTGGGACCACAGGCGCCCACCACAACGCCCAGCTATTTTTTGGTTGCAGCCATCATTGTTGTTTGGCAGGTCCAGGCTGGATTCGAACCCACCACCTTAGGTGTATGTGGCTGGCGCCTTAGCCACTTGAGCCACAGGCGCCGAGCTGAGCTTGCTTTTCTGTTTCTAGTTAATCTGGTCAAAGGTTTATCAGTTTTATTTATCTTTTAAAAAAACTGACTTTTTATTTCATTAATCTTCTGAATAGCTATATTGTTCTTAATTTCATTTACTTCCTATCTAATTTTGGTTATTTATTTTCTTCTGCTTGATTGGGATTGAATTGTTTTTCCTTTTCCAGTTCCTTGTGCTGATTCATTAGATTGTTGATTTGTGCTCTGTTTTCTGGATGTGAGCCTTTAATGTGATAAAATTTCCTCTTAGGACTGTTTTTGTAGTATTCCACAGGTTTTGATAGCTGTGGCTTCATTGTCATTTTGTTCTAGGAATCTAGTGATTTCCTTCTTTATCTCCTCCTTGACTTGGCTGTTGTTCAGTAAAGGTTGTTTAGTGTCTATGCCTTTGTGTGGGGAATGAAGATTTCTGTTAGAATTGAGTTCTACTGTTACTCCATTGTGCTCTGTAAAGATGCAAGGTATAATTTCTTTTCTTTTAAATTTGTTAAGGTTTGATTGTGTCCTAAGGTCAATTTTGGAGAATGATTCATGAGCCATAAGAAGAATGTATACTCAGTAGTATTGGAACGAAATGTTCAGTATATATATCTGTTAAACCCATTTGTTCTAAAGTTGTATTTAATTCCAAAGTTTCTTTGTTTAGTTTCTGCATGGAGAAACTGTTCAGTTCTGTTAGTAGTTTGTTGAAGTCCCTGGCTATTACAGTGTTGTAGATTATCATATTGTTTAGGCCAGGTAGTGCTTGTATAAAATTGTTCAAGAAAATATGTGAGCTATTTTCTGGCTTGGTGCCTATAGCTCAGTGGCTAGGGCACTGGCCACATACACGGGGCTGGCAGGTTTGAACCCAGCCTGGGTCTATTAAACAACAATGACAACTACAACAACAACAAAAAAAATAGCCAGGCATTGTGGCCAGCACCTGTAGTCCCAGCTACTTGGGAGGCTCTGAGGCAAGAGAAACACTTAAGCCAAAGAGTTTGAGGTTCTGTGAGCTGTGACAGCACGGCCCTCTACTGAGGGAGACATAATGCGACTCTCTCCAGAAAAAAAAAAAAGAAAATATATAAGCTATTTTGAATATAGAACTAATTAAAGAGTAATTTGGTACATTTTATATCAAAAATGTATTCTACACCAAATTTTAATTACTCTTGGGTTACACGTTCCACACACACTGTGCTCTAATGAAATTTAGTATTTGTTTTATTTGGGATATAGTGTTTTGGAATGGCTAAGTAATAATTTTATAACTCCCAGGAAGGTTGTCTGTATAAATTACAGGTGAGGTTTTTGTATTAAAGTCAAACTAAAATTATTTTTTAATCTGTGACCAGGAGGCTTAAAACACCCAGGAAACCTCCAGTGAAAAAAGGATCCCAAACGAACCTTAAAGACCCAGTTGGGGTAAGATCTCCTGTGGATGTATGTGTGTCTATTCTTTCTTCAGTCCTTTCTGTCTAATGTTAGTCTTTTCTATCTTATGTATATGTTTGGAGTGGAAGGAAAAAGAGATGCAAAAGTGCAATAAGAATACATTTAGTTAAATGGATTTACTAAATTGTGTAAAACTGGTTCTGGCTGTGAAATTTTGTTTTATCTATAGGATTAATTGGTCTAGTAAAATGAAGTCTTTTGTTGTTGCTTGCATTCCTTCTATAATTCATTATAATTTGCAAAGTTAGATAACTAAAAACCTTCAACTGGGTTTATACTCTTTGTTTTATTTTATTTTTTTCTGAGACAGATAAAGTGCTGTGTCATCACAGCTCACAGCAACCTCCAACTCCTGGGCTCAAGCGGTTTTCCTGCCTCCGCCTCCCTAATAGCTGGAATTACAGGTGCCCGCCACAACACCTGGCTAATTTTTAGTTGCAGCCATCATTGTTGTTTGGCAGGCCCAGGCTAAATTCGAACCCGCCAGCTCAGGTGTATGTGGCTGGCACCTTAGCTTCCTGAGCCACAGGCACCAAGCCAGGTTTATACTCTTTGGGATGCAGGAAGATTTTCTACTCCAATGCAGTGAGCATTTTTTCTCACCTGCATACAGTAATTGATGACATGGATCATGAGGAGAGCCCCAAATTTCTAGGGATCACATTTCATAAAGACTATGGTATAGCATAGCTAATGCCTACTCATAATTGCAAATACTTCACTAGTTTCAGTCTTAGGAACTTTTTTTGTTTTGAGACAGACTATCAGTATGCTGCCCTCAGTAGAGTGCACTGGTGTCACAGCTCACAGCAACCTCCAACTCTTGGGCTTAAGCGATTGTTTTGCCTCAGTCTCCCAAGTAGCTGGGACTACAGGTGCCCACTACAACGCCCGGCTATTTTTTGGTTGTAGTTGTCATTGTTGTTTAGCTGGCCCGGGCTGGGTTTGAACCTGCCAGCCTCATTGTATGTGGCTAATGGTCATAATCACTGTGCTAAGGGTGCTGAGCCAGGCTTAGGAACTTGCTTTTAAAAGCAAATATCAAATAAAAGATTTAAGGCAGCAGTTCTCAACCTGTGGGTTGTGACCCCTTTGTAACAATGAAAATACATCCGGTACTAGGAAGGTTGGAACCACTGCTCTAAGGTATTTTAAATCTGCCAGTGGAGTCCAGGTCTAACTCAAGGGAACCTTGTTTTTTGTACAGAGAAGAATAGATTTTCCCTCAAAACTTCCCAGCCTTTTTACTTCTTTGTATATTAAGTATTAGGTTAAGCTGACAAGTTTTAAATTGACATCTAACTCCAAAGAACTCTAATAGTTTAAAATTTTTATTGTGTGATATGTTGTTAGCTTTTCGAGATTTTTTTTTATTTTTAGTAGTATAACTTTACTTGAACAAGACTTTATACCATTATAATAATGACGACAAGTTGTATAATTTGCTCCTTTTATCTTATGTGTATTTTAATGCTTTCATATCTAATATATCTGTTTGCATTTGTCGGTCTCAACTAGCAGATTTTCATTGTCATAGCTCTAGCTTTTTCTCTTAAGTTAAGAGATTACACGTTTGTGGAAGGATGAATGAGAAGCTTAAATGAAAAATCAGGCAAAATGTGAACCTTTGCTCTTTACATTCCTTCTTGTTTTTTCAGGTATACTGTAGAGTGCGCCCACTCAGCTTTCCAGATCAGGAGTGTTGCATAGAAGTGATCAATAATACAACTGTTCAGCTTCATACTCCTGAGGGTTACAGACTCAACCGAAATGGAGACTATAAGGAGGTAATTCCTATTGGAGCCAAGTTGTTTTTACTCAATATATTGTAAATGGCTTTTGCTTTTACATTTTTAAATTTAAGAAAGTTCACGTGTGATCCCAGTTTTTTGGGAAGAGTTATTTACTACTTCACTATAACCTTTATATCCAAAGTATTTTTGATTTCTGAGATGCACAGACATCTCTGGTACACTGGTGTTAGAGGATTGGGTTTGGAGGTAATTTATTCCACTGTATACTTACTATTTTTTAGAGTATGTTAGAGATAATTTAATGTGGAATGACATAATTGTGCTAAGCAGTTATTTATATAGATGTACATACATACACACAGAGAGTTTCCCTGTGGACTTTAAAATAATTTATAATAGATGTCTGTACTTGTATCAACCTCTTATGAAGTTCTTTTTTTTTTTTTTTTTTTGAGACAGAGTATTACTTTGTTGCCCTCGGTAGAGTGCCATGGTGTCACACAGCTCACAGCAACCTCAAGCTCCTGGACTTAGGCAATTCTCTTGCCTCAGCCTCCCGAATAGCTGGAACTACAGGCGCCCACCACAACGCCTGGCTATTTTTTTGTTGCAATTTGGCCAGGGCCAGGTTTGAATCCACCACCCCTTTTTTTTTTTTTTTTTTGAGACAGAGTCTCAAGCTGTTGCCCTGGGTCGAGTGCTGTGGTATCATAGCTCACAGCAACCTCCAACTACTGGGATCAAGCTATCCTCTTGCCTCAGTTTTTCTATTTTTAGTAGAGACGGGTCTAGCTTTTTGCTCAGGCTGGTCGCCAACTCATGAGCTCCAGCTATCCACCTACCTCGGCCTCCCAGAGTGCTAGGATTATAGGCGTGAGCCTCCATGCCAGACCATTATGAAGTGTTTTTATTTTTAGGAAACTATTTAGCAAACTCAAAAATAATGAGTTTAGTTCGGTGTAGCAAATGTTTCACTAAGCTAGTAGGCGGGGGGATGGAACGAGGTTTAAAAAACTTGAATAGGCTCGGCGCCTATAGCTCAACAGGCTAAGGCGCCAGCCACGTACACCTAAGGTGGCGGGTTCGAATCCCCAGCCCGGACCCGCCAAACAACAATGACGGCTGCAACCAAAAAATAGCCGGGCGTTGTGGCGGGCGCCTGTGGTCCCAGCTACTTGGGAGGCGGAGGCAGGAGACTCGCTTGAGCCCAGGAGTTGGAGGTTGCTGTGAGCTGTAATGCCACGGCACTCTACCCAGGGGGACAGCTGGAGGCTCTGTCTCAAAAAAAAAAAAAAAAAAAAAAAAAACTTGAATAAGACACAGTCATTACCTTTATGGAGTTTACAACTTAGTTGAGACAGATGGTAAACAAGTAACACTCATATAGATAAGGCAAAGTTATGTGTGTTAAAGAGGAGGAACTGTGGGAAGGAAGAGAATGAATTTGGTTGCCATTTCTAAGTCTAGCTTCCATCCACACGGTGTTGTGCTACTATTCCAGTGAAATTGCTTTTCAGCAAACCATCCGTGGCCTCTTTGCTGCTGAATTTGACGTATACCCTTTACCCACATTAGAGTTTATTTCTCAACTGCACCCTTCAGGAAGCACGCTCCTGTCTCCCCCTCCAGTTCTCTCTGCTCTATTCACTCACTGGCCAATTTTGCTAGCTCTTCCTCTTCTTCCAATCTGTAAATACAGAGTTGGGCCATAGCCAGGGCTCTATGCTCTAATTCTGTACTTTTCTATAGCTTTAAATGTTGATTATATGGTAAAGTTTTGGAATTTTTATCTCTGTCTTAAACCTTTTCTCTAGCTCTAAACTCGAAATATTTAAGTACTCACTTGATATCTCTGCTCAGACACCATATAGGCATCTCAAATTTTACATGCCCAAAAAGGAGTCCTTGCTTGTTTTCCCTCTAAATCATTTCTTCCCTCATTTCCTCAGGTAATGGCACCTTCGCCTGTACGGTTGCTCAAAGCTTGCCTTTTTTGCTGTCATGATTTGGACCCTACCTTTCACTTGTTCCTCCTCATATATACTTTATTATTAGGTCACTAAGTATGAAATGTCCAATTTTAAATCAAAAGTTTAGTTTATTATATCTCAGATAAGAAGCAGTACAATTAATTAAAGTATATGCCCAAAGTATCCACACAGTTTTTCCATCTTTTTTTTTTTTTGAGACAGAGTCTTAAGCTGTTGCCTTGGGTAGAGTGCTGTTGTGTCACAGCTCACAGCAACCTCCAACTCTTGGGCTTAAGTGATCTCTTGCCTCAGCCTCTCAGTAGTTGGGACTACAGGCACCAGCTACAATGCCCAGCTATTTTTTGATTGCAGTTGTCATTGTTTAGCAGGCCCAGGCCGGGTTTGAACCTTTCACCCTTGGTGTCTGTGGCCAGCACCCTGCTGACTGACCTACAGGCACTGCCAGGTTTTTCCATCTTTTTTTTTTTTTTTTTTTTTTTTTTTTGAGACAGAGCCTCAGGCTATTGCCCTGGGTAGAGTGCTGTGGCCTCACAGCTCACAGCAATCTCCAACTCCTGGGCTTAAGTGATGCTCTTGCCTTAGCCTTCTGAGTACCTGGGACTACAGGTGCCTGCCATAATGCCCCTCTATTTTTTGGTTGTAGTTGTCATGGTTTGGCAGGCCCGGGCCAGATTCGAACCCGCCAGCTCTGGTGGATGTGGCTGGTGCCTTAGCCACTTGAGCTACAGTTGTCACCAGGTTTTTCCATCTTAATGGTAGCAGCGAAGAAGCCTGGAGAGCAAGTAACAGTGAAATTGTGAAAGGTGTTTTCCACAACTTTTTGAGACTTGAATATTTTTCCTTGCAAGAAGTGATCCAAAGCTTGGCAGAAGTGGTTGCCGTTGTTGCAAAGTGTGATGAATATGAAGGACGGCAGAGAGTTTTCAAGTCCTGCTTCAGCAGTTTGAGCAGGATTGTTGTGCACAGCATTGTCTCGCAAGAGGATTGTCTCTACTGACCTGTCTTTATTGACCAATCTCTGCTGCTTAACTGCATACAACTTCATCATTTCATCCAGTTAGTTGCAGTAGCCATCCTCTGTAATCAATAGACCAGATTTCAGGATGCTATAGTCGATAATATCAGCACTGGGCCACCAACTAGACACTGTTAGCTTTTACTGATGAAAAATTCGGTTTTTGACTGTTTTGGCTCTTTATTTTTATCTAATCATTGTCCCATATGCTTGTGATTGTCAAAAAGAATCCATTTTTCAACACATAATAATATGGTGTCGAAATGGTTCATTTCATGTCATGACAGCAAAAAAAGGCGAGCTTTGAGATGATTTCCCTTCTGATGTTCATTTAATTCATGCAGAACCCATCTATTCATCTTCTTTACCTTGTTAATTTGTTTCAAATGGTTCAATGTTGTTGACGTAGTAATGTCAAACCTTGCTGCTAGTTCACACAGGTTGAGATGCAGTCACTTCCATTGTAGCTTTCAGTTCATCATTCATCTTGGTGTCAGGTGGCCAACATGGCTCGTTTTCAAGATTAAAATCACCAGAACGGAATTTCTCAAACTATCATACTGTGCATTCATTATTAGCCACATCCTTCCCAAATACTTTGTTGGTATTTTGAGCTATCTATACTGCATTGGTTCTATGATGGAATTTTTTTTTTTTTTTTTTTTTTTGAGACAGTGCCTCCAGCTGTCCCCCTGGGTAGAGTGCCGTGGCATTACAGCTCACAGCAACCTCCAACTCCTGGGCTCAAGCGAGTCTCCTGCCTCCGCCTCCCAAGTAGCTGGGACCACAGGCGCCTGCCACAATGCCCGGCTATTTTTTGGTTGCAGCCATCATTGTTGTTTGGCGGGTCTGGGCTGGGGATTTGAACCCGCCACCTTAGGTGTACGTGGCTGGTGCCTTAGCCGGTTGAGCTATAGGTGCCGAGCCATCTATGATGGAATTTTATATTAAGAAATAATGCAAATGTTTGACTTATCCATGGTTTCACAAAAAAGTATTCTAAGAAAAAAAAATGAAAATATAATCATAAGCTGAAATGTACATTTGAAACAATGACGATGTATCTTCACAATAAAACAAAACAAAAAAACAAAAACCCAAGAAATGTCATAGTGAAACGTCAAAGGGATGAACTGTCTGACTCAGTACTTAAGGAAATCAGACATTTCTTACTTAATAACTTGATAGAAGATCCTATCAGTTCTGTTTCTAAGGACGTCTTGAAACTGTTCTTCCATTTTTATCTCCACTGCCACCACCCTAGCCTTAGCCCCATTGTTAATCTGAGACAGTTTTTCTCAAACTATCGGTTGTGAAAAAACAGCTTTTTTCTTTTCTTTTTTGTCTTTTTCTTTTTTTTTAGAGACAGAGTCTCACTTTATTGCCGTTGATAGAGTGCTATGGTGTCACAGCTCACAGCAATCTCCAACTTCTGGGCTTAGGTGATTCTCTTGCCTCAGCCTCCTGAGTAACTGGACTACAAGCACCTGCCACAATGCCTGGCTATTTTTCATTGCAGTTTGGCTAGGGCCGGGTTCGAACCTGCCACCCTTGGTATATGGGGCTGGTGCTCTACCCACTGAGCTACAGGTGTCACCCAGCTTTTTTATTTTTAATGCATTGCCACTTTTACTCATGTGCAGTTTGTATTGATGGAATTACCCATGTGAGTTAAACAACAGAGAACTGGTTTATAATTTGTACAGAGAAATGAGCCATTGAACACTATTCTCTGATAGAAAAATTTGAGAACAGAAGGTTTAGTGGGGAGTAAAGATTATTACTGCTTTTTGGTGGAAAGCAACATTATATAATGGAAAGAGCACTGTTCTGAAGAGGGCTTTGATGTTAATTAGATCCAGGAGCTTGAGTAAGTTCTTCCTTTGTGCCTCAGTTTTACTTTGAGAGGAGGGAGCTATTCATGAGGAACAAAGGTCAGTATTACCTGTCTATATTCTTTCAGTTCTTTTGTGAACAGTAAGCTGTTTTATAGGTTTAGAATGAAAACTCCCCTAAGGGAGAGCAAAGCTGAAGCAGGTTTGTGGTCTTTGACAAGTTATTTAACTTCTTTGTTTTCTCAGCTTATAAAATGAGCATAACTGATAGTACCTACATTAGAGGTCCTAACAAAATAAATCACTACATAGGCAGTGTCCGGTGTCAGCTGTTATAATTTTGATTATTATATATTTGAATATTAATCTTTTTTTTTTTTGAGACAGTCTCACTATGTTGCCCTCAGTAGAGTGCCGTGGCATCATAGCAACCATAGCAACAGCTCATAGCAACCTCAAACTCTTTGGCTTAAGCAATTCTCTTGCCTCAGCCTCCCAAGTAGCTGGGACTATGGGCGCCCACCACAATGCCCAGCTATTTTTTGTTGCAGTTGTCTGTCATTTAGCTGGCCTGGGCCAGGTTCGAACCCGGCTCTCTCGGTGTATGTGGCTGGTACGGTAATCACTGTGCTATAGGCGCTGAGCTGTTGAATACTAATCTATACATGTCTCCTTTGGGGAACAATACTGATAATTTTAAAAAACATTGAAGAGTCATATTAATATCTGACCAGGTTGAATTTAATGTAAAGACTATAGAACAGGAAGACATTTTAATTTACTTCTATATATTCCAATCTAATTTTCCAAGGTGTTTGATAATATTTGTGGTATGTAACCATACTTTTTTTTTTTTTAAGAGACAGAGTCTCACTTTATTGCCCTTGGTAGAGTGCTGTAGCGTCACAGCTCATAGCAACCTCTAACTCCTGGGCTTAGGTGATTCTCTTGCCTCAGCATCCTGAGTAGCTGGGACTACAGGTGCCCGCCACAAAGCCCAGCTATTTTTTTGTGGGAGTTTGACCAAGGCCGGGTCTTGAACCCATCACCTTCAGTATATGGGGCCGGCACCCTACTCCCTGAGCTATAGGCGCCGCCCGTGACCATACTTTCTAACAATTGGATTTTGAAAGAAATTTGATAATTGAAGTATTCTTTTTTTTCTTTTTTTTTTTTTTGAGACCGAGTCTTATTATGTCACCCTCAGTAGAGTACTGTGGCATCACAGCTTATAGCAACCTCAAACTCTTGGGCTCAATTGGTTCTCTTGCCTACCAAGTAGCTAGGACTACAGGCGGCCACCACAATACCTGGCTATTTTTTGTTGTTGTTGTTGCAGTTGTCATTGTTTAGCTGGTCTGAGCCAGGTTCGAACCCACCACCCTCCATGCATGTGGCTGACACCATAACTGCTATGCTATGGGCGCCAAGCCTGAAGAATTCTTTATTAAAAGTCATTTATTTAAAATTTATTTCATATAAGAATTTAAGAGATTTATATTTGTAGTTCATTTTTAGTTTCAAAGTACAGTACATTAAAACACTTAGTGTTGGCTGAGTGTGGTTTATCATGCCTATGATCCTAGCTCTCTGAAACGCTGAGGTGGGTCGATTGCCTGAGCTCACAGTTTGAGACCAGCATGAGCCAGAGCCAGACCTTGTCTCTAAAAATAGCCCGGCATTGTGGCAGGCACCTGCAATCCCAGCTACTTGGGAGGCTGAGGCAAGAGAATTGATTGAGCCCAAGAATTTGAGGTTGCTATGAGCTATGACGCTACGGCACTCTACCAAGGGTGACAAAGTAAAACTATCTCCAAAAAAAAAAATGAAAAGGAAAACACATAGTGTTATGCTGATATGCTGGTATATGACACTTTTATAAAGAAAAAATAGAAAACAGTAAATATCATATGAAGTGTGTGAAGTAATGCTTAAAGATTTTCACAAATATATAACTATGAATTGGTGTAATACCTTTGATCTTGTCACTTAATTAAAACAAAATCATCCTTAGTCTATGAAGCATTAGTGGGCTAAAGACTTTTCTACATTCTCTTTAGTAGTTGTGATTGAAAGTATTTTCCAGTTTATAATTGATGTAATTTAGGTATGTCATGATTTTTTAGTGAGTTAATGAGAAACTTAAGAGTTGCAGTTGTAAAGACCATCCATACTTTTATTGGGTGGTCTGGATCTTAACTGTTCATAGCTCAGTCCGTAGAACATGAGACTTTTTTTTTTTTTTTTGACACAGAGACTCACTTTATTGCCCTCAGTACAGTACTGTAGTATCACAGTTCACAGCAACCTCCAACTCCTGGGCTTAGGCAATTCACTTGCCTCAGCTCCCGAGTAGCTGGAACTACAGGCATCTGCCACAGTGCGCACTACTTTTTGGTTGCAGTTTGGCTGGGGCTGGGTTCAAAGTCGCCACCCTCTGTATATGGGGCTGGCACCCTGTCCACTGAGCCACAGGCACCACCCTAACATGAGACTCTTAATCGTAAATAAATGTTCATAAAGAAACATCTTAAGTTTACACACGTATATTTCTAGCTTAGAGGTAGTAGAATTCCATCTAAAGCATATTTTACTTTTTTCACTGTCCACAGACTCAGTATTCATTTAAACAAGTATTTGGCACTCATACTACCCAGAAGGAGCTCTTTGATGTTGTGGCTAATCCCCTGGTAGAGGACCTCATTCATGGCAAAAATGGTATGATTTTTAGACTTTTGTTGAATTTGCCTTTTTTTCTATTTCTGATAATAAAATTTTTGATATTTATGTATTTGGTTTTATGTTGGCCACTTAGTGCATATTTAATTTGATAGAATGATGTTAAACCTGTTTTTTGTAAGCTGGCTAAGTTTTAGTATTTTTTAATGCAATGAAATATTACAAATGGAGGACTTTTAAGATAAAACTCAACGTGACTTGCTATACTGTAGGTCTTCTTTTTACGTACGGTGTGACGGGAAGTGGAAAAACTCACACGATGACTGGTTCTCCAGGGGAAGGAGGGCTGCTTCCTCGTTGTTTGGACATGATCTTTAACAGTATAGGGTCATTTCAAGCTAAGCGATATGTAAGTATAAAATCCTTATGTGTTGTTGACTATTTCACTGTGGACACAGAACTAAGGTGCCCATGGCTATACTAGTATTTAAGGAAGACCCAAAGCATTTTGTTCATTCTGAAACCTTAAATATGTTTAAATATTAAATGTCTCTTATTTCTTAAACATCATTTTTACTATTTAGGTAAAACTTTAAAAACCATAGTCTGATTTTTGCTCCCACTTCAGGTTTTTAAATCTAATGATAGAAACAGTATGGAGATCCAGTGTGAGGTTGATGCCTTACTAGAACGCCAGAAAAGAGAAGCCATGTCTATTCCAAAGACTCCCTCAAGCAAGTAAGTCATTAACTCTGAATGCCATCAACCTAGGGCATGGGATTCTGTCCTCTGGGTTGCCCAGGCATAGGGAACATTAAGTAGACAAATTGATCTGACAGTTGAGTTTTGTTAAAGATGAGGAATGTTCTTAAATTATTTGCTCAGATATTGTCTTTGGTTTTGAACACATTGTGTTTGAATTGCTGTTTTGAGAAGGGAGGTGCCACTCTGGGTGAAGAGTGAGTGTAACAACCTTTGTTGTGTACCTGGAAAGAGATGGGGATACTGTTGTTGAGGAATATGAATAAAGTTGCATTGTGTGTTTCTGCCTGTAATAGTGTATCATTTATGCTATATCTTTCAGTTTCCCCTTGGGATAAATTACATTTGCTATTTGTCACCATGTTTAAAATCGGACTTCTTTGGTTTTTGTTTTTTCTTTTAGACGACAAGTAGATCCAGAGTTTGCAGATATGATAACAGTACAAGAATTCTGCAAAGCAGGAGAGGTTGATGAAGATAGTGTCTATGGTGTATTTGTCTCTTATATTGAAATATATAATAATTACATATATGATCTATTGGAGGAAGTGCCATTTGATCCCATAAAACCCAAGTAAGTAGTGAAGAGAGCCCCTTCTTAGCTATTAATCTTGGGGAAGGTACTTTGCCTCAGTGAACCTTAGTTTCTTCAGCTGTAAATAGGAATAATGCTTGTATTTTGTTTCCAGAATGAAATGTTATAACTTGTATGTCATGTAGTTGGTGCTCATAGGGTACTTTTATTATTAACTAGATATGTAACTGTATTAGGGAATTAGTGGGTTAAAGCATCTAAGGAGAAGAGGGACCTGAATATTCATCTTAGAGATTATTTTTGAAAACTCTTGGCCCTATTTTGAGAAGCACCTTAATTAATTATGTTAGGAAGTTTCCCTGTTGATGTACTCTGGGGCTACTTTTCCAGAACCTGAGACTCAGTGTGGGGAGTTTTATAATTTCTTCAATCACCTGCATCTTGGTGATCTCAACAGAATGTAGCCTAGAGCTATTATCTTTACAAAAAACACTCTGACCTTTTGTACTATAACATTCCTGAGTTGATGGTTCTGTAGGTAAGCTAAAGGCTTGTCTTTTTTAGAGCCCTTCAGGAGGTAAATAATATGAAGATATGTTTTTTTTTTTTTTTTTTTTAGACAGCATCTTGTTATGTCAGTTGGGCTAGAGTGCAGTGGTGTTATATCATATTCAAACTCCTGAGCTCAAACAGTCCTGCTTCCTCAGCCCCCCAAGTAGTTGGGACTTTGGGTGCCTTCCGCTAATTTCCCTATTTTGTAGTGACAGGGTGTCACTCTGAGCTAGTCTTGAATTCCTGGCCTCAAGTAGTCTTCCAACCTTGGCCTCTCAAAGTGCTAGCTAGGATTACAGGCATGAGCCACCATGCCTGGCCAATGTGTGTCTTAAGTTTAACTTTGTATGTATGTCTTAAGGAATATTATTGGACAAACAACTGGATTTATAAAACCGTTAGATTGAAAATAGGTGTCATCATATCTGCTTTTATTTACATAGAAAATTTATGGACTCTATTAGATTACATAAGTATTTCTGTGGTTTTTACTGAGTTATATTTTGATGTAGGTATCTTCATTCAGAGTCCTTGAATTTTGATCTGCATTGATTGGCAAACAATTACAAAGTTGCTAAATGAGCTAAATGTAAAAGTATTAATTCTAGAAGTTTATGCGAAGGAAGACTCTTTTGCTTCTTTTGCTTTACTTAACCCTTTCTCAAATGAGGATTTTACAGAGTGCCTTATTTCTGGAGTGACATATTTTTATTTACCCTTGGAATATTGTGTTAAGAAAGAACTACTCGGCTCGGCGCCTGTGGCTCAAGTGGCTAAGGTGCCAGCCACATAAACCCAAGGTGGCAGGTTCGAATCCAGCCCGGGGCTGCCAAACAACAATGATGACTGCAACCAAAAAATAGCCAGGTGTTGTGGCGGGCGCCTGTGGTCCCAGCTACTTGGGAGGCAGAGGCAGGAGACTGGCTTGAGCCCAGGAGTTGGAGGTTGCTGTGAGCTGTGATGCCACAGCACTCTACCCAGTGGGTTAGCTTGAGGCTCTGTCTCAAAAAAGAAAGAAAGAACTGCTCTGGTTAAAGACTTTACAAAACAGTTGCTTTTTCTATCAAACTAATTACTTTTTCATTTATTTCAAAGTGTCAGTTGTTCTGTAGATATTTTCGTAAACTTTTGTGATTTTATTTTTATTTATTTATTTTTTTGAGACAGTCTCAAGCTGTTGCCCTGGGTAGAGTGCTTGGCATCATAGCTCACAGCAACCTCCAACTTGGGCTCAAGTGATTCTCTTGCCTCAGTTTTTCTATTTTTAGTAGAGACGAGGTCTCACTCTTGGGCTGGTCTTGAACTCAGAGCTCAAGTAATCCACCCCACCTCACCCAGCAACTTTTGTGATTTTATTCATTATTACGTTGCTACTAATAAGTTTCATGTCTACGCATGTGCCAAATTTTTGTTTGGTTTGTTCTAAGTGAAATTATTTTGGAAGGATCTTACCTAGTTAGACAAAGGAAAACCAGCTTAAGTGACTTGTGTGCCTTTGTAACCTTACTGATTAACTCTTTAAATGAATATGTAAGCATGCTACTTTGGCACTAAATTCAGATTTAATTTGTGAGGGTAGTATTAGACATGCTTTTTTGAGCTAGTTAACTTTAAGTGCTTTTTCACACAATGAAAAATTATTACACATGGAAGATTTTTAAGACAGCTCATTGTGACTGTCACATGGTCTGGACTAAACATGTTGTTGTGAGATAGCTGTTACAGAAACGGTAACGTCTACTTTATTCCTTTGGTAGGTGGAACAGTTGCAGCACACCCATGAGGAACACAGATTTTGTGTATGTGGTGATGTTGTTGACTCTTTTCTTAAAGAGAATGGTGCAGTTATACTAGTGGTTGGCATTCTGTGGCATGTTTGTATGCAGGTTGTTTTCCATTGGCATTAGACGGGCTGCCACTCTAGGCCCGCCTTGCTTCCTGAAAAATCTGCCGTTGACTGTCAGTGATGGTGGCTGGTAAATACCCTCACCATTCATAAGACTAAGCACAAATAGCTAGCACCCTTGCCCTGCCTTCATCCCACCATACAGGCTAAAACCTGAGACAAGCCACATTGAAAGGATTGCCACTCCTGGTATACACCAAACTCTTTCTGAATTTGTTTTCTGCTATTGCTGAAAAGGTCAGAACCAGTTCTATCTGCTGATCCTTTAAAATTAGGAAAACACTAGATTTTGATGCTTAACCTGTGCATGCAGTGTTGCTGTAGTATTACTTTGGTCTCTAATTACTTAGTGTTGTCTCATGTGCTTTGTTAGAGCAAATTAGAGTAAAGCTTTTAAAAAAACACTGGTCCCTTTTATCTTGTTATATAACTAATCTTGACTGTATATAAATCTCATTCAAGTTTAGTATTTCTCTGGGGTCTTATGTAAGCATATTTTCATTATAAGAATGACAGTATTGTCATCTGGTATTTTAGTCTCAGTGTTAAGTGAAGACATTAGTATCGCATAATTTAGGAAACTAATCATTTTTTCTTTTTCATAGACCTCCACAATCTAAATTGCTTCGTGAAGATAAGAACCATAACATGTATGTTTCAGGATGTACAGAAGTAGAAGTGAAATCTACTGAAGAGGCTTTTGAAGTTTTCTGGAGAGGTTAGAAACAGAGCTAGAATTAGAGAAATATAAAATGGCCTCGGCGCGGCTAAGGCGCCAGCCACATACACCTAAGGTGGCGGGTTTGAATCCCCAGCCCAGACCCGCCAAACAACAATAATGGCTGCAACCAAAAAATGGCCAGGTGTTGTGGCGGGCGCCTGTAGTCCCAGCTACT
>NW_003852406.1:21847830-21849976 GCF_000181295.1 Otolemur garnettii
AGGAGACTTGCTTGAGCCCAGGAGTTGGAGGTTGCTGTGAACTGTGATGCCACAGCACTCTACCCAGGGGGACAGCTTGAGGCTCTGTCTCAAAAAAAAAGAAAGAAAGAAAGCATGTGTAATGAAATGATTGAGTTCAGATTTGATCAACGATTTCTCTGTTGTCACAGGCCAGAAAAAGAGACGTATTGCTAATACCCATTTGAATCGTGAGTCCAGCCGTTCCCATAGTGTGTTCAACATTAAATTAGTTCAAGCTCCCTTAGATGCAGACGGAGACAATGTCTTACAGGTAAAGTTGTACTGTATTTTTTTGTTCTAACTCAATAAATTTTTGGAAATAAAGTTAAATTAGGGAGATTTTATTGCTATGAAGATTTCTCTAGAATTAATGTACAGTTAGTTCTCTGTATCTGTGGGTTCCGTATCCATGGAGTCAACCAACTGGGATAAAAAATATTTATAAGAAAAATTATGTCTGTACTAAATATGTACAGATATTTTTCATGTTATTATTCTCTAAGTAATATTCTGCTACAACGCTTTACATAGCATTTACATTATATTAGGTATTATAAGTAATCTAGAAATGATTTAAAGCATATGGAAGGATGTGCATTGGTTAGATGCAAATACCATACCATTTTATATCAGAGATTTTGGTATCTGCAGGTTGTCCTGGAACTAGTCCCTTGTGGACACTAAGGGTGATGACGTTTAAATTTTTGTTTTTCTTCCATTAGATAGTGCACTTTTGGGAAGCTGGCTATTGACGCTAAGAACCTGTAGTTTTGCTATGAAAAAGGGTTTACAAATATTTAAAAATCTCATCATAGGCTTGGCGCCTGTGGCTCAAGAGGCTAAGGCGCCAGCCACATACACCTAAGATGGCGGGTTCGAATCCCCAGCCCTGCCCGCCAAACAACAATGATGGCTGCAACCAAAAAATGGTCAGGCGTTGTGGCGGGCGCCTGTAGTCCCAGCTACTTGGGAGGCTGAGGCAGGAGACTCACTTGAGCCCAGGAGTTGGAGGTTACTGTGAGCTGTGATGCCACGGCACTCTACCCAGGCGGATAGCTTGAGGCTCTGTCTCAAAAAAAAAAAATCTCATCATAGAGGAGATAAATAAGAAGAACGTGTGATTTATTGTTTTATCTCTGATGCTTCATTTTGTATGTAGAAGTTCAGTTAATGGTTTTAAAATATTGGCAATTCACTTTCTTCGTTCAGGATGTGGGCTGTACCTACCAGGGCAGTAGGATTCCCCACTTGCTGATCTCTATTTACTGCTGAGCCTACCATGCTACAAGGCTTGTGTCATTTAGTAACAGCATTCATGCCCAAGCATAACATGTACATAATTATATATATAATTTTAAATTAATATATTAAAGTATAATTGTATTCAAATTGTATTGTAAAATTGTGGCATTATGGAGATTTATATTGTATTACAAAATTGTGGCATTATGGAGATTTATAAGTTGCAAGAGATAGGTTATATTGAAGATCACCAGGATTTGAATTATGATTCCTATATTTATCAACCATATGACTTAACAGAACCTCCTTAAAGGTTATGAGAAGTAAAGGAGGTAGTGCACTAAAGTTCTTAGTTCAGTGCTTGGTCTATAGTCAGCACTCAACAAATGTCAGCTAGAAAATAGCTTTCCTTGGTCTTCTGTATACATTTGATTTCCTTTCGATCACTTCTGATGTTACAATATCAGTTAGGTACCTCTTGACTTTCTTTTTACAAAATTTATAGTATTATAAAATTATTAAATAATCATAAGATTAGAAAGTATCTAATTATAGAGAATTTTTTTTTTTTTGAGACAGAGTCTCACTGTGTCGCCCTCATTAGAGTACTGTGGTTTCACAGCTCACAGCAACCTTTAACTCTTGGGCTTAAGTAATTCTCTTGCCTAAGCCTCCAAAGTAGCTAGGACTACAAGAGCCTGCTACAATGTGCAGCTATTTTTTTGTTGCAGTTGTCATTGTTGTTTGGCAGGCCTGGGTGGCCAGCATCCTAACCACTTAGCTATAGGTGCTGAGCCTGATTATAGAAAATCTTAAAATTAGGATCGCCATGTTTAGTCTAGACTTTCATTTGTAGGTTTTTTTTTTTTTTTTTTTTTTTTTT
>NW_003852406.1:21850885-21854494 GCF_000181295.1 Otolemur garnettii
GTAGATCTTGCTGGAAGTGAAAGAACTAACAGGACCAGAGCAGAAGGGAACAGATTACGTGAAGCTGGTGAGGAAAGCATGGTACTTCTTATTACAGCTTTCAGAAACTTGCATTCCTAGTTTATTAACTATTTCTCAATGGGTTGTTTAAGCATACTTGTCTTCAGTTAGTTAATTTAGAGGCTAAGTTAATGGTCAGTGCTATTTCTTTAGTTAGGCTAGTTTGATATAAATCTGTTACAAGACACTGATTTCTTAAACTCCTGGCCTCAAGTAATCCTCCTGCCAATATTAAATAAGTTATAATTCTCTTGTTAGTATTGTAGGTCATTATTGGGTCCTTATAAATTGAATGACTTAGCAACATTCATAGTTATAAAAATCAGCTTTTGGAGCTGGGAAAAATCTGAACTCAAAAGCCAGTTGAAGGGAACTCTACAAGTGAGTGTGTGGGTGTGTGTTTTAAACTTTCATCTGTTATAGCCATGGTGTTTTATGTTATGTTAATAACCGTTTACTGAGTATCTACTACTGTATGCCAGGAATTGAACATAGGTGTAAAGGTGAAGCCCTGCCAGAGAGAACCCTGCTTAGTACAAGAGATTAGTAGATAACTACATGATTTGAGTAGAGAACTATGGAAGTGAGCTCTAAGTAGGGCTTTCTAATCCAGTCCAGGGGTGCAGATGGGTGACACATAAATTGAATAGGAGTGAGCTATATGTAGAAGGGTAGGATTAAGGCAACATCCCTCCCAGAGAAAACAGCTGCTTCTGAACAGACCAGATCCTGAGAGAATATGGCAGACTCAACGTAACTGAAGTGGAGGTGTGGGTTGGTGAACTGTGAGCGCTGAGGTAGGAAAGTTAGGCAGGGTTGTGAAGTTTGAATTTTATCTTGAAGGAGTAATGATGGCTCCCAGTTATTAAGGCTCTAGTGTGTATCACAATATCTATTAGGCATGGGCTTGATTTGGGGTTCTGACTTCTTAGGATTGTATCGTACCTGTTATTCAGATGAGGAAATAGCCTGAGAGGGAGATTAAGTAATTTTCCCATGGCTAAAGCCTAGGTGAAACCCAGGTTGGTTGGACTCTCAGAACGTGGATCTTTCTATAATGCTATGTTAAATAGGCTTCCCCTTAACATCAAAGAAGGGTTAGTCTTTGAGAAAGAGTATTTTGCCAGTATACAGAATTAATTTACCAGGGGCAAACCTAGAAAGATGAAAGAACAGTTAGCACCCTTTGGCAAGCAGTTCAGATAAGCAATCTTGTGACCTGGAGGTAAAAGTCAGACAAAACTGAGAGCTGGTTAGGAAGTAGACATACCAGGATGTGGAGAATAGGGAGCAGTTTGAAGAACTGGTGTGGGAAGCTAATGAATTTTGTGTTTGATTATGTTCATTTTATACAGTGGAGGTATCTATAATTGAATGCAGAGGTACATGGATTTGGAATGAGAGAGATTTGACTTAAGGTTTCTAGGATTAGGTTTTGCCCATAGAGACATGAATAAAGCAATGGGGGAGATAAAATTATTCATGGAGAATAGAAGGGAGTAAGCTGAGGGAAAAGCCTTAATGACAAGCCCTTGAGATGATTAATTTAAAGAGTTTGGGAAGGAGAGAGAGGGTGGTAGCTTAAAGGGACTTGAGGGATACACATGTACACATTATATATGTATATTAGAAGATGGTAAAGACTTGAGTTTATTTATGAGCTGAAGACATGTAGAAGTTGAAATCCAGTGGTACAAAATGGGGCCTATTAGACCTGTCTCTACCCTGGGCCAAAAGACTTGCTATTTATTTGAATGGCTTGAGTCTTCTGAGAATGGACTTTGTCCATGCTATTGTTATATCCCCAGTGCTTCTTTGTTGCCCTCAGTAGAGTGCTGTGGCGTCACAGCTCACAGCACCCTCCAGCTCTTGGGCTTAGGTGATTTTCTCGCCTCAACCTCCCAGGTAGCTGGGACTACAGGCGCCTGCCACAACGCCCGGCTTTTTTTTTTTTTTTTTTTGCTGCAATTTGGCTGGGGCTGGGTTCGAACCTGCCACTCTCAGTATATGGGGCCAGTGCCCTACTCACTGAGCCACAGTCACCTCCCTATATCCCCAGTGCTTCTTATTAAGTATTAAGAAATATGAAAGTAATGATTGTTGGTGGAGCAGGATCCTAGAAGAGGCCGGATAATTTGGTTAATATATGTGAGGAACATGTATGATTGAAGTTAGGAGTGAGGAAGAAGCAAAGTGGATTGTAGTTGAGGCAGATGATAGGTGTCAGGGTCAGTAAGTGCCAAGTAATGATGGACATAAATACCTTGATCGGCAATAAACTGTAATGTGTAATAGATATAAAAATATCTATTATTTGTACTGATAAAACTCACAGGTATTACTAAATACTACAGTGTTTTTTGGCCTTATGTTCATAATTGAAGGAACTGCTCAGTTATAGTTAGAAGTCAGTAAAAGTAAACATGTATTTATATCCTATTGAAGTATGCAGAGTCCCTGCAATGTACCCCTGGACAACATAGACCTCCCCCAGGTTAAGAACTCCTGGCCATTAGGGAAAAAGATGAATGGATCATTCTGTGAGCGGTTTGAAGATGTAAGGAAATCTATTAATAGGAATATGAGTTCTTCAGAGCACAGTGGGAAAAGAAGGAACATTAGGAGTTTGGGTCAAGGAAGAAAAGTCATGAATCCTGGAGTATTATGGAGGTACAGATGAGTTCTGTATTGTGGGAGGTGTATCTTTGAGTGGCCAAGGATGACGGCATGATGGAGTTAACTGACCTCAATCAAGGTTCCAAAATCAACACATTCTTATGCACTTCTGGGTCTTCAGGTGAGATCTGCCTTCTTAGAGACTTGGTTAGTGTCAGACTTACCTTGGCTCAGAAATCCAATAGGTGAGCTGCCTAAGACATCCTTGTTGAGATGTACAGGGAACAGAGTTTTTTGGTTCCTAAGACACTTTGACTGTTAGAAACAGTAGGAGCTCCTCTGGGTGCAGGGGAGATTTCAGACTCTTAATGGAGCCAACTATAGCCTGAAATGGCCATGTTTTAGAGAAAATATTTTAATATGAGGATGTTAAACAGTTCTATTTAAGGTACTCTTTTGTAGAATTTGGAAGAAACCTTATGAATTATTAAGTTTATTGCTCCATTATTTGTAAAAATATTTTTCATCTTTCAAGCATGGTTATTGAACTTCTCCAGAAATAGTGCTATTCAAAGAAAGCCTGGGCAGCGCTTGTGGCTCAGTGGGTAGGGTGCCGGCCCCATATACCAAGGGTGGTGGGTTCAAACCCAGCCCTGGCCAAACAGCAACAAAAAAAGCCATTTGTTATGGCGGGCACCTGTAGTCCCAGCTACTCAGGAGGCTGAGGCAAGAGAATCATCTAAGCCCAAGAGCTGGAGGTTGCTATGAGCTGTGACACCACAGCCCTCTACCAAGGGCAATAAAATGAGACTCTGTCTTTAAAAAAAAAAAGAAAGGGCTCGGCGCCTATAGCTCAACCTGCTAAGGCGCCAGCCACGTACACCTAAGGTGGCGGGTTCGAATCCCCAGCCCGGACCCGCCAAACAACAATGA
>NW_003852406.1:21855756-21868690 GCF_000181295.1 Otolemur garnettii
ATCCAGCCCAGGCCTGCCAAACAACAATGATAATTACAACCAAACAATAGCCGGGCATTGTGGTGGGCTCCAGTAGTACCAGCTACTTGGGAGGCAGAGGCAGGAGACTTGCTTGAGCCCAGGAGTTGGAGGTTGCTGTGAGCTGTGATGCCACAGCACTCTACCCAGGGGTCAGCTTGAGGCTCTGTCTCAAAAAAAAAATCATTTGCCTACTGGTCTGTCTGTCTCATCTTTGAAAAATCTGTTTATATAATACAACTTTTATATACCTTCTCTTCAAGAACCAAGATCAAAAATATTTGAACTAAAATATAAGTGAGATTTCTTTTGTTGTGTACTATAACTCATTTTTAGGGAAGTAAAATTATGCCAACCCAAATTCCCAGGTGGCTCAGTGGGTAGGGCACCGGCTACATACACTGAGGCTGGCAGGTTCAAACCCAGCTTGGGCCAGCTAAACAACAATGACAACTGCAACCAAAAAATAACTGAGCATTGTGCTGGGTGCCTGTAGTCCCAGCTACTTGGGAGGCTGAGACAAGAGAATCGCTTAAGCCCAAGAGTTTGAAGTTGCTATGAACTGTGACACCACAGCACTACTGTGTGACATAGTGAGACTCTTACCTCAAAAAAAAAAAGAAAGAAAGAAAGAAATTCCATTGTTAATTGGACTGAGGAATCTAATCACATTGTTAAACATGTTTAAGCTCTTTCTCTCCTGTGTAACTTTTTGTAATTTTTTATAATTTCAATACAGAACCATTGGTTACCGACATAGTTTTACAGAGTTTTCCACCTTTGCCAGCATGTGAAATTTTGGATATCAATGATGATCAGACACTTCCGAAGCTGATTGAAGCCTTAGAAAAACGTGTTCGTCTCCGACAAATGATGATTGATGAGTTTAACAAACAAGGTAATGGCCAAAGTGTTTGCAACCATTTTAGCTTCTGAAATTAAGAGTATTTGTAATGCATTTGAGTTCCATGGTAGAATGGACCTTTAAAGAAGAATTATCTTGTCTCTCTACTTTGACATATTCAAGGTTTAATTAGAATGACAAAGAAATTTACTCATAGCCCTTGTTTATAAATTCTAAGAAAGTCAAACAAAAGAAAAAAGTGAATATGTGTTCCCTCCTTCCTTTTTTTCCCTTTACTGTTGTTGATGAACACAAAGGAATATTTCTTGGTTTCTCTGTCTACAAAATGGGTATTGTAATTGCTTCTATAATACTTCAGAGAGTGTTAATGAAGATAAATGAGATAATGTATGAAGATCCTGTAGAATAGTTGAACAGCCTTGTACACACTAAGTGAATGTATCTTAGTGAATGTATCTGTTATTTTTATTGTTAATGCATTTTAGTCTTTACTATAAAGTTGTGAGGTAAAGTGCTATTTAAGTTTCCATATTAAAATGAAATTTACTTAGAAAAATTAACTTGCTAATGTTATAACTAATAAGCGGTATACCAGGGATTTCAATTCAGGTCTAACTAATCCCAAATCTAGTGTTGCTTGTGTGATTGCATTTGTTGATCTGAAGTAAAACTATTTACCTGTAAGAGTGGAGAAGAGAAAGCTACAGTGTAAAATGTAAGACTTGAGTGTCTTTCAGGATTAAATGTAAAATTTCTGTGACTATCTCATAGATTTGAGAGTCAAATTTCTGGTCAAATTTCATACTTGTTTACTCACTATAGACTGATTCTCACAGAGATTTGCTGGATCACTACATTTTATTTATTCTCCTAAAAAATTATTATTACTTTTTTGAATAGCTGCATTTTATCTATTACCTGCTAATAGAAGTTGATTTCATTGGTTATTTTGGAAATGGAGTAAAATTTGACTTGCATGCTTTTGTTTCAGCTAATACTTTTAAAGGTTTATTACAAGGATTCGACAGTGCTGTCTTAAGTAAAGAAAACTACATTCAAGGAAAACTAAATGAAAAAGAAAAGGTGATCTCAGGACAGAAATTGGAAATAGAACGCCTGGAAAAGAAAAATAAAACTTTAGAATATAAGGTTTGTTTTGGCATTATTATAATGGAAATATGTGCTGGCCATTCAGCCCTGCTCTTTTAGTGGACTGTTCTGCTCCAGGGGTCTGTGACCACTGCTTATTATGAGTTCTCACTTGGTTAGTTACTAATCATCCTACCTCAAAAAAGTGGAAATGTGGGTGAAAAGCTTAAAAGGGATGATCTTTACCTTTTTTGCTTGTTTGTTTTGTTTTGTTTTGAGACTGAGTCTCAAACTATCCCCCTGGGTAGAGTGCTGTGGCATCAAAGTTCACAGCAACCTCCAACTCCTGGGCTCAAGCGAGTCTCCTGCCTCTGCCTCCCAAGTAGCTGGGACTACAGGCGCCCGCCACAACGCCCGGCCATTTTTTGGTTGCAGCCATCATTGTTGTTTGGCCGGCCGGGGCTGGGGATTCGAACCCGCCATCTTAGGTGTATGTGGCTGGCACCTTAGCCGATTGAGCCACAGGCGCTGAGCCAGTTGTAGCTTGTTTTTGATTTATTAGAAATGTTTCCTTATTATGCATTCCTTCAGCACATGCAAAAAATGATTGAATGAGATAGTGTAAAAGTGCCAGCATAGTGCCGTAGACATAATAGATAAACAGTAAATCTTAATTAGATCTGCATTTGGTTTATAAATTGTAAACAGTATGAGCTTAGGACTCATCTCTTCCTTTGAGGTAGAGGAAAATGCTGTTTTGTTGGAGAGTGCTGTGGCATTGTGTAATATGTATCTTCTCTTAGACGAGGTTTGGCGAGTGTACCTTCATTCTAAAGAGGAGCTAGGATCAACCAGCTGTTTTCTTTAATTATGAATATAGCCTAAAAAGTTAAGTTATAACTTATGTAAAAAACTTGTTTAGTTAGTTTCTATTTCTGGGAATGGAAGTGGGAATTCAGATGCTATTTTAGAGGAAAAATGTGCTTTCTTCAAGGCTTTCTTTAACACAAATAAGCTTTGTAAGCAATTTGAAAGATTATTTTATAGCTGCATGAAATATTTACATACAAATAGTAAGCATAAGGGTCTACCTTCCCAGATTGAGATTTTAGAGAAAACAACTACTATCTATGAAGAAGATAAACGCAATCTACAGCAGGAACTCGAAACTCAGAATCAGAAACTTCAGCGACAATTTTCTGACAAACGCAGGTTAGAAGCCAGGTTGCAAGGCATGGTAACGGAAACAACAATGAAGTGGGAGAAAGAATGTGTGAGTATTCTCGTAATGGATGATTTATTTATTTCATGTTGTAGGTTAGGTTAAATATTATAAATTACTGTGTCTGTGTTATAGTTTTGGTGGTATTTGTTAACTCTCAGGAAGAATTAGAGAACTGTCATTTTTAGAAAATAAAGTGATTGGGTAATCTGGTATACTTCCTTGCAATGACTGAATTACACTATAAATTGCCATTGATAACCTGTAGGAGCGGAGGGTGGCAGCCAAACAGCTGGAGATGCAGAATAAACTCTGGGTCAAAGATGAAAAACTGAAACAACTGAAGGCTATTGTTACTGAACCCCAAACTGAAAAGCCAGAGAGACCCTCTCGGGAGCGGGATCGAGAAAAAGTTACTCGAAGATCTGTTTCTCCACCTCCAGTGCCTGTAAGTTATTTGTGGTTGTGCATTAACTTCATACTGGAGAAAATCTGTTCAGATTAAATGACTATTTCTGTGATAATTAGCTGTTTTATATTAGCAATTATATTTCTGAAATTTCTATTCAAGAATATTTTTAAATTTAGTAAACAACAAATTTAGTAATAAACACAAATTTAGCATAAAAACTTTAGTAACTTTGTACAAGTAATTATTTATAATGTTAAATCTTCATGTGCTAAAATTATAGAAAAGTAATGAATTGTTTCTCTCAGTTTTTAAGTCTTGCTCATTAATTTCTCTCCAATTTTTCTAGCTTTCTAGTAACTATATTGCTCAGATTTCCAACGGCCAGCAACTCATGAGCCAGCCACAGCTACATAGGCGCTCTAACTCTTGCAGCAGCATTTCTGTAGCTTCCTGTATTTCGGAATGGGAGCAGAAAATTCCTTCGTACAACACACCTCTCAATGTTACATCTATTGCAAGGCGTAGGCAGCAGGAGCCAGAACAAAGTAAAACTTGTATCGTGTCAGACAGAAGGCGAGGGATGTACTTGACTGAAGGCAGGGAAGTGGTTCCTACATTCAGAAATGAGATAGAAATAGAAGAGGATCATTGCTGCAGGGTTGGTGCCAGTATTGTTTTAAAATATTGTAGCAATAGATATTATCTCCTTTGTGTTTTATAATTTGGTTCTGAAATTTCAATGGAAAGATAGATGGACTCCAGTATATATGTATATAAATAAATTAGGTCTAATGTTTTTGTAAGTTAATTTGAAAGATGGACTTGTTTTTAAAATTGAGGCCTAGTTCTTCATCTGAAAAGGCCTAAGCACATCTGGCAAAACAAGCAATGCCTGTGTGTTAAATGAACACAAGTCAATTTGATATATCCCAGAGTACAAAATTGGTGAACCTTGGTGTCTTAGAGCTCACTTTCCTTTTTTTTTTTTTTTCTGGTTTCTCTTCCCCAAGTTAGATTTTTTTGCTGCTGCTTTTGAACCCTAGCTTTTAAAATTTTCTTAAACTATTATTTAAAACAATTTCATACCCTAAGAGAAGAGATAAAAGAAATGGTATGATAACATCTTTTTCCTGGACCTACATCTATTAATTATTACCATATGTAAACTTCCCCACAAGCCTTTGAAAGTAAGTCATAGACTTCCTGACACTTCATTCCTAAGAATAAGGACAATGTCCTACATAACTACAATTCTTTATCAGACCTAAGAAAGTTAACATTAATTGAATTAATATCTTCTATTGGGACCATATTCAGTTGTCCCACTCATGGCTTTTCCTTTTGTAATCAGTGATACTGTCAAAGTATATCCATTGCATGTGGTAATTATGTCTCTTTAACCTCTTTTAATTGTAAAATAGTCTTCCAGCCAACACTCATTTTTAAATTTTATGATATGACTGTTTTAAAGAATCCAGGCAATTCATTTTGAAACTACTAAAGATTTTTAATCTTGAGGGTTTACCTCAGTTTACAAAGGTTTTACCTCATTCAAGGATATTTAAATTCACTTTCATATTTTTCTCTTAAGGATTATAGTAAAGTTTCCTTTGAATCTGAATAAATGGATCAAGTTAACATTGTGATTTTTAGACTTAGTAAAATATTAACATAGCTCTTTTAGAATTTTAGTTCTAAATAATTAATCTTATAGTAAATATTTGCTTTAGATTTTCTAATGAGGGTATAGATTTAGGTGGCCCAAATTCCTGATTATTAAAGGATGGTGATGAGTCCCAAATTTACCAAGGCAACAGACGCTTCTAAACTCTCTTACATTCTTTACTTTATAGATTTTTGCCTTAAGCCCTTTTAGGGAGCAAATTATGGTGAATGGTCTTTCTGATCAACTCTAGTCAATCACCTTATTTCATGAATGTTTATAAACTGGAAGCCATTCAAGGCCTGCTTGTGCCTTGCCAACAGCAATGTAATATCTAATTTGGCTATAAGATATTTAAGAGGATTTACTAGAGATACTTTTTTTCCAACTTCTCACTTGAAATCAAAATCTCTTTAGAAGTGCAGCAGAAAATTTACTATAAGGTTAGTATCTATGCATCTAAGTTTGTTGGTCAAAAATTACATCAGGTGGACTGATTTATACTTGAGTTAGGAAAAAACTATAAATATTTTATAAATGCTAGTAGATTATACAGACTCATCTTTCTGAATCTTGTTGTATCATGTGTTTACTGCTAAGTGTGTTGAAGAAAACTCTTACATTTGCTAAACAGTATGTGATAAAGGCCAGACTTTTCTTCTTCTTCAACATTAATTAAATCTTTGTTGTTGTTGTTGTTAAAGACAGAGTCTCTCTCTTGCTGGGCCAGAGTGCCATGGCCTTATCCCACAGCAACCTCAAACTCTGGGCTCAAGTGATCTTCTCTGTCTTAGCCTCCCAGGTAACTGGGAGTATAAACACCCACCACAGTGCCTGGATAATTTTTCTATTTTTAGTAGTTGTGGGCCTCACTCTTGCTCAGACTTAGGAGTGTTGAACTCCTAAGCTCAAACAGTCCTCCTTTCTTGGCCTCCCAGAGTGCAAGGATTATAGGCATGAGCCACTGTGCCTGGCCTAATTAAACCATTTTAAAAATGAGGCTCGACATTTTTAGTGGTAAATTGCATTGCCTGTGTCACTATATAGGGAAAATGATTCAGTTTCTCAGATGTGCATTTTGATATTGGGATCATTATATTTGACCAGCTTTGAAGAATTTGACCTATGACAGATATTTTTCATTTGCTTTCAGTTTTACACACAGGAGTTGTTCACAAAAATGCCAAAGATAGCTCATTGCTTCAAATAATTAATGATGGCATATATATGAAATATTGTTTCTTTAGGCTGATTGTGCTACTAAATTTTACTTTCCCAGATTTACATGACATTTGACTGGAAGCAACTAGTTTTTTCATTGTGTAATGAGACTGATTTGACACTGTATTCTTTGACTCTTGGAACCTTTATAAATGTTTTGTAAAATAGTCATTATTATGTTTGAACTTTTCATGAAGTTCTATTTTGAGATTTAAAAATCTTGTAGTGGGCTCAGTGCCGGTTGCTCAGTTGTTAGGGATAGTTGCCCTCTGTTAGTTGAACCGAGGCTGACAGGTTCAAACCCAGCCCAGGCCTGCTAAACAACAATGACAGCTGCAACAAAAAAATAGCTGAGCGTTGTGGCAGACGCCTGTAGTCTCAGCTACTTGGGAGGCTGAGGCAAGAGAATTGCTTAAGCCCAAGAGTTTGAGGTTGCTGTGAGCTATGATGCCACGGCACTCTACCAAGGGCGACATAGTGAGACTGTCTAAAAAATACAAAACACAAAAAAAAACCTGCAGTGAAAATACTCAGAACTACTTTACAATTCTTCTAGTCATGTTATAGGTAGAGTTCTTATATTCTATAGGATTTTATATTATCTAGTTTCATCTGCTTGTGTTATTTTTTGATCTCTGTCTTTGTATAAAGATGTTTTCTCTTTTGTTTAGAGGTCTAGGACATGTTTAGGGCTCTTACTGCTCTTACAACAGAGTTGTGGACCTAATAGATGACCTCATAATAACAGACATAAAAATTGATTTTTTTCATTAAAAATGTAAAGTGAGTTATTTGCCCTGAATCACTCCCTAAGCAGTAAAGTCTAGTAGCATCCCCAGAATTTTTCTTTTCATCCTTTGTTCAAAGGTAAAATTTGTGATATACAAGTTAGTGTTAAAGATGTTTGTTGGTTTTGTTTTTGTTTATGAAGAGAATGTTTAAATTACTTGAGTAACGTATTTAGCTTTGAAAAGGATTGTTTTGATATTGTCATCAAGTAATGTACCCAACCTGCTGCACTTCTAATAATTCCCTTAAATTAATTCTGGGTTATGCTTGTTTCTCAATTCCTCTTTCAACCTGATCAGAATGTACCACCAATTCGTCTCCGACACAGACGATCACGCTCTGCAGGAGACAGATGGGTAGATCATAAGCCTGCCTCTAACGTGCAAACTGAAACAGTCATGCAGCCACATGTCCCTCATGCCATCACAGTATCTGTTGCAAATGAAAAGGCACTAGCTAAGTGTGACAAGTACATGCTGACCCACCAGGAACTAGCCTCCGATGGGGAGATTGAAACTAAACTAATTAAGGTAAAAACTAATTTACACAGGAGAAAAAAATATTTAAAAAATCAACTAACTAAAAAACCATTTGCCCTGCTACTTCCTTGATGACAAACAGGCAATGTCAACTGGAACACCATTGGGTATTTGATGTAACCTTTTTGTTGGCAGAAAATTAAAGTGACTGCTTAGGTATAAATCTGCTGAAAGGGGATTAAACTCCAAATCCATTGTACTTTACTGTATATTTAATTATAACCACTACTTAAAAAGTAAACCTAAACAAAGAACTCCTACCTTTGCTCTCTTGTTAGTTCAAGATAAAAAGCCCACATTAAAATTTGGTCTATCAAAATCATTCGTGTTGAGCTACTTAAAACTTTTTCTTAGGAGACTTGCCTACCTGTAGATGAATTTTCTTTTAATAATTTAGTCAGTGAATAATCAGGAAAGTAAAAGATAAAAAACTTTTTATTTCAAATTTAATTTAGAGGATAGTTATTATAATTGTAGCTATAATTAAGACTATACTGCTTTTTGAGTAAGGGGAATGCCCAGAGAAGAAAGAACGTGCTATAAAACATGTAAAAATGTCTGGCAGATTTCTTGATCCTTAGGGCACTTTAATTTTTAAATTATGGGTGAAACAAAAAGGAATTATTTTTTTCTCATAGTTAAGAATGTTACTGATTACATTGTATTGGACTTCTTTTGTTTTCTGAGAAATATGTACTCAAATATGTACTTCAATACCGGGTAGTACAGACTTAGCAGTCCCAAGTACCATCTGGTTTTGTGGGCAGGAGTTTCCATAAAACAGTAGAATCTTGAGATCAGTTTGAATTATGATATGTATGTTTATCATTTGAATGTATCAAAGTGTAACAGTAACCTTTTCTCTTGGTTTTAGGGCGATGTTTTTAAAACAAGGGGTGGTGGACAGTCTGTTCAGTTTACTGATATTGAGACTTTAAAACAAGAATTACCAAATGGGTGAGTGATCATCAAAGATATCTCTCTTTAAAGGGTTGTTTTCTTAGCTGCTCATTCTTGAGGAACAGAATATCCTATGGAATTTATCATTAATTCTTCAAAGGGGTATAGATGGTATTTCCCTCTTTTTTAATATTTTTCCTGTTCTTAGATGCAAAAATAATTGTTGCATCATGTTTCCGCCTTTTCAGTAGTCGAAAACGAAGATCTTCCACAGTAGTACCTGCCCAGCCAGATGGCACAGAGTCTGAGTGGACCGATGTAGAAACAAGGGTAGGGGAAAAATTAAATATTTGTCTGCTTAATAAAATTTAGGCATCTCATGTCTTAAACCCCATTTACGTTTTTTGAAGTTCTTTGATGAAGATGCTGAGGTACTATCTCACATTACCAGCACAGCACGTAGGCTTTGTTCTAGGGAACCTGCAAAGGTATTTGTATTTCTTTAGGTCTGCTCTTCAGTTCAAACCTCATTTTCAGTGTAGAAGAACAGGGTTCGAGAATAAGTCAGAGAATATCACTCCAGCAAGAAATCATGTCAACTTGATGGGAATCTTCTTAGAAGCAGCTCAGCAGGAATCACCTTGTAACTGTTTACTCTTGAGAAGAGGCTCATATGGAAAAACATGAGAAAGTGGGGGTTGAGAGGTTCAACTCTGGCCCTGGCCACTAACTCTCACCAACTCCTCTTCCTGGCCGGGCACAGTGGCTCACTCTGGGAGGCCGAGATGGGTGGATCGCCTAAGCTCCCAGGTTCGAGACCAGCCTGCGCCAAAGCGAGGCCCCATCTCTAAAAACAGCCGGGCCTTGTGGTGGGCGCCTGTAGTCCCAGCTACTGGGGAGGCTGAGGCAAGAGAATCACTTGAGCCCAACAGTTTGAGGTTGCTGTGAGCTATGATGCCATGGTATTCTACTGAGGGCAACAAAGTGAGACTCTGTCTCCAAAAAAAATAAAATAAAATAAAATAAAACTCCTCTTCCTTAACTAAAGTGACCTCTAAAGATCTTTTTGGCTCACAAAGTTTGTGTGATGCTAGAAATAAATTGTGAGTAACTGACTGGTGTTTTAACATAGGTGTCTTTGCTGAACTATTATAAATTATAGAAAAGCAATGTTGGATTTCATCTAGGCAGAGCCTATGTAAACAACTGTGTTCATAGACTGCTGAGGGGAGCTGATCTTTTCCTGTTCTATCACTTTCCTCTCAGTGTTCTGTGGCCGTGGAGATGAAAGCAGGATCTCAGCTGGGACCTGGATATCAGCATCACGCCCAGCCCAAGTAAGCACTGGCAGTCGACTGGAGCCTTGCTGTCTGTGTTTTCCCTTCTCTGGTATTTCTGTCATCACCCCTTCTTCCAACCATCTACTTGGGGTTTTTTGTTGTTTGCTTGGGTTTCTTTTCTTTTTCTTTTTTTTTTTTTTGTAGAGACAGTGTCTCAGCAACCTCTAACTCCTGGGCTTAGGCGATTCTCTTGCCTCAGCCTCTTGAGTAGCTGGGACTATAGGTGCCCACCACAATACCTGGCTATTTTGTTTGTTTGTTTTGCAGTTTGGCCGTGGGGCCAGATTCGAACCCACCATCCTTGGTATATGGGCTGGTGCCCTACCCACTGATACAGAGGTGGCAGCTGGGTTTTTTTCTTTTTTTTTTTTTTTTGGAGACAGAGTCTCACTCTGTCACCCTGGGTAGAGTGTCATGGTGTCATAGCTCACAGCAACCTCAAATACTTGGGTTCAAGGGATCCTTTTGCCTCAGATTCCTAAGTAGCTGAGACTACAGCCTCCTGCTACATGCCCAGCTAGTTTTTTTTCTATTTTTAGTAAAGATGAGGTTTCTCTCTTGCTCAGGCTGGTCTGGAACTCCTGAGCTCAAGTAATCCTTCTCTCTTGGCCTCCCAGAATGCTAGGATTATGGGCCTGACCCACTGTGCCTGGCCCATCTACTTGATTTTAAGAGCAAACATAGGCTCGGCGCCTGTGGCTCAAGTGGCTGGGGCACTAACCACATACACCTCGGGTGGCGGGTTTGAATCCAGCCCAGGCCTGCCAGGCAACAATGATGGCCGCAACCAAAAAATGGCCGGGCGTTGTGTCCGGTACCTGTGGTCCCAGCTACTTGGGAGGCTGAGGTAGGGGGCTACCTAGAGCCCAGGAGTTGGAGGTTACTGTGAGCTGTGATGCCATGGCATTCTACCCAGGGGGATAGCTTGAGGATCTGTCTCAGAGGAAAAAAAAAAAAAGCAAACATAGGGTTTTCATTTTTCCCTTGGAATATCCAGGCCCCACTGGCAGACTGCAGTACGCAGCTTTAGTGTCAGAGCCTTAGAGGGCTGGATAAAAGCAGTTAGCTGCAAGGACAGGAGGTAATATAAGATTGGTAGCTCTTGTTCATATTCTGCCAATGCTCATAAAGATTTCTGAGGCTAAACTGAGAGCACCTGTGAGGAGGAAAGGCTAAAGGCATTAGTTGGGGATGATGACAGTTTGGTGTAATTCATTCCTTCCTAATTTGGTCTTGCTATAGTAATAAGTTTTTATTAAAGTAAATAAAATTGAGTGGCAGAATTTATTTATTTATTTTTTATTAAATGATAGCTGTATGCATTAATGCAAACATGGAGTACGGTGTAGTGTTTTCATATACGATTTGAAATACTTTCATCAAACTGGTTAACATAGACTTTGTGTCATTTACTTAGTTATTGTGTTAAAACATTTATACTCTAGTTCTAGAAAAGTTCACTTGTACCGAGTGGCAGAATTTATGTTAGGAAGGAGTCGCATGTTTTCCTCTTCTATTAAACCTATATGTAGGAGCTTGACCCCTACTTTTTCCTTATTTTATTAAAACCCCCACTTTGGAAATATCTAGATATACAACTTTGTTTTTTTGAAACAGTCTCATTTTGTCACCCTCGGTAAAGTGCTGTGGTGTCACAGCTCACAGCAATCTCAAACTCTTAGGCTTAAGCGATTCTCTTGCCTCAGCCTCCCAAATAGCTGGGACTACAGGTGCCTGCCACCTGGCTATTTTTTTGTTGTAGTTATCATTGTTTGGCAGGGCCAGGTTTGAACCTGCCAGCCCCAGTGTATGTGGCTGTTACCCTAGCTGCTGAGCTACAGGCACCGAGCCATATATGCAACTTTTTTAATACTTTGTTTTCCTTAGTGAAGAATTTGGAAAATTGTTGTTAACAATATGAAGATATGAAGTCTCTGTTTTCTAAACTTAATACTAGATAAACATATTTTATAATAGTTATTTGCTTTCTCAGAAGGAAGTGAATTTTCCCATGATCAAAGAGCAATTCTCAAAGCCCTTCTAAAGATTAATGTTCTATGAATGTGATGCTAATTGCAAGATTCAACATTAAATGTTGGTTTTTATGTTTTAGGCGCAAGAAGCCATGAACTGACAGTCCCACTAGCAAAAGAACATTTTCATTTGTGTGCATGATTTCTCCAAAGCCGTCCCAGGAGCAGTCTTCTAAGTCATCTTGTGGAACTGCAGCTTTGGTGAACATCACAGACCTCCGCTACTTCATACACTGGCCTCGATCAAAGCTTCCCTGATGGTTCCAAAGACATCTAGAATTCACCCACTTTGTATAATATATACCTTGCTGTATTTAATATTAATAGCAGAGCAAGACTCCCCCTTTTTCATTGCTGTACAAACCTTTTTATAATGCTGTCTTTTTGTATGTTTCTTGTATACTTTTAAACTAATTCTCGGGAGTGTTCATCTTAGGTGATTAAGGAAGAATATATTTGCTGCTATTGATTAGCTGCAAGAATGCACTTTAGACCTGTTCAAACTTCTACAATAAAGATGTCAACAGCTGGCCAATAATAAAACCATTTTAGGATGTAGTTTCCAATTTCATGTGTATTTATTCACTTTCTGACATTTAGATATGTGAAAAGAATAGAAATAAAAAGCACTAAGAAATACAAAATTGTGTGTTGGCAGTTCATTCAACACATACTCCCAGTGCTTAGCACAGTGCCTTGCATTTACCTGCCACTCATTATTTGTGGGATGAGTGAAAAGAAAGCACTAGAAAATATAAAGGAAATGGGAGTTAGATGGACAGTGCCTATTTTTGCATGACACAGTATCTACATAGTAAGTATACTTTTCTAGATTTTTTTTTT
>NW_003852406.1:21869750-21879832 GCF_000181295.1 Otolemur garnettii
TCAAAAAAAAAAAAAAAAAAAAGAAAAGAAAAAAGAAAATGATGGTGAAATAACCATTCATGCATGGGTGAAGATGTATTTTGCTCTGATTAAATTTGGATTTCTGGGCAGCGCCTGTAGCTCAAAGGAGTAGGGCCCCGGCCCCATATGCCGGAGGTGATGGCTTCAAACCCAGTCCCAGCCAAAAACTTCAAAAAATATAATAATAATAAAAAGGGAAAAAGCTCATTTAAAAAATAAAAAAAATTGGATTTCTTTTGAGGCTGAGTTTTTTTTAAAGCTAAAATGATAGTTTAATCTGTTATTAATAATGAAGGTATATTAGTCTTTGCCAAAACCTAATTCAAAGACTAACGAAAAAGACATCCACAAATTTGTCATTCATAGTATATTAATAATGCAGTATGTGTGTTTTTAGAATGCGTCAGAGTACTCCAAAGATGAAATCCTATCAAATGCAATAGGATTTAATCTTGATTTTTCTTTTTAAATGGCTTCATGCTTAGTCTTTTGAAGATATTTTAATACAAAGTTTTTACCATATTATAATAGGGGAAGTAATAGTATGTTGAATACACGAAGTTCTTGGACAACACAAAATAAAGGGAAATGCATGGGCAGTTGATGTTTTGCTTAACTAGTTCTTTTCTTTTCTTTTTTTGAGACAGCCTCCAGCTGTCACCCTGGGTAGAGTGCTGTGGCATTACAGCTCACAGCAACCTCCAAGTCCTGGGCTCAAGCGATTCTCCTGCCTCCACCTCCCAAGCAGCTGGGACTACAGGCGCCCACCACAACGCCTGGCTATTTTTTGGTTGTAGCAGTCATTGTTGGGTGGGCCCGGGCTGGATTCAAACCTGCCACCTTAGGTGTAGGTGGCTGGCGCCTTAGCGGCTTAAGCCACAGGCGCCAGGCTTTAACTAGTTCTCTTAATTATGAAGAATAGCTGGTGTTAGGTGGATTTTCACTGTCTGATCCCACAGCAGGGGTGTCCAACCTGCAGCCTATGGGTTGCATGCAGATTTTATCTGAGGCCTGGTTGGTTTATCTGTGGTATTGGATATTATGAAAATTATGCATGGACCTTTTTTTTTGTTCATCGGTTTTTGTTAGTGTTTATGTTTCTACTATGTGGCCCGAGACAACTCTTTTCCTCTGTGCAGGACAGAAAAAAAGGTTGGACACCCCTCTGTGCAAAGTATGTATAATTTATAGGTGGAAAATCAAGTTATTTGCCCAATGACCCCAAAGGCTGTTTTTTTATGCCTGAGTCTTGATATCAAAGCTTTTTTTTTTTTCTTTTTTTGAGACAGAGTCTCACTATGTTGCCCTTAATAGAGTGCTATAGCATCATAGCTCACAGTAACCTCAAACTCTTGGGCTTAAGCGATTCTCTTGCCTCAGTCTCCCAAGTAGCTGGAACTACAGGTGACCGCCATAACAATTGTTGCAATTGTTGTTTACCTGCCCTGGGCTGGGTTTGAACCTGCCAGCTTTGATGTATGTGGCTGGTGCTGTAACCACCGTGCCACAGGCGCCGAGCCTGATATTAAAGCTTTTTAATTACTGTGCCATGGTAATTATTATTTCATCTTCATAAATTAAAAAAATTCTTAGCTTTAGATGATTAATTTTAAATAGGATTCTTTGTTCAGATCAATATGTTTATGTTAGTGTTCCCCCTCCCCTGGAACATTTTTGTAAGTATCTGCCTTGTACAACCTCGAGGCAAATGGCAGTTAAGGAAATGGATCCAGAGAAGTAAAGCTCTCCCAGAAAGGTCACGTTGCCAGGAAGAGAACCGAGACTAATTGGATTCCTAGTTTGATTTGTTTTTATCACTCAATTTTGAGGGCTGGGCACAGTGGCTCACACCTGCAATCCCAGTGGTTTTGAAGGCCTGAGATGGAAGAATCACATGAGGTCAGGATACTAGCCAACATAGGAGACTGTTTCTCAACAAAAGATTAAAAATATATATTAATTTGTCTTGGTGGCATGCACTATAATCTCAGCTATTTGGGAGGGTTGAGGGGGAAGCATCACTTGAGCCCAGGAGTTTGAGGTTGCAGTGAAATGTGATCAAGCCACTGTTCTCTAGCCTGAGTGACAGAGTGAGACGCTGTATCTAAAAAGTATATAGGCTTGGCACCTGTGGCTCAAGTGGCTAAGGCGCCAGCCACATACACCTAAGGTGGTGGGTTCGAATCCAGCTTGGGCCTGCCAAAACAACAATGACAACTGCAACCAAAAAATAGCTGGGTGTTGTGGCAGGCACCTGTAGTCCCAACTACTTAGGAGGCGGAGGCAGGAGAATCGCTTGAGCCCCGGAGTTGGAGGTTGCTGTGAGCTGTGATGCCACAGCACTCTACCCAGGGGGATAGCTTGAGGCTCTGTCTCAAAAAGAAAAAAAAGAATGTAAAAAGTATATACTTTTTAAAATTTTATTTTTGAGACTTTCCATATTGACACATCTCACCGTTCACTGCTTGTTATTCCATGCTTCTATCTTTGTCCTTGTGAGAGTATTTCCAATTTTCTTTATATACGTGGTGCTTTAGGGAACAGCCTTGCACTCGGACCCTCATGTACCTATTCCAGTGTCTCTAGGGTAGGAACCAGAACTGGAATTGCTGGTTTTAGGCTGTGTGCGTCTTCAACTTTAGCCTGGTTTTGCCAATTTGCTCTTCAAGTGATCTGTGAATTTGTATTTCTACTAGCAAGGTAAAAGAGTTTCATTCCTCACACCTCCTTCTACACTTGGTGCCATCAGACTTATTTTGCCAAATTGGTGGCTGTGACATGGTATCTCATTGATTGAATTTGTATTTCCTGATTATTAGCAGTGAGCTTTGAGCACCTTTTGCTGTGTCCAGTGGCCAGTCTGGTTTCCTTTGAATTGTCTGCATCTATTCTTGCATTGTAAGTGGTTGTTAGTCTTTTTCTCTTTGGTATGTAGGATTTCTTATGTATTCTTTGTGTATTTAGAGCTTCATATCTTCTCCCAGTCTGACTTTTCTTTTTATTTTGGTATGTCTTTTTTTAAAAAAATTAAACAGTTTTTAGAACGGTTTTAGATAGCTGGAAAAATTGTGAGGCTAGTATGGAGTTCCCATGTACCCTACGGCCAGTTTTCTCTGTTAGTAAGATACAGTGTGGTACATTTGTTATAATTAACAGGTATTAATATATATTATTAACTAAAGTGAGTACTTTATTCAGATTCCTTAGTTCTTACCTGATGTCTTTTCGGTGTTCCAGGATCCCATCCAGGACAACGTATTACATTCAGTCATTGTGTTTCCTCAGCATCCTCTTCACTGTGACAGTTTCTTACTTTGGTTATGGTATCTTTTGCATTACAGTTGTCAATTTTAATGTAATCAAGTAGCAGTCTTTCCATTATGTTTTATGCCTTAGAATTTTTTTTCTATACCATGTTAGGCATGGTGTTGCATGCCTATAAGTAGTCCCAGGTACTCAGGACACTGAAGATGGAGGATTGCTTGAGCATAGGAGTTTGAATTCAGCCTGGGCAACAGAGCAAGATGGTGCCTCTTTCTCAAAAAAAATTTTTTTTTTCCATTCACTGATATCATTATATTCTATGTTTCCTTATAAAATTTTAGGGTTTTGTTTTTCCTATTAAGTATGGTGTTAGGAAAGAATTATTACTATTATTTTTTTGAGACCAAGCCTCAAGTTGTCACCCTGGGTAGAGTCCCGTGGCATCACAGCTCACAGCAACCTCCAATTCCTGGGCTCAAGTGAGTCTCCTGCCTCTGCCTCCCAAGTAGCTGGGACTACAGGCGCCCACCAGAATGCCTGACTACTTTTTGGTTGCAGCCATCGTTGTTTGGTGGGCCCAGGCTGCATTCGAACCTGCCAGCTCAGGGGTATGTGGCTGGCGCCTTAGCCACTTAAGCCACAGGCGCCGAGCCACAAGATATATTTTTTAATATTGCATTTTATAATTGGCTGAGTATAAGATACTGCTAGGTTTTGTACATTAATCTTGAATCTAAGGCCAGGTGCAGTTGTTCACCCAGTGGCTCATGCCTGTAATTCCAACACTTGGAGAGGCTGAGACAGAACTTCTTGAGGCCAAAAGTTTGAGATTAGCCTGAGCAAATGCCAAACCCCATCTCTATAAAAAGTAGAAAAATTATCCAGGCATGGCGGTGTGCTTGTAGTCCCAGCTACTTGGGAGGCTGAGGCAGGAGGATCACTTTGATCATGGTGCTGCAATCTAGACAGGGTGATAGAGTGACATCCTGCCTCAAAACAAACAAACAAACAAACAACAACAACATCAACAAAAATAAATCTTAAAATCTAGAAACCTGGCTGAATTACTTATTAGTTTGAATTGATGTCTATGGATTCTCTTGGAATTTCTGGATAAATAATTATTTTACCTGTGAATACTATAACTTCATACCTTTCTAATACTTTTTAATTTCTTTTATTTTATGAAGATGGCTAAATTCTGAAATAGCAATTCAAACAGATACAGAGAAAGGAGTCATCTTTGTTTATTTCTGATTTTTAAAAGAATGGTTGTTTTTGGCGGAGTGTGGTGGGTCACACCTGTAATCCTAGCACTCTGGGAAGCTGAGGTGGGTGGATTGCCTGAGCTCACAGGTTGGAGACCAGCCTGAGCAAGAGCAAGACCCTGTCTTTAAAAATAGCCAGGCCTTGAGGCAAGCCTGTGGTCCCAGCTACTTGGTACATAGGCAAGAGAATCGCTTGAGCCCATGAGGTTGAGGTTTCTCTGAATTATGATGCCATGGCATTCTACCAAGGGCAACAAAGGGAGACTGTCAAAAAAAAAATGTTTTAAAATGTTTTCACCAGGCTCAGCGCCTGTAGCTCAGTGAGTGGGGCTCCAGCCACATACACGGAGCCCTGCCGGACCTGCTAAGCAACAATGACAGTTGCAACCCAAAAAATAGCTGGGCATTATGGTGGGCGCCTATAGACCCAGGTACTCAGGAGGCTGGGGCAAGAGAATTGCTTAAGCTCAAGAGTTTGAGGTTGCTGTGAGCTGAGATGCCACTGCACTCTACCAAGGGTGACAAAGTGAGACTGTTTCAAAATAAAATAAATAAATAAAAATTAAAAAATTTCACCTCGGCAGCCCCTTTGGCTCAGTGAGTAGGGTGCCAACCCCATATACCGAGGGTGGGGGGGTTCAAACTCTGCCCTGGTCAAACTGCAACAAAAACAACAAAATAGCCGGGCTTTGTGGCACCTGTAGTACCAGGTACTAGGGAGACTGAGGCAAGAGAATGGCCTAAGCGCAAGAGCTGGAAGTTGCTGTGAGCTGTGATGCCACAGCACTCTACCGAGGGCAACAAAGTAAGACTCTATCTCTAAAAGAAAAAGAAAAAGTTTCACCATTACGTTTGAAGTTTGCTATAGATCTTTGGTAGATACTTTTGGTTATGATATGAAAGTTACCTTCTATTCCAGTTTCTAAGAGCCTCTGTGATTAGTTGTTCAGTTTTATCAAGTTGTTTTTTTTTGAAGCTATAAGAATTCTTCTTTATTGGCTTGGCTCCCGTAGCACAGTGGTTATAGCGCCAGCCACATACAACGAACGTGGCAGGTTCCAACCTGGCTTTGGCCAGCTAAACAATGACAACTGCAACCAAAAATAGCCAGGCGTTGTGGCAGGTGCCTGTAGTCCCAGTCCACCAAAATTCCACTATCGTGGCTTCCTAGATTTACATAAAAACTCAAACAAATTTTATTTTTCAAGTTTGACAGCTTTATAAAAGCTGTTTTAAAAGCTTGAGATATTAAAATATGTTTACATTTGTGACTAAGATTGACTCAAGTGGGACCCCATATTGTGGAATTCCAATGGAAGTTTGCTCAGGGATGACTGGGATGGTTAATCCATGGACTTAATAAACAAGTATCCAGAAAAAAAATATTAACCTTCTTTCCAGCAAACTAGGAAAATTCCAAGAGGAATGTAAAGATTACCATTTTTGAAGGTAGGAATTAAAATTTCAGATCATATAAACAATATAAATATGGGTCGTAGACAATTTGACTTATCAAAAATAGAGAATCTCGTTGTCCCACCCGGGAACCAGGTATGTCAATCAGGCTTCTAAATTCCAAATGCAGGCTCCGCTGCGCAGTAATTATGTCATCCTGGGCTAGGTACCCGGTCATGACTTAGTTTTGTTATACACAAAAGGAAGATAGTACCCCTCTTTTACTGCGTGAAAATTAAAGCGAATCCTTTAGAATGTGACCGTGTGCTTGGGACATAGTAGGCGCTTAAACGTGATTGCTATCATAACGCTGGAAGATTCTCCATTACTCCAACGTTTCACCAAAGACTGCACTGAGCACTGGCGCCTCTGAGACGTGACCTAGCTCGGGCACTCCCAGAGATCGCGGCCCGCTAGGGAAGGTTCATAAGGAGGTGATTGCCCAAATGATGTCACAAGGGCTGCAGTAGAGCTCCTGCCAAGATGAAGGGCCCACGGAACCAATAGGGTGAAGTACATTTATCTAGGTAACTTTTTCATCCAAGTGTTTTCAAGGTTTGCAAGCCTTGGTGGTTTTTTTGTTTGTTTTTTGTAGAGACAGAGTCTCACTTTATCGCCCTCAGTAGAGTGCCGTGAAGTCTCACAGCTCACAGCAACCTCCAACTCCTGGGCTTAGGCGATTCCCTTGCCTCAGCCTCCCTAGTACCTGGGATTGTTTTATCCACGAAAGTTAGTTTGCATTTGCAAGCGCTGAGAAACTTTTTGAACAGGCAGAGCGAGTCGCGTGTGATGCGCAGGCGCTTCCAGTCACTTGTGGTCCCGCCTCTTCCGCCCGGTACGGGTGTCGATTGGTCCGCGTGGTCACATAAGAGGCTGCGCGCAAGCGCGGCATTCTCTTTCTGCAGCTGCCGCCAAGGTGCTCGGTTCTTCCGAGGAAGCTAAGGCCGCTTTGGGGTGAGGCCCTCACTTCATCCGGCGACTAGCACCGCGCCCGGCAGCGCTGTTTCAGTACTCGCTCGCGCCATGGCCTCCGTCTCAGAGCTCGCCTGCATTTACTCAGCCCTCATTTTGCATGACGATGAGGTGACCGTCACGGTGAGTGTGCGCCGGGGCCGGCGGCAGGGCGGCCAGCGGTTGGCCGGCTCCTGGCGTCCGGGCGGCGTGGCTCAGCACGCAGGCCCGGGCTGAAGGTGAGGCGGGGCGGAGGCGGGCCTTGTGCCAGGCGGCCTGGGCGCTCGGGACACCACGTGCGGGCTGCGGCTGGGCGCTCGGGCGTTCAGAGCCTTTAGGAAAGCTTTTCCGCAGCGCTTGGGCATCCTGACGTTCGCGTAATCGTATTCCAAGAGGAACATTCGTACTTTCTTTTGGTCTGATTGCCTTGGATTTCTGTGGTCTTAGTAGGCCTCTGGGGCAGGCAGCATGGCGGGGAGGGAGGCACAGTGCTCTGCTTCACCCCTCTGCTCTCGTAAGTTGGAATAGCAGTGTGAACCTGGTACATGTTTGTTTTGCCTGTGTTAACCAAGGTCTTTGAACGTGAGCATATATGAAATGCAAATAGAATATTTGAATTGTTGAAACATGGTTCTACACGCGTTTTCAGTGACTTGCTTTTAACTTACGGTATATTTGGAAATATTACAAAGGCTACACTTCACTCTGATGGATTGACATTTTATTTGTTTTAGGAGGATAAGATAAATGCCCTCATTAAAGCTGCTGGTGTAAATGTTGAACCTTTTTGGCCTGGCTTGTTTGCAAAGGTAAGGTGATGGTGGCAGAGGCATTTGGGGGTGACTTGTTGATTAGGTCAGGTGTATGTGCTGCAATGCCAGAAGGCCCCACATTCCACTGTACCAACTGTTTCCTTACATTTCTAGCTCTAGGAGCTGTAAGGTTTTGGGTTGTCATATTTTATGTGGCTGTATCTTGATCTCAGACTCTAGTTTCCCTATCCTTCCGTCTGAAACCATGCTAAAAATTAACAGCCTGGCAGCGGCTGTAGCTCACTGGGTAGGGTGCCCACCACATATACCCGGGCTGGCGGTTTTGAACTCGGCCCAGGCCAGCTAAAAAAAGAACAGTAACAACTGCAACCAAAAAATAGCTGGGCATAGTGGCGGGTGCCTATAATACAGCTATTTGGGAGGTCGAGGCAAGAGAATCACTCAAGCCCAACAGTTTGAGGTTGCTGTTAGCTATGACTCCACAGCACTCTGCCCGGGAGACAGCTTGGGACTTTGTCTCAAAAACAAACCAAAAACCTAGCCATTTTAAATTGCTAGCAAATCCTTTTAGTATGGTAAGTTTGTGGTCTACTGGAAATAGTTACCTGTTACTGACCTCACACTGTGTTGGGATATGAAAGACTGATAATAATGACAAAGTTCTTGCTGGGATACCTTCCATTGGGTACCCTCTATTGTTCAGGTTACTTAATCTCTGACAAGTGAAGCTAATAATAGCATCAAAGTCTTTGGGTTGTGTCCTTCAAAGAGTTTTGAAATATTGTATCTATGTTATCTTTAGTAAATACCTTTAGAAAAGTTCTAGATTTGCTTAGTCTGAAAACTTGAAGAATTCACTGTTAAAAGGAGACATGGAGCTGTAGAAAGAACCCTTGGTTGAGTGTCTCAGGAAGCTTAAATTTTTTCCCAATATATATAAAAGGAAGGAATTGTTAGCTTTACCTCATTATGTAAACCCAGCAATAAGATTTACAGTTGAATAATTTTTTGACTTTTTTAATAGAGCAGTGTTCCCCTGTTGTTCAATGTAAGTCTTGCTATTAGCAAATAAAAGTCTTGAGGATGAAAAAGTAACCTGCAAGTCCAGTGCTACAACAGATAAAATATGGAGGCTATTCTAACATAAAAGACAGAAGTACTGTACAGTTTTCAATTTTTGTTATCCTTGGGGGATTGGTTCCAGGACCTCTCTCAGATACCAAAATCCTGCGATATTCATTTCTCATGGAATGACATAGTATTTGCACATTATCTAAACACATCCTCCTGTTAACTGAATTATTTCATAATAACTAATACAGTGTAAAAACTATGTAAGTGGTTGTTAACACTGTATTGTTTAAGGAAGAATGAATTGTAAGAGTCTGTAGGTGGTCAGTATAAGTGCTTTTTCTCTCAATATTTTGTGTTCACAGTTGGTTGAATGCATGTATATGGAATAGATTGCTAAGGTGAAAGTGTGATACCCTTTTTTTGGGTGAGTGAATGCTATCACAAAAGGACAAAAGGGAGTGCTTACTATGTACACATGTATATTGCAGGCCCTGGCCAATGTCAACATTGGTAGCCTCATCTGCAACGTAGGGGCTGGTGGACCTGCTCCAGCAGCTGGTGCTGCACCAGCAGGAGGTCCTGCCCCCTCCACTGCTGCTGCCCCAGGTAGGAGTGTTTTTGTATTGGAGGGGAGAGGTATGGAGATCAAAATACAGTATTAAAGTCAATATTTCTCTTAATTTGCCACAAGTAGGTGATATATGGGAATTCTAAAACCTACAGGATAGTTTGTTGTTGAGGATTGGTATTTTTAACCATGCAAGTTGAAGGGCCCAGAGAACGCTGTCAGAGCTTAAAATAATGAGAGTGGATTGACTCTTTCTCTTTTTTTTTTTTAGCTGAGGAGAAGAAAGTGGAAGCAAAGAAAGAAGAATCTGAGGAATCTGATGATGACATGGGCTTTGGTCTTTTTGACTAAATCGTTTTTGTAATGTGTTCAATAAAAAGTTGGATTCTGTCATGCTTATATTTTGGGTATTTATACTCTTCAAATGAAAAGTATGATAAAGTTGAATTCCATTACTGTTGGTCACACTTATAGTTTGGGAATTTACTCTTCAAAGTGCCATCCATTGTGAGATGGTCTGTAATGCCAGCTTTCAACCTATTCTGTTGTGCATGAGAGGAGCTGAGTCCCCCCTGCCCCATGATGACCAGGTGGGAAGTCTTAAACCATTAAGAATGCACCTAGGCTCGGCGCCTATAGCTCAACCGGCTAAGGCGCCAGCCACGTACACCTAAGGTGGCGGGTTCAAATCCCCAGCCCGGACCCGCC
>NW_003852406.1:21879969-21893932 GCF_000181295.1 Otolemur garnettii
GCACTCTGCCCAGGGGGACAGCTTGAGGCTCTGTCTCAACAAAAAAAAAAAAAAAAAAACAATGCACCTAATAGTACGGCATTGGCATTGAAAGCTGTGCTGGAGTGCAAGGAGAGATCAGAGTAGATGCTTTGTCTCAGATTACATGTGTGACTTTATGATCACAAAGTTTACTCCCTACACTGGGGGCATGGACATACAGGCTGCACCTTTAGAGAAGCTCTTGGATAATTGCCCTATACAACTTTTGAGTTGTGCTGGGGCAGAATGTTGGCTGCTGTATATGTAGGTGTGAATTTAACAATACCTAGTATGTAGTGTCCCTCAGCAAATACAAAATTTTATAGCACCACTGAGGAGTTGGAAAGATAAGCTCTAGATGTCTGTCCAGTTCTGTACAATAGATGAAACCAGAATTCAAATCTGTTGGAAAAACATAACAATTGTAGCTTCTCTTTGCTAGTTAAACAGTACGTTAATATGAAATGGAAATTCACTTAAGACATATGCCTGTTACCCCAGGGTTTGGAGGCTGAGGCAGGAGGACCTCTTGAGGCCAGGAGCTCAATCACTGCACTCTAGCCTGGGGGGTGGGGGGAGAAAGCAGTGATACCGACTGGACAAGGGGCCCAGACAGATGTTATTGGATATGGCAATAGAAGAGCTGCAGAAGTGGTGGCTCACAATTTGAATACCACCTTAGGGAGGCTAAGCCAGGATCCTTTGAGCCCAGTAGTTTATGATTACAGTGATCTATGACTGCCATTGCACTCTATCCTGGGCATCATGGGGAGGGACTCAACCTGTTCTCATGCATGACACCTGTGATGAGATTCAGTGGTAAGGAAGCATGACTTAAAGCCCTGATATCTGCACTCCAGGGTGCAGGACCACTTGTATTACTACAACCACTTGGGAAAATGGCACTTCCACTTTAAGGAGGCTGAAGTGGGAGGATCCCTTGAGCTCAGAAGTTCCTGACCAGCCTGAGCTTCTCAGCTATTCTGGATGCTGAGGCAAGTGGATTGCTTGAGCTCAAGAGTTTGAGGTGGCTGTGAGCTAGGCTCATGTTATTATACTGTAGTCTGGGCAACAGAGTGAGACTTTAAGAAAAAATACATAAGGCCATCAGGATACATCCTCTGGGAATGTACAAAGCACTTAAAATAGCAAAAATCTCAAAAGTTGGCCAACCAGAAAAAGAAACAGAAACTAGTCCTAAATCAGTAGGAACAAACCACAGCTACAGATGACGGAGGAATCCTTACTAACGTGAAATTAAAAAGTGAAAGTAGTAAATTACACATTTCCCTTTTCATAAAGCTTGAAAAGGTACATTAGGCGTATCTGATAAAAAGTATATAAAAAATGTTGGTAAACAATTGAGGATGTTGGGGAGGAGTACATAGGTGCTACTGTTAATCTTCGTGGTTTTCACGAACAGGTTGAGCATCACTAATCCAGAATACAAAGTTTTGAGCACCAATATGATATCCAAAAGGTAACGCTCAAAGTGGAACTTTTGGATTAGGGGTGCTCTACCTGTATATGAAAACAGTAAGTATATATATACTTAGTGCAAATAGTCTAAAACCTGAAACACTGGTGATCCTAAGCATTTCCCATAAGAAATGTTTAATTTTTATTTAAAAGGAACCATTGTGGGTCAGAGAACATAGTGTCATAAGACAGAGATGACTGATGCCTGTTAAGCACCTCCTTTCCCTTCCTTATCCTTAACAGCTAATACCAGCACTGTGCTCATCTCAACTGTGCCATGTCATTCTTCCCAACAGTCCTGTGATGGTAAGGCTCCATGGCACACATGGGGACGTGAAAGCTCTGAGGTTACAAAGTAGTAAGTGGACCAGATTGAAACCCCCACTCTGACCTCCCATGCCTATTCTTTTTTTTTTTTTTTTTGAGACAGCTTCAAGCTGTTGCCCTGGGTAGAGTGCTGTGGCATCACAGCTCACAGCAACCTCCAACTCCTGGGCTCAAGTGATTCTCCTGCCTCCACCTCCCAAGTAGCTGGGACTACAGGCCCCTGCCACAATGCCTGGCTATTTTTTTTTTTTTTTTTTGGTTATAGCCGTCATTGTTTGGCGGGCCTAGCTAGATTCGAACCTGCCAGCTCAGGTGTATGTGGCTGGTGCCTTAGCCACTTGAGCCACAGGCGCCAAGCCATGCCTATTCTCTTAACAGCATTGACCCATGCTTCGATTCCTTCTCACCTGCATCAGCTTCCTCATCTGTAATGACAGCACTTTACCTACCTACCTCTCCTGTTCTGGAGAGAGCACAGAATAGGACTTTCTTGCACTCAGTGAACACTCAGGTGTCAGAGGAGAGAATACTAACACTTTTCGTAGCTGAGGAGACATTCTGAATAGGTTAAAGAGAACACCAACAAGACAAGGGGAAGGACAGCATCTAGAAGAGCTGAAAATTAAGTGGTGAGCTAAGGATATCATAAATAACAGTTAACCAAACAATACAATCACGATTAAAATGTTCAGTCTAAGTGGGTGGCCCAGCTTTTCCAAAGAAACCTTAAGATAGCTAAAAACCTTTCCAAAGAACCATCTGAAAAAAATCAGGATATCCACATACAACATAGAAATGCTACCTTTTTATTTATTTGATAAATAAAATCCTCCCACTTCTACCTACTTTCTAGTTCTCCTGAACTTCTATTTGCTTTTTGCAAAACGTGAATATTTCACACTGAGGAATGACATAGGTAAGTGATGCTTGTTACTGCCCTTCTGCATATGATATAAAGAACACAGCTGGCATTCCTGGTTCCCCAAATCCCCAAGACCAGCTGGCCCAAGCTTTGTGCTCCTCAAACCCACTCCCCCCCTCCTTACCATTCAGGCAGGTTTGGTTTCTCTTAATACCTCACACTTGTGTGTACCAAACATATATGTTATTTTGTTTAGTTTCATTACTCAAAATTGTGTTCACATCTCTCCTGTGGCCACCAGAAGCATACCCAGATCCATGGTTGGCTCTGGTTGAAATTCTGTATCAGCAGGAAACCAGGATTAGGGGGTAAGGCCTCTCATGCTCTAGTGCAGTGGTTTTCAGCTGGTGTGCCATGGTACACTGGTGTGCCATGAGAGGATCTTATGTGTGCCAAAAAAAATTTTTTTAAGTCATTCATTAAATTATTTTTTTTAAATGTTTTTATCTATTCATTTATTTTTTGCAGTTTTTGGCTGGGGCTGGGTTTGAACCCACCACCTCCAGCATATGGGGCCGGCGCCCTACTCCTTTGAGCCACAGGTGCCGCCCCATTAAATTATTTTCCAAACAGGTTCAAAGCACTAAGCATATTCCTTTTTTACCCTTTTTTCTTTTTTTTTGAGACAGTCTCATTATGTTGCCCTTGGTAGAGTGCCGTGGCATCACAGCTAACAGCAACCTCAAGCTTTTGGGCTTAAGCAATTCTCTTGCCTCAGCCTTCCAGTAGCTGGGACTATAGGTGCCCTCCACAATGCCCAGCTATTTTTTGTTGCTGTTGTTGTGGTTGTTTTAGCTGGTGGTTCTTTTAGTTGGCCTGGGCTGGTTTTAAACCCGCCAATCTCAGTGTATGTGGCTGGTGCTGTAACCACTTTGCTACAGGTGCCAAGCCCTTTTTTACCCTTTTTTTTGATCAAAAGTGTGCCACAAAGTTTAACTATTGGTTCAAGTTTGCTTGGTCAGCTCCTGCCCCTCAGTTCCTTCCAGCTTTCCAGGGTCCACCTGTGTGTCCACCTAACCCGCTGGGCAGTCTTGGAATCCAGTCCCTCTTCCTCGTACCCAAGTGTGGGGTCTTGTCCACTTGTTTTCATAGTAAGTGCAAATAAGGACTTTGCCAGAAAGCAGAGCTATATAACTGCTGGACAGAAAGGTAAGAAAGCTGGACTTCTTGAGATAAAAAAGGTTGAAAAACACTATAGAAATGCAAGCACAGACATGTTCACGGACAAACTAAGACCACCACCGCCGAAAATTACATTGTCCCTGAATGTGCTGCACCTGGAATTAGTAAAAGAATCCAAAGTTCCTGTTGTACTCATTCTTTTTTTTTGCTCATTTCTTCTCAGCTGAAAATAAGAGAATCACATGTGAAATTTTAAAACTACTTTTAGAAAAGATAAACACTCTAAAATGAAAGAATTTGAAATAATTATACAGTAAAACACTTAGTATGTTGCTACACAGTCAAATAAAGGATGTCAAACCCTTTCTCCCCCATTATTTGGGCACAGAGTAAAATTCTGAGAGAACAGTGTGAGCAGCCAGGTGATTTTTGGTTATTAGGGTACCAAAGCTTAGAAGTAACTTTTTCGTGTTTTCACATTCTGAGCTTTATTCTGCCAAGAAAACTTAATTAACCCTGTTTTTATATCAAGAAACTGTTGTTGAGAGAGGCTGATGTATCTTGCCAAGTTCAGAGCAACTGCAGGGTGAAGTTGGCATCTCAGTTGTCTCAATCCAGCATTTGTTCTACTGTGACATATTGTCCCCTTCACACACATACTTTTATAAGATACAGTCACCAGCCCTTGAGTTTTTTCTGTTAACTTTATTTTGAGACAGTCTCACTACATCGCCCTTGGTAGAGTACTGTGACGTCATAGCTCACAGCAACCTCGAACTCTTGGGCTTAAGTAATTCTCTTGCTTCAGCCTCCCAAGTAGCTGGGAGTACAGGTGCCCACTACAAAGCCTGGCTATTTTTTTGTTGCAGGTGTCATTGTTGTTTAGCAGGCCTGGGCCGGGTTGGAACCTGCCAGCCCAGGTGCATGTGGCCAGCGCCCTAACCACTAAGTTAGAGACGCCTAGCCATTTTCTCTGTTAACTTTATAAGCCCCTTCTTTCTCATCACCTTATCTTTGCAAGCATGCCTGTTTAATTCAGCTCGACATAAACATAAAGCATGGACATTTTTAGTTCTTCTGAAATAGAGCAAGATGTCCCCCCTCAAAGTTAGGTCACAGATCATAGACACCACACAGAATGCATCATGGAACCTGGACCCTTCAGGTCAAATCAACAGTCTTCTGGACACTACCATTACGACGGTAAAGGGCCTCCACATATTTTCATAGAAGTGCTCAAATACTAGCTTTCAAAGAAACTTCCGAGCTCTACTCAATTTAACGTGCTGAAGCTTCCACACCTCTGACTTGTATACTTTTGAGGCTTATTGTAATGTCCAGTTAAAGTAAGAAATATGCATCTTTCACCCTCTCAACCTTTGCGCTCCTTACCTTCCCTCTCTCTGGGCCACTGACTAGCTACCCCAGTTAATTCTACTCCTTCAGGCCTCAGGAAGCCCATTCCCGGCTATGCGAAATTTCCTGCTCTAAGTTCCCTAACTACTAGGGAACTAGAAGTAGATGTGTAACCACACCCGTGTGACTGTTGAGGCCACACTGCACGCTCTGCGGATCAGGGCTGTCCGTTTTGTATCCCCAGTCCTTTTCATTCATTCAGTTTCACCGTTCGTGCACATCTTCCAGGCTGCCTGCTACAGGGGTCGGTATATAGGCCTTGAGCGGGGAACCTACTCCTGGATGAAGATAGAAAGGGGGGAGATGGCGGTTCCACGTCTGGCCTTGCCTGCCGGCTTTGCAAAATGTAATGAGAGGTCTTACAAGCTCAGCGCCCACTGGACGTCAGGGAAGATTACCTACCCCTGGTGATGCCCCAGCTAGGATCTGGGGGATGAACAGAGAGTTCTCATCAGCTCAGAGGCAGGCTAAGCGGCTAGATGAAGCGTCTTTCACAAACTCAGCCTCATGGCCCCAAAGAACGCAACACACCCCTAACACCAGCGCTTAAGTATCCACTTTGGTGCTGGTATCCTGCTGATCGCCAATCATCGCTCGCTCCGAGAGGAAAAGGCGGGACGAGAGGCGGGGCTCGGAGCCGAATGTGGCCGAGGGAAGCCGAACTCTTCGTGGCGCCGAGGCCTAATAGCCGCTGGGGGCGCGAGCGTGCTAGTCCCTCCAGCGCGGGGTAGCTTTTAAACTCGGCTCTGGATAGCATAGCGTTAAGACATCTAATCTGCCTGTGAAATCTCTATGTCAGGAGATGCCATAAGCTTTCATTAAGCAGCAGGAATGGAGAGGGGCATATTTGTAAATCTGGAATAATGAACACAGGGCGTTTTCTTTGAGGGGTGGGGAGCAACAATAGATTTCGGCGTTTGGGCATTGCTAGGTACAACAGCGTGCACTAGTTCCTTGTTCTTTTACTTTGGGGGACATGGATTCTGGCTGTTCCCAGCATCTGCATTTACCAGGTAAGGACGTGGAAGGAGCCAAGCGCGGTGTCTCACTCCTGTAGTCCCAGCACGCTGGTTGGCTGAGGCCAGAGGATCGCTTGAGCTCAGGACAACAGCCTTAGCAACATAGTGAGACCCCTGTCTCTATTAAAAATAGAGAAGTAAGCAGGGCGTGGGGCACCTGCCTGTAGTCCCAGCTACTGGGGAGGCTGAGGAAGGAAGTTGGCTTGAGTCCAGGAGTTGGAGGTGGCTGTTAGCTATGATGATGCCACTGCCAGGGTGACAGTGAGATTCTGTCTCAAAAAACAAAACAAAACAAACAAACAAAAAAACCTGGAAGATTTGTTCTACTCTGGGCTCTTTATCTCGTTAAGTCACCTGAGAAAATGTTACAAACAAACAAAACCAACAATAACAACAATAACCCCCCCCCTAATTAAACAGATGACAACTAAACAGCTTCCTGGGCCCCACCACAGTCCACGGAACCAGGCCCTCTGGGTAGGCTGCCGGGAATCTGTATTTTCACATGCTCTTATGATGAGTCAAGGCTGGAGGCTCCCGGATTAGAGGAAACCCAGTTCCCCACTCAGTGCATGAGAGAGAAGATGTATAATAAACGTCGTTTGAAAGAATATGTGAATGACAAATGAATTTCTAACTGTCCTCAAATGTTTAAGGAAGAATTAACAGTTTGATAATAGGCCATGTTGGCAAAACTGGGAAAATGGGCTGCTGGAGTGTAAATTACTAGTTTACTTTTATTTATTTATTTTTTCAATCTGTTTGTGCACTACTTACAACGTTTTAAGAAAGGTAATTTAGTCTTCTCTCTCAAAATTAAAAGTGTCCTTATCTTCCATACAAGAATTTCATTTGCAGGAATCTATCCTATAAATATACGTACAATTTCACTGAAGTATTGCTTGTAATAGGGAAAAAAATAGTGCAGGAGAAGAGGCAGTTTGAATAAATGTTGATGTTTTCATGTAACTATTTATAGGAATGCTGCTATGGAAAGATATTCAGGACATCTTGTTAAGTAAAAAATGCGAGTTGCAACCAGTATGCATAATATGAAACTATTAAAGTGAAAAATAGATTCATGTGCATATGTTTATAGCATAAAAAAATTTCTGGGAGGATTCAAAAGTAATGGCCTTTGAGGACAGGGGCTGTACAAGATAAGAGAAAGAATTTTACTTTCCAATTTATCCTTTCCTGCAGGCAGATGGGACCAAAGACCCCATTCTTGGCAAGGGAAAACACCCCCAGGAAAAGGGGAAAACAGAGAAATAAGCTGAGCAAGGTGGAATAAAAACAGTTTAGCTAGTACCAGGCATCCTCAAACTACGGCCGCGGGCCACATGCAGCCCACCTAGGACATTTATCCAGCCCACAGGGTGTTTTTGCCACCACTGCCTGTCCTGCTTAGCAGCCAATTCATCCCAGAGCCTGCAGTCTGGCCCTCCAACGGTCTGAGGGACAGTGAACTGGCCCCTTGTTTTAAAAGTTTGAGAACCTCTGTAGTTTACTTTTAAACCAGCAATTAAATTACTTATCTGAGCAGTTCCTGCTTTTCCTAGAACCCTGGCCTGTAGGGGATACAGCTTGCAAATACCCCGGCTGGGTCTATAAATACTCTGAAGAAGACAATGGCTGTAGAAGGAACAGGAAGGCCTAGCAAGGAACATTAACTAGGCCATCCCCTGCCTAGTCAACAAGTCTAAGCAAATACCCATTGTGGGGATTTGGATTATGGCCAGGGCAGAGGTCAAGGGAACAGCTTGAGTCCTAAAATTTGGGCAGGAGGGCTTGTACCCCCTCATCACATAGGAGACAGCCCCAGGTGGAGGTTAGAGGAAAATTCTTCTGTTCCATTGATTCTTCAGAGGAGCCTGACACCATCTGGGCATCTGCTCCACAGTGAACTAGTGAGGATTGACCTCCTCCAGAAACCTGTGTGTGACCACAGACAGGAAGCTGCCTCCACACAAGGCTCAGGTTTCAAATTTCTCCAGGCTGCTGACACCCTTAAGTTAATGATTATAGATAGAATAAGAGATAACATGCTTACTTAGAAAAACTGCTGACATTTTTGTTCCCTTCCTCCCCTTACCCTCTGGGCTAAATTAGATAATAGCCTTCAATAAAAGCTGAGTGGAACACTTAGGGCCATTCACAGGAACCCCACAAACTAGAGATGGCTCCCTGTGTTTCTCACCTTTGAAAACTCTTATTCTGTGTATCCTGTCTCTTTATCTCTGGCCGCATCTAACTTTACTTTTCTTCAGTAGATCACCAGCAGTTCCAAGGGTCTTAAAGGACCCTGCCCCCAGGGTGAGACCCTGGTGCTTTTCATACTGCCTGAATCTTTAAAAACCACAAACATGCATTACTTTTATAAATTAAAAACACTAGTTTTAATTTTTTTAAAATTGGAAAGGGTTTCATATAGAAGAGAGATAACTTTTAAGTGGTTCTAGAGGCAAGAACTCTGATCAGTTGGGAGACAGTTTTAGCTCAAAATAAGAAAAATAAGGAAAAATTTGGCTGGGTATTGGGCTGAGTCTGGCATAGGGAAGACAATGTTTGCTCTGGGAAGGAGCATGGACCAGATGCTTCTTCCAGCTATAAGAGTCCTCCCAGAGGTCTACTGGGCACAGAGTTAAGTGCTCTGATGTCAATCTTGTGGGTTGACCCAAATTTCACTACCACAAAATAGGGCTGTTTGATTTTAGGTGAGTTTTTAACTTCTTTGTGGCTCAGTTTCATCATATGCATCATGGGAATAATGATGACAGCTACCTCATGGAGTCCTTGTAGAATTATATGAGATGGCACATGTAAAATCCTTAGGACAGTTCCAGTTCAAAAAATGTTAGCATTTCTTTAACTATTTCCTATGATGAACTGATGCTTAAAAATTTAAAAAGGAAATGAGAGAAATCTTAAAATTGGAGGGGTTGTTTTGTTTTCATGCCCTTTACATATTTATGGGTCAATTCAAATAGTGGATTTTCAGAATTAATAGTTATTAATAATAGGAGGTTGGTAGAATCACATTCACGTTAGGTGGCTTTGCTTACAAAAGGAGTGTTTGTCTTCCAGATGTTGGCTCAGTGCTGCCCCACAGTGGTCAATCATGGGAATGGCTACTTGGATTGGCCTCATCAAGCCAGAGTGCTTGGCTGGGGCTTCAGTCTGCAGTCAGGGCTGCCGGCTGGTTGGCGGAGGAGTGAGTGAGTCAGCCCATACCTTAGTGAGGAAAAGCATGTTTGTGTGCTCACCTGTCACCCAGCCAAGAGGAAACCAAGTGCACTTTCATGTGGTGTTGCCTCCCTTGTAATTTACTTAGTACACTTGACTTCACCTCTTAATACACTCAAGTTCATTTCTTGTCTGAAAACAAAGACGTCACTGAGCCACTGTGCAATCTGGTGCACCCTTGGCTTGCCTTTCCTCTGAGGCTGTTGGATGAAACAGCCACAGACAACTACTTCTGTATTTGCCGTAAAGCTTGTGGAGGCTGTCGTGCTGTTATTGTCCCCTAAATAAGGACTTGTGTGACAACTTCTTGTAAAATTTAGGGCCAGGAGAAAGTTTGTGTCCTGGGGGGGGGGGGATTGTTTGCCATCCTTCTGTATAATGACGAGGGCTCAGTGACATGTTCTCTTCTCTGCCTCACCTGCTGAGAACTTTAGCACCAGGCTAGATGCCCACACTCAGCAATTAAATTAACTGTATTTAATGGACAACGTATTTGCTTCCTCCTTTGCTTGGTACTTATTTTTTTTTTTTTTAAACTCTGTTGCTCTTTTATTGACTTTACTGTACATTTGTTCTTTGATCTATGGCCTTAAGTCCTTTTGAGAAAGAAAAAAGGAATCCATAAATTAAATGAAAAGTGGAATATTTGAAGGGTTTTTTTGGATGGCAAAAAGTTACTTGAGGTGGTTTCAAGTCAGTGGTTGTTCTTAGGTTTGAGACCAACAAGTTATGGGTCAAAGATTTCAGGCCATAATATTTCTTTACTTGGGAAAACGAGAAATCAGATAAATAAGGCCATCAAGGAAGTTGTGAAGTGTGGTTAAAAGATGAGAAGCTATTAAGGCTTGTTTCCTTATCCACTGTCACCAAGGAATCAGTGATAAGATTTAGAGGCAGAAAGTTGGTAGCCTTTTTCGGACCTTTCCTTTTGTTGTTGCTTCAGAGATGCCACCGTCAGGGCTTCCTTTCCTTATCCTCTGCTTTATTTTATTTTATTTATTTATTTATTTGAGACAGAGTCTCAAGCTGTTGCCCTGGATAGAGTGCTGTGGCATTACAACTCACAGCAACCTCAAACTCTTGGGCTTAAGCGATTCTCTTGCCTCAGCTTCCCAAGTAGCTGGGACTACAGGCACCCACTGCAACACCAAGCTATTTTTTTTTATTGCAGTTATCATCGTTGTTTTTAGCTGGTCTGGGCCGGATTTGAACCCACCGACCTTGGTGTATGTGGCCGGCGCCCTACCCACTGAGCTATAGACGTTGCCCTTATCATCTTCTTTGAATGTAAGAATTGTCTTGGGAAGGTTAAGACCTCATTTTCTTCACACCTTACTGATTCCCAGGTCCTCCTTCCTGTGGATCTTTCCAGAGTCTGGATTTTGACTTCTTACCAAGAAAAATGGCTCTTTGGGAGGGCAGAGGCCTGGCTCTGCTTTGGCTAGCTTGTGACCTCACACAAGCCCCAAGCCCTCTCTGGGTTCCTCACTTGGCATGAGGGCTTTAGAGGATGCTCTGGCTCACAAATGGTCAATCCCAGCTCCCCTCCCAGGCCCCTGCGAAGCAGGGCTCTGCGGCCTGTGCCAGCGGAGTCACCTTCCAGCCCTGCCGGGCGCCTCAGCAACTTGCGCTGTTTACTCTCAAGTAAAGCCTTTTTTTGTGTTTACTCAGCAAAGATTCTTTTAAGACAGGCTAAGCACACGGTTTACTCTGCTAACAAGCCTTGGCATTTATTGTGAGGACCTGTGTTGACTTATTCTCCAGTCTCCATTGACATTCACCGAGAAACAACGCAAACACAAGGAGACATCCTGGGAGCTCCAGAGGCCTGACATTGAGCTGGGGAAAGAGCCCCGGAAAGGGCCATTCTTTCTGTTTTGGTTAGAATCACCTTGAGAGTTAAAAATAACAATAATTATGCACCATAAGAGAGTCTAATGAGCTCCTTTTAGTTTTTAGATTCAATACCTGAACCCCTTTGCTAAAGGTCTCTGGAAAGCTCCTCGTGTTAATTCTGGATAAGCCTATGACTGTGCCAGCCGAGTCCCAGGCCCCCTTCCACACATATAGTCCTATGGTGCCTGGGGACTGTGGCACAGTTGCAAAGTGCCTTGGGCTGTGGGTTCAAGCACAGCTTAGCCCCTACATGGCCATGGGATCTTGGGACAGTCACTATCTCTGGCTCTCAACTTTCTTATCCATAAGGTGAGGGGAAGTTGCCTGCCGTCTCCCCAGGTGGATAGGAGCCTCGGGCCTGAGCTCAGGTCCTAAGGGTGCTCACAAATGTTTGTTGAATAAATGAAAAAGCTCTGCTAGGCGATGTCTTCAGTCTTGCTCTGACATCTTGTGCCTGAATCCTCCCAAAGGCAGGCTCTGCCTTGAGTCATCGTCTGACGGGATCCACTAATGGGGTCATTGCAGACAACCACAACCCCCCAGTGTCTGACTCAGACATTACCGCTGCCAAGTGGTTTCACCTGCCTCCCTCCTCCTCCGCCTACCCTTCCCAATCCACGCTGATGCTTGTAATGGAAACATCTTTCAGGTGAGGGACTGTGTATTTGGTTTGTCTTTGTTGCCTGGAAACTGTTGACATCCCGAGACATTCTGTTGCCTTCACTGGGTAATGAAAAATTGATTACTTTTCTCTCTGTCAACAGACTTGCAACCCATTCACCTTGGCTGGGAATGGGTGGGAAGTGCTGGGCTCTGCAGCTGTTTGCTTTCTTTCAAGCAGTGGGCTTGCTTTACTTAGAGGTAGAGTGGGACCCAGGGACAGGGGTACGATGGCAGGTCTAGTGGGTGGCTTGGGTGGAGAGGGTTCTTTGTCCTGCCCTCTGGTTTGAGCATGGACCTTAGGCCTAGCTGATCCTCAGCACCGCCCCCTCTGCAGTGTGCTCTCTGCCCAGAAACTCTGGTCTCTCCAGCCCTGGATCCACCTTGTTCCTGGAGTAGCCCTGGGGACAGCCTGAGAGACACAAGTGATGCCATTTCCACTCTGCTCTGAGTTGTTTTTCCTCTTGGCTGTGCACTAGCCTGGTGCCCTTACCTGCGGGCAGGCACAGATCTTCCCAGGGAGATGCAGCATGTGAGGATTAGGAGGGACCTCAGGGAGCATCCAGCCCTCTCGTTGTTTTTCACATCTGTGGAAGAGGAAGCTCAGAGAGGGCAGGTGATGTGGCTGTGGACACACAGCACAACGGCAAGGGTGTGGCTTCTTGACTCCCAGTCCAGTGGCCATGATGAAGGTTGTCAATTTGATGTGCTTCTAAAAGTCCCTAGTGGAATAAGAAATTTGGGCCTGGCCACTACCCCAGGAACATGTCAGACATCCAGAAAAGGGGACATAGACACGGTAGGTGTGAACAGGGACTTGGGGTCTTTCTGTGGTGAGTATGGTGGCCGCTCAGTAGGGATAGGGTGAAGGAACTGGCGAGAGAGAGATTTTCAAATGTGATGCTGAGGGGCAATTGAAGAAGGTGCTGCTGGCTCTGTGGGGGCGGGACTGGGCTGTGCGGTGGGTGTGGTGTGCGGGCCCTGAGGGGTCTTCATAGGAGAGCAGAGGAGCCCGGTATGAGGGATGGCTCAGCCTCAGGCCACCTGGTCTCCTTCCTATAGCCTTCCTGACCCCAGATCAGATGTGTAGACCCCCCATGGGCTCAGCCTTGTTCCCTCTCTCACGGGGAGCCCATGCCTGGAGCGGGAGGAATGAGGGCTCTCTGGATTCCCTGAGATACCAACGTGACCCCTCACTCCAGGGATCCAGCTTTAGGGGATCCTAACTTGAAGCCTCTGCTCCTTTTTCTTTCTTTTCTTTCGATAGAGTCTCACTCTGTTGCCCTTGGTAGAGTGCTATGGCATTATGGCTCACAGCAACCTCCAACTCCTGGATTTAGATGATTCTCTTGCCTCAGCTTCCCAAGTAGCTGGGACTACAGGCACCCGCCAGAATGCCTGGTTATTTTTTTGTTGCAGTTTGGCCGGGGCTGGGTTTGAACCCACCACCCTTGGTATATGGGGCTAGTGCCTTACCCCCTGAGCCACAGGTGCCACCTGAAGCCTCTGCTTCTTCTCTGATTCTTATACTTAGGAATTTCTCAAGTTCCTTGGTCACTGAGTCTCAGGCTAGTTGAGGGGCAGCCAACTGGGGTCCGCAGACCTGCTTTGTTTGGTCTTCATCAGAGCGTGCTGGTGGCGGAGCTGGGAAGGATGCTTTATCACCAACATTACTCAGCGTTGCCAGTGCATGGTGAGAATAAAGAGCAGGCTGGCTTCTACTCAGTCCTGTTACTGCTGTGAACTTCTCTAAAGACACGCCTGACCCTGGGGGATGGGCCGCTGTCTCCCCCCATTCCAGGTATGCTGCTGGCATGTGTGGAAGTTTTTTTTTTTTTTTTTTTTTTTTTTTTTA
>NW_003852406.1:21894487-21919892 GCF_000181295.1 Otolemur garnettii
AGCCATCCGAATCTCAGTTCTGTACATCTGCCTGTATTCTTTATGATAATGCTTAGCCTTTTCATAGATAAGCTTCCTCCTTGCCTTTCGAAGCATCTTTTGGGCACATTTCTTTCTCAGACGCTTGATCTTCAGCTCTGCGAAATTCTTTCACTTCTTCTTAAGGGTTTCTGGCACAGCAGGAACCTTCTTTTTCTTCTCTTCGACAGCCTCCATGGTTCTAGCCGGAAACGTGGAAGTTTTTATATACTTATTTATTTTTAAAATAAACTTTATTTTTATTTTATTTTATTTTATTTTTTCAGTTTTTGGCTGGGGCTGGCTCCCTACTCCTTTGAGCCACAGGCGCTGCCCTAAACTTTATCTTTAGAGGAGTTTTAGGTTTATAACCACATTGAGCAGAAGGTATAGGATTTCCTGTATGCCACCTGCCCCACTACCAAAACCTTGCACCAGGGTGGTGCATTCATCACAATAAACTTACACCGACAGGCCATTATTTCCCGAAGTTCACAGTTTACATTAGCGTTCATGCTTGGTGTTGCATGGTCTGTGGGTGTGGACATTGTATGATCCTATGTAGCTGCCATGATAGTATGACACAGAGTGGTTTCACAGCCCTGAAAATCCTCCATGTTCCCCCTACTCACCCTTCCTCTCCTCAACCCCTGGTAACCACCAATCTTTTTACTATCTTCATAGTTTTGCCTTTTTCAGATTCCCATAGAGTTGGAGTCATAGTGTATAGCCTTTCTCAGATTGGCTTCTCTCATTAGTGACATGCATTTAAGTTCCTTACTGTCTTGTGTCTTTTATGGCTTGATGCATGCCTTCCTGCCTGCCTTCCTTCCTTCCTTCCTTCCTTCCTTCCTTCCTTCCTTCCTTCCTTCCTTCCTTCTTTCTTTCCTCCCTTCCTCTCCTCTCCCCTCCTTGCCTTTTCTTTTCTTTGGGGAGGCAGAGTCTCACTTTGTTGCCCAGGCTAGAGTGCCATGGCATCATCATAGCTCACAGCAACCTCAAACTCCTGGGTTCAAGTGATCCTCCTGCCTCAGTCTTCTGAGCAGCTGGAGCTACGGACACCTGCCATCACACCTGGGCAGTTTTTCTATTTTTAGTAGAGACAAGGTCTTGCTCTTGCTCAGGCCGGTTTTGAACTCCTGAGCTCAAGAGATCTACTTGCCTCCACCTCACAGAGTGTTGGGATTACAGACGTGAGCCACAGTGCCCGACCTCCAAGGCCTAGTTTTGAAGGGCATGTGCAGCAAGGTAGGTAGAAGGGAGTTTGTCACTGACACAGCTAGTGAATGGGCCTAAAATGCCGCCTGGCACCTAGCGCTCGATGCCCCCGCTGGGCTTTCCTTTATTCCCAGGTTTCAGTCTTTGAACGTCTGGCTGACAATCTGGTCCTTCCTAGGTACAGGGGTTGGTTTTATTCTTCCTAGTTTGTCCTGTAGACTAGCTTCATTCATTTACTAACTCATTCATTGAATTATTCAATGTATATTCACTAATTATGGACTAGACAGTCACTGCTTTAGGTGCTAGAGATGCAGAGATTAATAAGATCTAGTCCTAACTCTTAGAGATCTATCTGGTGGAATAAAGACCCTTCTGGAGCTACTCTGTGTCTCGGTCTGGGGAAGGAGCAGCAGTTGGCAGGAGGGAGGGAGGGGAGAACGAGGGCAGATGGGAAGGCTTCTGGGGTCGGAGGTGTTTTTGCTGCAGAGAAAGCTTCTCTAAAAACACCTAGAGTAGCTGGATAGACATCCATGGACCTGGAGGAGTGAAGTGTGGAGAACAGAGTGTGAGGATGACACCGAGAAAAAAGATTGGGGGCCACGCTCAGAGCAGCATGTCCGGGAGAAATAGAACGCGGGTCACCTAGGTAATTTTAAACTTTTTATGGTCACGCTAAAAAAAAAGTAAAAAGAAACAAGTGAAATTAACTTTAATAATATGTTTACTATAACCCAAAACATCTAAAATATTGTCACTTTTACGTGTGGCACCACATTTCCAGGGCTCAGTAGCCAAACAGCATTTCATTTTTTTATTGCTTGATTTTTATTGCATTTTATAAAAAGTATCAGTCCACAACAGCTCGGACGTTAAACAACAGTGGCAGTATACATACGCAGTGGGATATAATTCAGTCCTAAAAGCAAGGAAATTCTGTTGTTTGCTACAACATAGGTGAACCTGAGGACATTATGCTAAGTGACATAAGCCTGGCACAGAAAGCTAAACACCACTTATTTTCACTTATGTGTGGATTTTGAAACAATTAAACTCACAGAATCAGAGCGTAGAAAGGTGGTTACAGGTCATGAGGGGCCTGGGGATGGGGTGGCCAAAGGGGTACCAAGTTTCAGTTGTATTCGGCTATATTCAGAGGAGGAATACATTTTTTTTTTTTGGAAGGTTTTTTTTTTGGTCTGGGGCCTGGTTTGAACCCACCACCTCTGGTATATGGGGCCTGCGCCCTACTCCTTGAGCCACAGGTGCTGCCCAGGAGGAATACATTTTTTGGAGCTCTATTGCATTACATGGTAACTATAGTTTACAACAGTGTATATTTCAAAATTGCTCAGTGTGTAAATTTTGAGTGCTCTCATCACAAAAAAATGATAAGCGAGGTGATGGATTTGTTAAAATTAGTTCAATTTGTTTATATATCTCAGACGTCACATTGTTCCCCATCAATATGTACAATTATAATTTGTCAATTAACAGTAAAAACTTTTAAAAAAAAAGAAACAAAGAAAACCCCAATGGCACATGCTCCTTGTTTAAGATGGCTTGAGAAGAGGTGCTTGGGACCCCACGTTGCAGCTGGCCCAACTAAACTGTCCTTGTGTCAGTTGCTGTCAGAGGGCTATGACCCTGTGAAGTTCCCCCGTGGGGCGGGAGGGGGCGGCAGAGACCTGGGTAATGGGTCTTTCTGAGCAGCCAGGTTCATTTATTCTCCAGGCACCCTCGGTTTGGCATCACTGGACGCCTCAGGACACAGGGGAAAGGTAGGCTTTTTACCCCTTCCTGTTTGCACCAGCCCAGAGCAAAGTCACCAGGAGGCCGTCCAAATGGAAATGGCAGGAAACTGAGGATTCCTGCCCCAGGCTTGCTCCTGGGCAACCGAAGCTCTGTGGCTTGGGCCTGGGGCAGGGGCTTAGTTGGGCTGCCTGGGTTCAAATGCAGCTCCTTCGCTAGTTGCTGTGAGAACTTGGAAAAGTCAATCCCTCAGAAGCTGCATTTCCTCAGGTGGTAAGAGGGCCTGTGAATGGCACACATCCTATAGGGCCGCTGGGGGATTAAAAAGGATGGTTCACATATAGCAGTAAGCAATATGGCCTGGCCTGCGTAACATTTGTGTAAACATGCAATCAATATACCTCAATCAATATACCTGCCATTGTGACAATCCTGCCTGGTTTTCTCCCAGCTACTGTGGGATTGGGAAATGTCACCCTTGCCACAACGGTACTTTTCCTGAGGGCAGCCAGTTCTTCCAGGAGAACTGGCTGCATCTCTGACTGCTGACCCTGTGACATGGTGAGATTTGGCACAGTCTCCACCTCCTCCAGGAAGTCTGCTGAGCTGGACCCAAGTCCCAAGAGCCTTCTCTTTGTGGCCTCCTTTTTAAAATGACTAATTCCTAATTTTTCTTCCTCCTCCCTGTTCTGCTTCATGCATTTCTGTGATAATTGGGTAAGGCAGTGCAGGGGAAGGCCAGGTGCCTGTGCCCAGCAAGTGCCCAAGAGATAACAACAGATGGGGAAACTGAGGCTCAGGAAGGCGGATAGCTCAAGCATCAGGTACCTGCCAAGATTCAGGGCCCTACTCATACGGCATCTTATTTTATTACCTCAATAGAAAGGTAGGCACTTTGTATCCGTTTTGCAGAGGAGGGAACTTGAAGAACTGGTGTCGGGTGCTGTCCTCCAGGGTCTGATACAGCGCCCAGGAGTCTTTTTTGCCTGTTTTGTGATGAAAGGGTAAGAGGATGGGGGGTTTTGTGGCCCCTTGGGCATGGACATAAAAGGCCAGAAATAAACACTTTTCTCTCTGCTTTACCCAAAATCCAAGGAGGGCTTTCAAGAGGACAAAAGTGTTAGTGGGGAAAGCGGGGCTCACATTTGGGGACCGGGAGAATCTGTGGTAACAGGCAGCCAGCCCTTTATCCTTCAGGGGTCCTCAAAACTTTTTAAACAGGTGGCTAGTTCATTGTCCCTCAGACCATTGGAGGGCCAGACTGTGGGCCCCAGGACGAGTTGGCTGCTAAGCAGGACAGGCAGCAGCAGCAAAAACACCCTGCGGGCCGGATAAATGTCCTAGGTGGGCCGCATGTGGCCCGCGGGCCATAGTTTGAGGACGCCTGCTTAGATGAACGCGCAGAAGTTCATCTAAGAGTGAGCAGCAGGGGGCGCTGTGACATCGTGGCGAGATGCAGCTTCCAGGGCAAAGCTCCACGGGATTCGGTGGGTGACAACCGGCGAACCCACCCGTGCACTGGGGAACTTTCACCTGACAGCGGAGAGCTGGAGGGCCTCTCGGAATCACGGCGGCCACGGGCATTGTGAGGGTTGGCCCGGGAGTCTGTGAACTTGGAGTTGAAAGCTCGCTTAGCTCTTTCCAGTTATGTGACGCTGGGCAGGTTCCTTATCCTCTTGGAGGCTCAGTGGCCTCATTGAACAAAAATTAATATTCGTCTCATGGGGCTGTCAGGAGGATTAATGCGATGATGCGTGCAAATTTCATAGCGAGCGTAGTGCCTGGCGTCTCTGAGCACCCAGCGAATGGCAGCTATTATTGTTGTTAAGGGTCATGTGATTTGCTGGGTAGTCCCACGGCAGGTGGGGGTGTGGGGGAGGCTTCTGAGCTGTATCTAGACCCCCTGCTATGGCCTTCAAGGGGTTCACCTTCTGCCCAAACAAAACTACCCATGCCCCTGAGGGCCCTGCTTGTAGGCAGAGGCCTAAGAATCCCTTTGGGCCCAACGTGTTCACTGGAAGTCAGTGGGGAGGAGGGCAGTATGGTCTTTGCTCTGCTGTGGACTTGCTGGCCTGTGGCCTGGAATAAGCCCCTTGCCCACTCTGGGCCTCGGTTTCTCCGTTTAGACTTAGAGGGAGTTCAGGAAGTCAGAGGTGAGATCCCTCTTGGTTTAGCATCAGCCACCTAAATATGTCCTCATCCAGAACACATGGACTTCTTTTTTTTTGAGACAGTTTCACTTTGTCACATTCGGGCATCACAGCTCACAGCAACTTCAAGCTCTTGGGCTTAAGTAATTCTCTTGCCTCAGCCTCCCCAGTAGCTGGGACCTGCCACAACACCCGGCTATTTTTACAGATGGAGTCTCACTCTAGATCAGGCTGGTCTCAAATTCCTGAGCTCAAGTAATCTATCTGCCTCGGTCTCCCAGAGTGCTGGGATTACAGGTGTGAGCTACCACACCCAGCCTCATATGCGAGTTTAACAGGGCCCTTAACTGCCTGAACCCAAAAGTGTGGTTTGGGGTAGGGCATGGGTAGGTTCCTAGCCAAGGCTTGTACAGTGAACACCTCTGCAAAGAGGTGACTTGACCATCTGTACTAGATATTGCCTCTTCTGTTCCCCTGTACCCATATGATGTTCACCTGGGATTTTATCCTTCACAGGTTCAGGGGGCCCACATTTTCTCCATGTCACTTATCATGGTCTGCCATTAGAAAAGGGTCTGGGCTCAGCACCTGTAGCTCAAGCAGCTAAGACACCAGCCATATACACCAGAGCTGGTGGGTTTGAATCCAGCGTGAGCCCGCCAAACAACAATGACAACTACAACCAAAAATAGCAGGGCGTTGTGGCGGGTGCCTGTAGTCCCAGCTACTTGGGAGGCTGAGGCAAGAGAATTATCTAAACCCAGAAGTTGGAGGTTGCTATGAGCTGTGACGCCATGGCACTCTACCCAGGGTGATAGCTTGAGGCTCTGTCTCAGAAAAAAAAAAAGAAAGAAAGAAAGAAAAAAGAAAAGAAAAAGATCTGATCACTCATGAATGGATTAACAAACTGTGGCATGTGTATACCATGGAGTACTCTTCAGTCAGAAGAAAAGATGGAGACTTTAAATCTTTTGTGTTTACCTAGGTGGAGTTGAAACACATTCTTCTTAGTAAAATATCTTAAGAATGGGGAAAAAAGTATCCAATGTACTCAATGCTAATATGAAACCAATATATAAACAACTAGATACCCACATGAAAGAAAAAAACACAAATTATAGTCTAGGAAAGGGGAGAGGAGAGGAGGGGGAGGGAAGAAGGAGGAGGGAGAGTGATTGGTGGGATCTCACCTAATGTGTACAGTGTGAGGCGTTCAGCACGCCCCAGGGGGAAGGGCTCAACTACAACTTGAACTTTACCTTAGAAATGTAAACAGTGTAACCTAAACATTTGTACCCTCGTATTAATCTGAAATTAAAAAAAAAAAAGAAAGAAAAAGGTATGATTGAGTAATTTCTCTAAGCCATGAGTGACTGGAAGGCCCAGTGCTGCCCATTCTGAGGAGGTTTGAACTTGGGCAGGAATTTATCCAGATAAATTAAGCTTTTTTAAAAATGGAATATCGTCAAAAGACTTTGAAGCTGAAAGGCTGTTGCCGCCATTCAAGTCACGGCAGACTCATTCCCTGGCCTTGCTCAGGGAGGTGGGACTGGTGGGACAATGAGTTCAATAGACCACAACACAAAGGAGATGCACAAATTGGATGTCATCAAAATTACAAATGTTTGTGCGTCAAAGGACACTATTGAGAAAGGGAAAGATTCTCCCACCAAATCAGAGGAAATATTTGCAAGTCATATATCTGATAAGGAACTTGTATCCAGAATAAGTAAAGAACTCTTACAGCTCAATGACAAAAGACAACCCAATATGAAAGTGAGCAAAATACCTGCATAGGCATTTTCCAGAGAAGGTATACAAATAGTTCATGGTACATGAAAAGAGCTGGACATCAGTAGCCATTAGGGTAATGCCAATCAAAACCACAATGAGATACTGCTTTGCTGGGATGGCTGTTATGAAAAAGACAGATAATAACAAGTGTTGTTGAGGACGTGAGGAAATTGGAGTCCTTGTAGGACGGGATTGTAACCATGTTGGAAAACCAGTTCGGCAGTTACTAAAAAAGTTAAGGAAAGAGTTTACCATTGTTCAGTTTACTGACTGAACAATTATACTCTTAGGCATATACTCAAGATAATTAAAAATATAACCATAAAACAACAACAACAAGAATAAAGTATGTTCAACAAAAACTTTACATTTGTTCATAGAAGCATTATTCATAACAGTGAAAAATAAGAAATAATTCAACTGTTCATCAACTGACAAACTGATAAATTGTGGTATATCTATACAATGATAGAAATAAATGAGTTGAACCATAAAAAGGAAAGACTTACTGATACATGCTACCATGTAGATGAACCAGGTGAACCTTGAAAACATGCTAAGTGAAAAATCTAGATGCAAACACATTGATTATGGAACGATGCTATGTATGCTTCCATTTATATAAAATGTCTAGAATAGAAATATTCATAGAGATGGCAGCAGATTAGCACTTGCTGGGGTTTTTGAGAGGGGACAAGGGTAGGGAATGACTACTAGTAAGTATGATTTTTATTTTTTTTGAGAGAGTCTCCCTATGTCACCCTTGGTAGAGTGCCATAGCATCACAGCTCACAGCAACCTCAAACTCTTAGGCTTAAAAGATTCTCTTCCCTCCACCTCCGAAGTAGCTGGGACTACAAGTGCCTGTCACAACACCTGGTTAGTTCTTGGTTGTAGTTGGCATTGTTTGGCAGGCCTGGGCTGGATTTGAACCCCCCAGCTCTGGTATATGTGGCTGGTGCCCTAGCTGCTGAGCTACAGGTGCTGAGCTGGTATGATTTTTCTTCTAAGGGTGATGAAGATGGTCTGGAATTAGATAGTGATGATGGTTGCACACTTTATGAATATGCTAAAAACCACTGAATTGTGCCTACAAGGGTAAATTTTATGATATGTGAATGACATTGCAATTAAAAAAAAAAACAGTTTACAGAAAGAATGGTAAGGTCCTTGAAATTTTCCATGAATTATAAACACCTCATATCCATGGCCCACTCATACCCACTTTAGTGTATGTAGTGATTGTTTTTGTTTATTGAGATAGAGTCTCAGTCTCACTCTCATCCAGGCTAGAGTGCTGTAGCTGCAGCCTAGCTCACGGCAACCTCAAACTCCTGGACTCAAGCAGTCCTCCTGCCTCTCTGTCTCCCAGGTAGCTGGGATTACAAGTGCCTGCCACTACGCCTGGCTCGTTTTTTCTATTTTTTAGTAGACACAGAGTCTCCTTCTTGCTCAGGCTGGTCTCGAATTCCTGATCTCAAACAATCCACCTATCTTGGCCTCCCAGAGTGCCACAATTATAGGCGTGAGACACTGCACCGGCCACGGTGACTGTTCTTTAAGCAGCTTCTCTGTGAAAGTAGGACTGCCCCAGGCAGCACTTAAAATTTTGGAGAAAGTATTTCTGGTGGTCACAATGTTGAAGTGGCTGTGGTGACTTTGGGTGGCCTGTGAGGAACCAGGGTGCTTGACACTCTGCAGTGCCTGGGGCTGTCTTACAGAGAAGAATTGTCTTGTATTCCACGTGACTTCTGAGTCTCTCTCAGGACGTTGATGTAGGTGATTATCCAAGCTAAAAACTAAACTCTGCTTTACATAATAAACACCAAGTGTATTTGCAAGGCTTTTATGTACACTGAATTTTCCAGGGACATAGCTGCCATGTAAATTGGGAAGAACGTCCAGCATCTCTTGCTTAATGTCGGTAATCTATCTCCGAAAATGAGATGTTCTGTGGGAAAACACTTCTGGGAACGTATTTCCTGCCCTTTCATCTTTGTTTTTTTTGGTGGTCGTTGTTCATACTCTTCCTATTTTTTTAAAGGGGAAAAATTGTATTGTTACTGGTCAACCTCAGTTCCTTAACCAATTTCTTAAAACATGATGAAGATAGGGCAACATGCTTATATAGACATAACAAACGATCATGTTTGGTTGTAAGATGCTTGAAGCTTTGCTTCCTCATAATTCCATAATCAATGTGATCATTACCAAGCAGTTGTTTTGTACACAGGAATCTGGTCTCTCTGAGTGCCAACAACCGCCAAGAGGTACCACCCACTTCATTGCCACTTTCCAGCTTGATTTAGACATTCTATCCGTTGCATTTAGAGTGTAGCTTGATTCTCTTTCTACACATTATTTCATCAAAAATGTCATATTAGCTGGGGGTGGTGGCTCATGCCTATAGTCCCAGTTACTTGGGGGGCTGAGATGGAGGGATTGCTTGGACCCAGGAGTTCGAGACCAGCCTGGGCAAAAGTAAAAGTAAAATAGTAAAAGACCTTGTCTCTAAAAAAAAAATTGTTGTATTGAATTTTGGAGACACACACGTATGTTTTTCCCCCATGTAAATTTGAGCAAACTGGGCATGGTGGTTCATACTTGTAATTCCAGCACTTCGGAAGGCCAAAGTGGGAGGATTGCTTGGGGACAGGAGTTTGAGACCAGATTGGACAATGTAGTGAGATCCTGTCTCTACAAAAAGAAAGTTGGCATGGTGCATGGTGTATGCATCTGTAGTCTTTGCTATTCTGGAGGCTGAGGCAAGAGGATGGCTTGCAGCCATGAATTTGAGGTTACAGTGAGCTGTGATGGTGCCACTTCAACTCCAGCCTAGGCAAGAGAGTAAGATCTTGTCTCTAAAAACATAAAAGAATAAAGACCAGCCCCAAAGCCACTGTATTAAAGACGTGTGTTCTATCAAATATTAAAGAGTGAGTCTACAGGGAGAGTGTTCACTGGGGAGGTGTCCTACAGGCTTTGTTTTCTCTAAGCACAGGAAAGGACATGATTCTCTGGTCCTGTCTGGACTTGAGGTCCTTTAGAGAATGTCTCATCCGTCCTCAGTTCACAGGGAAGAGACAAAGATGCCTGGGGAACTTCCTCAGGGTCATGTGGTGCCTATGGCAGAATTCAGCTGGGCATTCAGGCTCTTGGCATCCAAGTGGTGGCTCTGGGCGCTACACCAGGACCTCAGGCTGGCATTGGAGGGGCCGGTAAAAATACAGGCCACTAGACAGGTTTGGTCGATCAGTCATTTTGCCTTTGAGCAAAGCAACATTAAGTAACTAATGTATTGTGTTGACCCTGCTATGGGAAGGTCAACATAACTCTCAGTAACCACAGGCTATTTACAGAGTTCAGCTGTGGACCACACTGGACGTTCCAACCCAGGCAACTCGGGATGTAGGAGCAAAGCAGAGAGGCTGGGAGGGGGGTCTGCAAAACCTGTCTGTGCACCTGCTGATGGAGATGGGAGGGAAGGGTGGCCAAGCCTGCAGTCCCAGGTGCTTCCTCCACCCAGGATGGCACTGAAGATCCTTCCTGTTTCCTTGCCCAAGCCAAAGGCTTATGTGGGACGAGCTTCTCTGAGAATAGTCCCAGGAAGCCGGAGAATGGACAGGGAGTAAAGCTGGAAGAAGGTGACCAGCACAAGGCCGCACAGCACATTTGCCTCTGCTCCTTACGAGAAGCCTCCCCAAATGAGTCTCAGAGCCATCTATCTGGGGAGGAGAGGGTGCCATTTGCTAATCCCCCTTGGATCCAGGGTAATCCATGGGGCACTCATGCCACGTTGCATTTGGGTGAGCACTAGGTGGTTTCCTATGGGCATCCTGGCCTAGGAGGGAGGAGCCAGGAGGCAATAACCAGGCAGCTTGCCCCTTCCCCAAACTGAGCAAGGCTGCTGGCTGGGATGAGAGATGGGGGCACAGGGGACTGAAGTGGTGCCAAGAGGCCATGGGCACAGGTGGCTGGAGGGGATGAACCTAGGAGTGGTTGGGGGGAGTCTGAATTTCCAGGACACAAGCAATATGCCTCTGGCTCAGTTCCTGATGCAAAGAGGCAAAGGGAGGGGGATGGGGAGGAAACACATTTCAAGTCCTGGAAGACTCCATGCTCTTCCTGACTTAAGGTATTGGCCTACATCTCTCTCTCTCTCTCTCTCTCTCTCTCTCCTTAGTCTAACCTCCCTCCCAGCCGGCACTCTCTTCCCCCTTCCCTTCCTCTCCTGGATCCCCTTCCATCATGCTCTCCCTGTGCCTTCTGCAGACCCCTGTCTGTCTCCTAAGCTTGCTGGGAGCTTGTTTTGCCTGCTGAATTGCACCGCATGCTCTTGTGGGTGGGAGACATATTACATGTATTTCTGCATCTCACACCCCCTGCAAACGTACCTGGCAGAAGGCCATGTAACTCAGGTGGCAGCCGGTGTCCTCAGCCCTTGGAAATCTGAACCGGAGTGATTGAAACCCTCATTTGATGTGCTGAGGGAACTCCAAGCCCTGTAAGGTGCAAATTGCTCCAAACTGTCCCCTGGCCACTTTGGCACCAGACTCCTACTCTGTGGGATCTAATCTTTCTTTTGCTCTGAGTTTCAGATATTTCTTTATCTTTTCTCTGGAGTTAACCCAGTCAAATTACCTAGATCTTTCTCCTTGATCTTCCCACTCCAAAGTCACTGCAGGTAGTAGAAACATTATTGAAGACTCTTGGGTCACCAGGAGGTCCCACTGCTCTGTGAACAGTGAAAAGGTCAAGTTTTGTGTTTTTGCATTTCACATTTTGAAAGTTCTGCCAGCCTCCATGTCAACTGGCTATTCTCCCTTTTCCCCTCTCTAGGGACCAGCCTCCCCCTACCCATCTGGACCCAGGTACTCGAACTATAAAGCAAACCACCCCAGTTCCTCCCATTCCAGACCAACCTGCCGGACAGAGGCCTCCTGGGTTCTCAATAAGCCCAGGACTCTGGCCTGTCACCTCCTTTGCAGGAGGTACTGGAAGTGCTGGAGCTTACGCGGACCCCAGAGTCCGCTCCGTGGTCCCCTAAGGATTCTGGAAGCCCACGCTGTTAGGCTTGGCCAGGGCGCTCCCTGCCTGAGGGAACTTCTCTCTCCACACATCAGCTCCAGGGGGGCCTGGCGTGGCTCCATCCTGTGGACTGGAGTCAGCTCTCAAACAAACTGCCTTTCTCAGGGAGACAAGCGCCCCAGAACCCACTAATCTCCTTCTCTAGCGGCATCGTGTTGCTCTTTCCGATCTTAATCTCTCCTGGCAGGCAGAGCTGGAAAAAGGGTTCAGGGGAAACCAGATCTTTCTGGGCAAAGCCAGGGCTAGCTCCCCATCCACTCCCTCGCACCATGGGGTGTCCCCTGCCCGGGGGGAGGGAAGACGCACCTCCCACATGGCACCCAGCCCACAGCCCCACAACCACAAGCTCACAAGTTCTCCAGGCTCTTCTTTCCCCTTCTTGTTTATTAGCTTTGGGGTAAATTCTCCTGCTGCCCCCACAGTGTGAAACAGGGTTCCCGGTCCCCGTCCCTCTAAGTTAGTCCTGTTCTTTGGTCTCTGTCTTCACAGCATGCAGTGCCACCTGATGTCATGTTCTATTTGTTCTCTGCCTGCCTCCCCTGCCGGAATGCACACTCTGTGGGGGCACAGGGTCGTGGGTCACTGCTGTCCCCCTGGCACCCAGAATGAAAGTGGAACATGAGGAGTGCTGGATAAATGTTGATTAAACAAAGGAATAAATACTTTTCAAGTGCTGCTGCTTTTCTTTTTGTGGAAGTGAGACTGAGTTTTAAAAGTGAGTCTATTTATAGAAAAATACTCAGCTTGCACTGGTGGTGCACAGAAATGGGGAGGGCCCCAGGGAAGGAAGTGTGGGGGGCTCTGGATGACAGGGAGACACAGGGCAGGAGAGACTGAGTCCCTGTTCTAGGCTGGGCATTTTCTACACATTGTCGTCTTAAAGACTCACACAGCAACTGTTGAGGCAGGCATCTTTCTCCCCATTTTGCAGGAAGCAGAGGGTCAAGGAGAAGCCACTCAACTCAGCCTCACGCCACCAGTAAGTAGATTTGCACCCAGGTCTGCCATCTCTCTTGATTCCTGGTGCCCTGGCCAGGTCCCTCTCTGCTCTCTGAGGCTCTTGAAGCTCTCTATTCTGTGGTTCTAAAGAAGATGATAGGGGTCTTGGAGTGTCAAATACTCAGAACGGAACCCCAGGGGAATAGGGGTTACAAGGCTTGGAGAAGAGAGAGGATGGTGCCCTCTGATAAGCCGGAGGAGGAACAGGAGGCTCTGAGCTCCCTGGCCCACCTCCTGAGTAGACATTGCCTGCCCAGGTCAACCTGAACCAGGCCAGCCTGGATTGAAACTGTGCTTGTTGTCAAACAAAGGCTCGAGGGTCTGAGCCCCAAAGAGAGTGAGCTTTGGGCAGTCTCTAGGAATTGACTTGATTGAAAGAGAGTAGAGAGAGTACCTAGGAACCCAGAAAACCTTCCTCCACTAGATGCCAGAAATTCCACTGGTTAAGACGTCCCTGAGAACTTGGGTGAGTGACTGAGCCTGTTTGTGTTACTGTGTCCTCCTGTAGACGTGGGTGCAGAACCACTCACCTCACAGTCGATGTTAGGATTAGTTGAGGTCAAGCACATGAAAGCACTCCATGTCTGTGAATTCTTTCTCTTCCCCTACTTCTATTAAAACGTTCTGAACTTCAGATTTTTGGCCAAAGCCAGGCTGGAAACCCCGTGTTGCCTCTGCTTGGAACACTCCCTTCGTCCCAAGCTCTGCATCAGTTGTCATCTTCATCCCAGCACCACCGTTTTAGTCACAGCAACCTTCCACGGTGCCACTATGGGCCAGGCACTGTACGAGGCCTGACAATTAAGTTCGAGAACTCGTCCTAGAAAAAGTGCTTTGAAGGGTGGTCTAGGTGCTGGGTCCGTGCACAGCTTCCCAAGGGGAGCACCTCGAGGGGGACTGTCGTGATGTTCAGCAATGAGGTGTGTAGCACTTTTTCTAGGATGAGTCTGTGAACTTCATTGTCCACCCTGGTATATCAGTCATCTCTCTCCTTTCACCCCAACTCTACGAAGTAAAGTAAATGATTCCCGTTCTGTTGATGGAAACTAGCAGTAAGCAGCCGGGGTGAGGAGCGCAGCCCTGGCTCCGTTTTCCGGATCACTTCTCTTCTGTCCGGTCTCCCTCCCTACGCTCCACTCTGAGCCCGGAATGCTGCGCAGCTTGACCTTTACGTCATCTAACATTTCCTTCTTGAGCGCCTGCTCCATGTGAGGCAGGGTCTGTCCAGCCCAGGCCTGAGGGAGAGGCCAGCCTTGCTCTTGTCCTCAAGGAGCTCAGAGGGTACTGGGGAGACAGGCACAGGGAGCCATCACATGCTCTCAGTGACCTGCACGTGTGCTGTGGGTGCGTGCATGCATGGACGTATGTGTGTGCACGCAAGTGCAAAGTGATCCTGACGAAGGTTACTGAGACGTGGTTGCTGCCTCCACTTACGGTGGTGGTGCAGCTCCTCCAGCCCTCCTCCTCTGCACAGATTTCCGTTTCCTCATCTTTAAATGAGAGCTTTGAGGTCTACAGACTGGAGCTTGTTAATAGCAATTTGGCCTTCTTTTTTTTAAGCCATAAGGCAAAATGTTTATGATGGAAATCTGTACTTTTGACATTTATTAATTTAAGAAGCAGATTTTGAAAAATATACATATAGTTGTAACTTTTTTATTATGGAATTTAAAATATATACATAATAGGGAAGAGAGTATAATGAACCCCCATGTCATGTACCCCAAACCTGGCTTCAATTCTTATTCATATAATTTTTTTTTTAGGGGGGGATGGAATCTTACTCTGTTGCCCAGGCTAGGGCGCCATTATGTCAGCCTAGCTCACAGCAACCTCAAACTCCTGGGTTCAAGTGATCCTCCTGTCTCAGCTTCCTGAGTAACTGAGATTACAGGCACCCACCACAATTCCTGGGTAATTTTTTCCTACTTTTAATAGAGAAGGGGTCTCACTGTTGCTCAGGGTGGGCTCGAACTCCCGATCTCAAGCAATCCTCCCGCGTCAGCCTCCCAGAGTGCTAGGATTATAGGCAGGAGCCACTGCGCCTGCCGTCCACATCATTTCTCCCATTTGTTTGTTTATTTTCTTAGAGGTGAGGTCTAGCTATGCTGTTCACATGCTTCAGCTTCATGTGGTCCTCTCACCTCAGCCTCCAGAGTAGCTGAGACTGTGGGAATAGAGGTAAGCACTCCCAGGTCCAGCTTTCCTGCCATCCTTTTTTTTTTTTGAGACAGAATCTCACTTTGTCACCCTTGGTAGAGTGCTGTGGCGTCACAGCTCACAGCAACCTCAGACTGTTGGGCTCAAGTGACTTCTTGCTGTTCTTGAAGAAATGAGTTTTGGATGAGTTAAATACAGTAAATTAGATATTTTGCAAAACATTGAATAGAATTTCTTTAATGCCTATTGTTTTCATCTGATAAAAGAGGTAAAAGATTTAAAAATATTTACGGTGTTTGTGGGAGAAACTAATAAAGACAAACATCTGTCTTCTGCCTATGTAACTATAAAGGCGCCTTGTCGAGAATTCAGGTTCTTGGGCCGTAAGGAGTCTGTGCAGGCAGCCGCTTCACTGGTCCATCGCCTGCGGACCTCACATTCTGTGGTTCTCTTATCTGTAGAGAGAAAAGCCCATTTATAACTTTTCTAGTCTGGTTTTCACTGCGGTGGCAAAGATTCAGGAATGTGTTTGCTTGGAACTCGTAGCCCTTGGAGATTCGCTTAGGAAACAAGGCCTCTGTTGTCTCCTGTTCTGACTCCCAGGACGCATTTTAATGAAATGTCCTCAAACCCAAATTGGCTTCAGCCTAACTCACAGCAGCTGCAGTCCTCTGGGGAAACAGCTGAAACCGGGGGACGGGAAATGTGGATTGAAGTCTCAGCTGTGTACCCCTTAGCTGTGTGGTCTTGAGAAAGTTGCTCTCCTTTTCTGGACCTCCTTTGCCAGGCCTGTAAGTGGGTTTTCACCTCAGTGTTCTGTGTGGACTCTTCCCACTCTGGCGGCTGTGGTCTGTGGCCAAGTGCAAGGCAGGAGTGTTAAGCTCGGTGCACGACATGGTAAACAGGCGCACTTCCTCGTTTCTTCTTGAAGAAATGAGACATCTGAGAGCTTGGATATGGGCTTGGGTATGCCTGGGAGGGGTCAGCAGTTTTCTCTAAGTTTGTTAGCTGCTGTGCACCTTCACAAGGGACAGCCGGGTGTCAACTAATGTCTTGAGTCCTCATGCTAAGGACTCCTGCACCCCTGCAAAGATGTCCGTGAATCCCCAAGGGACCCTGTGATCGGTCCACGTGGCCCAGAGGTGAAATCACCCCATCGCTGTCTCCACACCCGAGGGACCCATGAACATTAAGGTCTGGAGCGGGACAGCCTCTTCCATCTACCTGGGGAGGAAGCTCCACTCAACGTCATCCAGCACGCGATTTAGAATCACACAGGGGTTGTTCTTATTTTAAAATATTAACTCAGCTCCTTACCCTCCACACTGCCTCACCTTCCTTCACCTTGCTGGTTTCTTCCTCTTCTCCGTCCATCTCCTGATGCTGTCTCTTCTCCTCCTTCCTGGGGATGTCCAAATTAATTTTCTTTTCTGTTTCTTTTGTTTTGAGACAGAATCTCACTCCTCCACCCTGGGTATAGTGCTGTGGTGTCACCACTTACAGCAACCTCAAACTCTTGGGCTTAAGCAATTCTTTTGCATCAGCCTCCCAAGTAGCTGGGACTACAGGTGCGTGCCATGATGCCCAGCTATGTTTTGGTCGTAGTTGTCATTGTTGTTTGGCAAGCCCAGGCTGGATTCGAACCCGCCAGCTCTGGTGTATGTGGCTGGCACCTTACTTGCTGAGCTACAGGTGCTGAGCCTAATTTTCTTTTATTTTTCAGAGCAGGTCAACACTCAGCTGCTCCAACCTGAATCTGCCAAGGTGCTTGTCTGGCAAAAAGACTTCCACTTAATAGATTCAACCTTCCACAGAAAGAAGTTGTCATCATAAAGGTTTTTTAAAAAAGTGAGAGTTGCACGACAGTCTATCCCTAAGCCCACTTAGGTATGGTTCAAGGGTGATGATACTATTTCTGATTCCTTGTCTGAAGTCTTGTCTTTGTGCTATCTATCAGACAGACTTACCCCAGGAGAACATCCCGTAGCATTTGACACGGCTCTTTCCTCCCTGGCTGCTGTCAAACCTTACTCTCCTGGTTCTCCTCCTTCCTCTGTGGTGACACCATCTCTGCCTCCTCCTCTTTGGGCCTCTGGGCCCCTAGTGGGGAGAGTGAAGGAAAACACAGAAGTTTGGCTGGAAGCATCCATTCCAGCAGCCCCTTGGGGAGTGGGGCTGGGCATAGCTGTCTCTTATGGAAGCTCTCAACCCTTTGGGCTGAATTGGTGAATCTTGCAGAGCTGGTCCCAGAGTGTGAATTCAATGAGGGATGCAGAGAACAGAAGTAAGAAGCACCGATGGAAAGTGATGCCATTTGACAAAGCTAGGAAGGAGCAGGGGCATCGGAGTGTGAGAAGCCACCTCCTACCCATGTCCAGAACTCTCCAGAATGTACTAGCCTATAGCAATGGCTGGAAGGAATGGTCATTGCTATTGCCAGGGGTGGCTTTAGCTCTTAGTAAGAAGTGACTCGCCTTGGTTCCCAGAGAGAAGAGAGCCTGGGCTTGTGCCTTGAAATTCTGGAAGGATTACAGAAGAAAGCACAGGAATGGAGCCCTCTGCTCACAGAGATCGTTGAACTGAGCCTTGAAAGATGAGTACAGATACTTGCCAGGCTGATCTCCTTTGACAGGTGAATAAGTCTAGGTGAGAAGGCCCTGAGAAAAAGAAAGTTCACTCCAGGTAGAAAGAGAAAGCCACATGATCAAGGCACGTGAGGCTGCGTTGGAAGGGTCTATGGCAGTGATTGTCAACCCATGAGAGGATCTTAGGTGTGCTGCAAAAAAAAAATGTTTGATATATTTTTTATTTTTTTAAATGTCTGGCTATTTTTTGTTGCAGTTGTCATTGTTGTTTAGCTGACCCAGGCTGGGTTTGAACCCGCCACCCTCGGTGTATGTGGCTGGTGCTGAAACCACTGTGCTATGGGCGGTAAGCCCACTGCGAAAAATTTTAAAGATAATTAATTAAATTATTTTTGAAAGAAGTTAAAAGCACAGTAAATATATTCTTTTTTTTTGATCAATATAATTTAAGTGTGCTGCAAAAGTTTTACTATAGGTTCAAGTGTTCTGTGAAATAAACAGGGTCAAAACACACTGGTCTATGGGGTGGAAGACAAGCCTTTTGTAAATTCTGCTAAGACATTTGTCTTGTAGGCCACAGAGGGTAATGGGTGGGTTTTAAGCAGGCAAGCAACCTTGTCAGATGTGTCCCTTGGAAAGAAGCCTCTGGCAGCTGGAGGGCTTCCAGGAGCCAGTGTGGAGCAGGGGGCCAGTTATACATTTGTTGTATCATCCAAGTAAAAATTATGATGGGGCATTGGCAGCGGGGATGGAAAGAAGCGAGAAGACATCAAGGAGGTAGAACCTATAAAGCATAGCGAGGACACGTGAGAGGGCATATGTATACCCTATATGTATGGTTCATTTTCACTCCTGTATGATAGTTCACTGAGTGAATAAACCACAATTTAGATTTTCATTCTCTTACTGATGGTTATATTCACTTTCTCACTATTACAGACAGGACTATGATGAACACCTTTGTGCTGATCTCCCTGTGCAGATGTGAGAAACTGTGGTTATTTAGAATTGACGTTTTTGTTGAGTTGTGAGGTTTGCCCATCTTAACATCTACTAGATAGTCTGAAATTCCTCCTCAAAGTGATTGTACTGGCACCCTCTCCCATCAAGCATAGGGCCTCCCTTCCCCTGTTGCTTTCAAGTCTGTTATCAGACTTGCAAAAGTTTGCTAATATGATCAATGTGAAATGGAATCTTTCTTTCTTTCTTTTTCTTTTTTTTTTTTTTAAGACAGATTCTCACTTTTGACCCTTTCAGTAGAGTGCGCTGGTGTCATAGCTCACAGGAACCTCCAACTCTTGGGCTCAAGTGATTCTCTTGCCTCAGCCTCCCCAGTAGCTGGGACTACAGGCCCCTGCCACAGTGCCTGGCTCTTTTTCAGAGATGGGGTCTCACTCTAGCTTAGGCTGGTGTCAAATGAGCTCAGGTGGTCCACCCACTTCAGCCTCCCAAAGTGCTGGGATGACAGGCATAAGCCACCTTGCCTGGGCCTGAAATGGAATCTTTCTGTTGCTTCCATTTCTTTTCCTGACTTTAGTGAGATTAAGGCTGTTTTTATATGATTATTTGCCACCATTTTCTTCCTTTGTAAATGGCCTGTTCATATGTTTTGCACAATTCTCTGTTGGGTTGTTTGTCTCTTTCTTACAGATTTGTTTGGATTCTTTATATATTTGAAATGTAAACACTAATCCATTGTTGGCAAAATTTATTTTCTCAATGTGTTTCTTGTCTTTTCCATTTCTTTTCTGAAAGTCTTTTTCAGGTAGAGGTTTTACATTTTAATTTATTCCAACATTTCAGAAATTTCTTTTATAGTTTGTAGCTAATATATTTTGATTCAGATTTTTTTCCTATACTGATGTTATAAAAATTCTTTTATATTTCTCCTATTTTTTCTAAATTTTAAAATTTTGGTTTTCACATTTATATATTTAATCTCCCCGATTATGTGTGTGTCTGTGTGTGTGTGTGCACATGAGCATACACCATGATGAAAAGGCCTAATTTTACTTTTTTATTCAAATAGCCAATTTTCCATTATCATGTATTGAATAATTCATTTTTGTCATTCATTATTTATATTCATTATTTATAGAATAATTCATTACACTGATTTGTAATTCCACCTCTGTTACATATTAGCTATGTTTGTGGGTTTATTTCTGGGCTTTACATTTTATTTCATGGTTTATTTGCTCTGGGAGCAATATCACACTGTTTTAATTACAATAGTGTTATAATGATTTATTTTATCTGGCAAGATAAGTCTTTTAATTTTGGTTCTTTTATTTCAAAATTGCCTTGGCTCTTCTTGGTTCACTTTCTTTCCATATTAATTTTAAGATTATCTTATCAAATCTGTGAAAAAATCCTTTGGGATTCTGGTATAAATGGTATTGAATTTATAGACATCATTGAGGGAGAATTGCTTTTTTAAAGATATGGAGTCTTCCTGTCTATTGACATGGCATGTTGCCATGTTACCTAAGTCTTTTATGCCCTTCAATACAATTGTACATTTTTCTCCTTATAAAAGTCTGCAGTATTTTCTGTTCGATTTAATCCTAGATAACATTATTTCTCATTTTATTTATTTTTATTTTTATTTTTTTCTTTTGAGACAGGGTCTTGCTCTGTCACTTAGGCTAGGGTGCAGTGGTGTCATCATAGTTCACTGTGGTCTGCAACTTCTGGGCTCAAGTGACCCTCCTGCTTCAACCTCCCAAGGAGCTGAGACTACAGGAGCCCACCACCTGCTCTGGCTAATTTTTCTATTATTATTTTTTTTAATGGGGATGGGGGTCTTACTTTTGCTCAGGCTGGACTTGAACTCTTGACCTAAAGTGATCCTTCTGCCTTGGCCTTCCGAAGTGCTAGAATTACAAGAGTGAACCACTGTATCAGGCTGATTTCTCATTTCAAAGAAAATATGTCTGATATTTCACCACTGAGTACAATACTTGCATTTGCTGCATATTTTTCAAAGATATTTTGTATCAGGTTAAGGAAGACCTCACTATCCCTAAATCTCTAAGAGGTTTTCTTTTCTGTTTTTTTTTTTTACATGAAGTTTTGAATTAAAATACAAATAGATTAACTTTTATTGAAAAGTTTTTAAACTATAGTTTGTATTTTTATTTGTTAATTTGTTGAATTACATTAGTTATTTTTGTGAAATTAAATCTTCCTTATATTTCTGGGATACATATCACTTGGCAGGATGGATAGATGCATAGGTAGATGATAGATAGATAGGTAGATTACCATATTCAATCTGTAGGCCTCCATCTGGGTGTCAGGGTCATTGCTTTGAGGGAAAGGGCATGGTTTTGCAAGGCACTTTTGTTTCTGCAGGGATTGGTTTTCTCTTGATAAATGGACGTCTAAAGCTGGCTTCCTCTGCTTGGTATTTCCTAGCCCTCTCTGTGCTCTGCACACCTTACTGGGAGCTTCCAGCTGCATGCCTTGGCAATGTTAACATCTTTTTTTTTTTTTTTTTTTTTGCGACAGAACCTCAAGCTGTCCCCTGGGTAGAGTGCTGTGGCATCACAGCTCACAGCAATCTCCAACTCCTGGGCTCAAGTGCTTTCTACTGCCTCAGCCTCCCAAGTAGCTGGGACCACAGGTGCCCACCACAATACCCGGCTGTTTTTTGTTTTTTGGTTGCAGCTGTCATTGTTGTTTTGGCAGGCCCGGGCTGGATTCGAACCCGCCACCTTAGGTGTATATGGCTGGCGCCTTAGCCAATTGAGCCACAGGTGCCGAGCCAATGTTGACATCTTGACTCCAATAGCCACCTGGTTTCTGCCAGATCCTCTCTGTTTGGTCTCATTCCCCAGAGGGCGGACTTCTTATCCTCTGCCTCTTGCCCTTTGGTAAACTTGTACATCCTTGCCTGCTGTCAGTTAAGAGTGCAGCTCCCTGCCTGGCATGGTGGCTCATGCCTGTAATCCTAGCTGAGGATTCCATGCCTGTAATCCTGGAAGGCTGAAACAGGAAGACCCCTTGAGGTCAGGAATTCAAAAGCAGCTGAGGGAGAGGGGAGGAGGGGAAAGGCAAGTGGAGGGTGGAAGGAGGACATTTGGTGGGATCTCACCTAATATGCACAATGCAAGGGTACATTTCCAAACAACTAAGAGTAAATGAGAAATATCTTACCACAAAATATAAGTAAGTGAGGTGATGGTTATGTTAATCAGTTTGATTAAAGCATTCCACAATGCATATCAAATCATCACATTGTACCCCATAAATGTATACAGTTATGATTTAATAAAAAATTAAATTAAAAAAAAACAGCCTGAGGAAGGGTGAGACCCTGCCTCTACTGAAAATAGAAAAATTAGCCAGGCAATGTGGCGGGTGCCTGTAGTCCCAGCTACTCTAGAGGCTGAGGTGGAAGGATCGCTTGAACTCAAGAGTTTGAGGTTGCTGTGAGCTAGGCTGACACCACGGCACTCTAGAGTGGGCAACAGAGCGAGACCTTGTTAAGACAGCTCTTTCTTCTTTCTGTCCACATGTGACCCCAATCCCGAGGACCTGTCCAGCCCCCCTCAAGCCTCTCTCACTTGACTTGAGGTGAAGCAGCAGCACTTGCCCACACTCCTGTGTGTGTCCTTTCAGCAGCTGGACCTCGGGGATGGCTGGTGCTGACAGAACTGGTTTCCCCAAACCATAGCTTGTGCTGCTGAGGGGAGGCGGTTTGGCATTTTCTTTAGGATGGGGAAACATTTGGCAACTTGTCTCATTCTTGGTCTCTGGAGCCTCAGCTGAAGCTGAGATGGAGAAAGGCCCATTTTAATTTCCTGTTACACATTTTTCTAGAGCATTACTTACTTTGTCTATTTTCAAATTTATTGGCACAGATTACTCATAGTATTCCTTTCAGAGTTTAAAAATCTCTGCTGTATCTGTAGTTGTATCCTCTTTTTCATTCTGAATATATGTGCCCCTTCTATTTCTTTTTTCATCAAACTTGCCAGGGTTTTGATTATTTATTAGTGTTTTTAGAGAACACTAAATATTCTCTCTTTTGTGTCTTTGTATGCCATTTAATTAACTTATGCCTTCTTTCTTCTTTTTCACTCTTCGGGAAATAAATCATACACAAGAAAGATGCATATAAAGAAGTGTGTGCACCAGGAAGAATAATAAAATGAACGTGCGGGTATCCACAGCTGGGGCCAAGGAATTGAGAGCCAGGGTCCTGGAGGCCCCTAACACACCTCCCTCTTCACCCTGCACTCACTATCCCAACTGGTTCTTTCCCTTTACTTTCCACAAACATGTTTCATGTGGCTTAGTATTTTTTAAAACAGATCCCAAGGGACCAAAATTCCATTGATCAAACTCCCTACTTCATGACATAGCTCCTATTTGGTGGTTTTTTTTTCTGGGGGAGAGGTTTAGGCCTACAACCCTCTGTCACCCTTGGTAGAGTGCTATGGCATCATAGCTCACAGTAACCTCAAACTCTTGGGCTTGAGCTATCCTCTTGCCTCAGCTTCCCGAGTAGCTGGGACTATAGGCACTGACCCCAGTGCCCCGCTATTTTTAGAGACCAGGTCTCACTCTTGCTCAGGCTGGTCTCGAACCTGTGAGCTCAGGGCAATCCACCTGCCTCGGCCTCCCAGAGTGCTGGGATTACCGGCGTGAGCCACCGTGCCCAGCACATAATCTCATCTTTGATCCTGTCCGGATCCCCTTCTCTGTTCTTCCTCCCCTTCTTTCTTTCTTTGTTCCATTCATTTCCTTTCCTTGTAAGATTTGCAGGTTCTTGCAAATCTTACACAGAACAAAAACCAGGCCCCTCGTAATAAGTGGGTCACTATGAAAGTTTTGAGACAGACTGTGTTTTGATCCATTATTTCACTTCCAAGAAACACAGTTGACGATATCCTTTTTGATTTGCCTGTGCAGGTTTCAACTTGCTCGGCTTAGGCTTATCAGTATGGCTTGGAGGCTTCATTTCTTTCCACACATATGGATTTTAAATTTCTTCATTTTTGTGTAATGATCTGTAATGATCCACACAGCACGCATCAAACTATAAGGTGATTCTTTTCCAGTCTGAGGAATCATCACCCTAAATTCTATGTTCATCTTCTTCTTGCTTTCCTTATTATATAGTTGTATTGTATTTATATATTTTCCCAGAAAGCTTATTTTAAATTTTAGATTTTTTAACATAGTAAGATATTATGTTACATGTCATCTTTAGAAAGTTCTTTTTTTTACTTTATGTTGTCTAATATACAACCATATTATCAAATTCATTGTGATTTTTTTTTATTGTGGTAAAACATAACATGAAATTTATGTGTACAGTTTTTAAGTGTACAGTTCACTGGCATTAAGTACCACCACCCATCTCCAGAACTTTGTTCATCTTCTTAAACCAGAATTCCAGTCAGTGTGTTTTGACTGTTGGATGTTGTGGGAACACATCAGTTTATTTGTTTTTCTGATTCATTCATCTGAAGAATGATAATTGGTGTTTCTAGGGTTTTGTCACAGTGGACTGCGCTGCTATGATCATCCTTGTACTGTCTGCAGCTGAATGTGTATTTGTTGCTGGGTTTTAGGAGAGAAAGTCAAATGGTTTTACAAAGTAGTTGTACCAATTGTACACTCCCACCCACAACATGTACGTGACACTGTGGATCCATATCCTCACCAACATTGACCATGACCGCTTGAAGTTTGGCCAGTTGGGTGTCAACTGCTGTCTCTTAGTGGCCTTGACTTGCGTTTCCCTGTCTCTGGGGGATGTTAAACATCTTACACACAGTGAGCTTATTGGTCTTGTGTATGTTTTTTCTTCTGTGACTTACCTTTTTATGTCTTTGTCCATTTTTTTCTTGGTTTATTTGCACTTTTTCTAACAATTTATAGGATTTACTCATGCATCACTGATACTCATCTTTTGTCATTTATGTGTATTACAAATAGTTTCTTCCAGTCTATAACTTTTATTTTCCACTTGGCAAGGTTTTTTTTGTTTGCTTGTTTGTTTTTTGAGACAAATTCTCACTCTGTCACCCAGGCTAGAGTGCAGTGGCATCATTGTAGCTCACTATAACCTCAAAGTCCTGAGTTCAAGAAAACCTCCCACCTTAGCCTCCTGGGTAGCTGGGAAGATAGCTGCATGCTATCACACCTGGATGATTTTTCTTTCTTTTTTTTTTTTTTTTAGAGATAAGGGTCTCACTCTGCTGCTCAGGCTGGGCTTTCTTTTTTTTTTTAGACAGTCTCATTCTGTCATCCTGGGTAGAGTGCCATGGCATCATAGCTCACAGCAAACTCTTGGGCTCAAGTGAGACTTTTGCATCATTTTTCTATTTTTAGTAAAGACGGGGTCTCGCTTTTGTTCAGGTTGGTTTTGACCTCCTAAGTTCAAGCAATCTAGTCATCTCAGACTCCCAGCGACTGTGTCTGGCCCTCCAGCTAGTCTTAAACCCCTGGCATCAAGTAATCCTCCTGCCTCAGCCTCCCAAAGTGCTAGGATTGCAGGTGTGAGCCACCATGCCTGGTCTAAAGGTACTTTTTTTTTGAGACAGAGCCTCAAGCTGTCCCCCTGGGTAGAGTGCAGTGGCATCACAGCTCACAGCAACCTCCAACTCCTGGGCTCAAGCGAGT